>NC_068288.1:32663812-32975405 GCF_025860055.1 Xyrauchen texanus
AGCACAACGACTGAAACAGAATACATGCGTCTCGACATGCGTTTTTGAGACCTGAAGTTCTTTTTAACTTGACACAGTGTCTAAAAATGTGCCGGTCCTGCGTGAGACACTGAAGAAAAAGCGGGACATTTTGCAGCAGTCAGGGATATTCGTCCAGCACATGTTTACATAGGAAAACAATGGAAAAACAAAGAAGATGCACATAAAAACGTGTTCTGTGTGAACGGGCCCAAACGATATTTTTTGACTGAATGCAACTGCAGCATTTACAGCCAATGAGAGAGGAAGAAATGGGGAACTGGAGTCCTGATGTACCTGCAACAGAACACCAACTAGCATGACTGCGGTATTAAGAAAGTCTCATTAGACCGAAGAAATGGAGGGAAAATTAGTGGAACATTGGCAGGAGCACCAGTGCTTATTTGATGTTTCATCTGAACTGTAACACAACTGGGTGGAGAAAGAGAAGATTTTGAGAAATTGCTAATTCTTTTGGTCAGTCAGGTAAGCAAATTGGTAGATTTTTCTGTAGGAGGTACTTTTTGATATTGTAACCAATAAAATATATGATGCCTTTAGGCAATTAAAAACACACACATCATATTCTGAAATGCATAACATATGATCATGCATTTGTTTTCGTATCTCTATCACTTCTCACATGTACTCTGTTGTGAAACGTAATTTAGAGTCCAGGCAGAGTTGTCAGGAATTCGTCAATAGTTAAATGATTTGTAATGTGTTTGTAATGTGTATTTAGTGTGATGTATCTGTGTATCACATAATTTCTAATTAAAATAGCTGTTCCATCAGAAGCACGTCTATTGTTTAGGCCAAAAGAAATTAGAATCGTAAAGGTTTTAAAAGAAAGGGTAGTCTTAGGTGACAACTTAATCTCTTGTAGACAAAAGACAAGTGGATTTATACTTGTAACTAATCGTTGCAATTCTGCAAAGTTAGCTCTGAGCCACAGCAGTTCCATTGGAATATAGTGTGATCCATATTTAAGTTGGGAGAATAGGGATATTACCCCTAGTTCCCCTTCTGTCGCTCTCTCCACGTTGTGTCAGAGAAGCGACACTAGGGGTCTCTTTTGAGCGCCGATATTCACCTCTGGACTATGAAAAAAGGCCAATGAGAGTTGGCAACCAGTATTTGCATGTCCCGCCCCCGGACATACGGGTATTTAAGTGGCGCAAATACGGGAGTTCATTCAGAAAATTTCTTCGGAGCCGATGGTCGTGTCTGCAACTGCTGCGTGTACACACCGAGTTCCTGTTATCCCTCTGCTGCATGCTGTTGGATTCTACGGCGCACAACAGCGGCTTTCTCCTGTTTGCACGGCTGTGCATTCCTGCCCCTAGGCGCATCGACAGTGCAGATTTAAAAACTCTCACGAGTTTTTCCCTAAAAGAGTGATTTTATTTAAAGAGTAATTTCCTCTAAAAGAGCAAAACACAGCGGCGTTGAACGTCCTTTTAAGGACGCGTCTTTATAAAGATGCCCTTCCACCCCTGTGTTGTTTTTGGATGCGGTAGAGTGCTCTCTGCTTCCGACGGCCACAGGCGCTGTCTCGTGTGTCTGGGTAGCGATCACACCGAGGCTGCGTTTGTGGATGGTTCATGTTCTCACTGCGAGAACATGACCATGACAACGTTGCGGTCGCGGCTTGCTTACAACCGTGAGCAAGCCACTCCAGCCGCCCCCCATGTCGCTCCTTCTTCCCACGGGATTGAGGACGATGCGGCTGGCAATGGAGGCGATTTGGGGATGGCAGCGGGTGCAGCTCCACTGGGTACGCCCCCTCGGACCACCTGCGCCCCGACATGCTCGTTGATTCCCGTCCGTGCTCGAGGTAGCGGTGACTTGCCTCACAGCCAGTCGGCCGACCCTCTTGCGATGGAAGCCGATGAGCTCGCCGCGGCATCGGAGGGCGGGTTATCTGATGCTGAGGACTCCCCTGGGCTGCCGCTTTCGGGCCTGCACGCCCAGGCTGAGGCCGATGCACAGATGACGAACATTCTTTCCCGGGCAGCCGACAGCGTGGGTTTGGACTGGAACCCTCCATCCTCCCCACAACCATCACGGCTCAACGACTGGTTCCTGGGGTCTGGGCGCCGCTCGCAGCCTCGCCCCCCCCGGTCCCGTTTTTCCCGGAAGTGCATGACGAGCTGACGTCTTCGTGGAGAGCACCCTCTCCACTCGTCACATCGCCACAGGCTCGTCCGCCCTCGCCACCCTCGATGGCGGAGCGCGCCATGGGTACGAGGCGATGCCCCAGGTGGATAGGGTGGTTGCGATCCATCTATGCCCCGGTACCCCTACCACCTGGCGAGGTCGCCCCGTACTCCCTTCCCGGACCTGTAGAGCAACCTCCTCGCTGACAGCGAAGGCCTACAGCACCACCGGATGCGCCGCTTCCGCCCTGCATGCCATGGCTCTCCTGCAGGTCCACCAAGCCAAGGCACTACGCGACATGCACAGGGGTGGCCCTGATCCCGACACGCTGCAGGAACTGCGCTCAGCGACCGACCTCGCCCTGAGAGCGACGAAGGTCACAGCGCAAGCACTCGGGCAGGCGATGGAAACGCTAGTGGTCCAGGAACGTCAACTCTGGCTGAACATGGTCGAGATGCGTGAAGCTGACAAGACTCGCTTCCTCAATGCCCCTGTCTCCCAGTTCGGCCTCTTCGGTGACACCGTCGAGGACTTTGCCCAGCAGTTCTCCATGGTGAAGAAGCAGACGGAGGCCATCTCTCACATCATGCCTCGCCGCAAGCCTGCCGCCACGGCCCATGCCCCGTCTGCTCGCCGAGGGCGTCCTCCCGCGGCCAGAAGGCAAGCCCCTGCTCCGCCTCAACCCGGGCCCAGCTCTCAGCCCCAGCGTCGAGCAAACCGCGGGAAGCGCACGCCCCCTGTCTCACGGACCTCCTCGAGGACCCGGAAGGCGCTCCTGAGACAACGCACCCAGAGCCCAAGGCGTTAGCTCCGGAGGTGGTAAGACCGCTCCGTCCCCGGTGGAGGGCGGGAGGAGAATCCTTTGTTTTTTCATTTGCCGCACCCCTAACACGGGCTGCGGTACCCAAATTCTCAATAAAGAGCTATTTCCTTTGTCTCTGGGGCACATGGCCCGCAAATGCCGTTCTCACGGCACTCTGCTTTCAGGCCTCAACAGTCCCGGCTCCACGGACACGGTGTCCCGCCTTCAGCGCCCACGACTGTTCCCGGCCGGCCGGTTCAGGCGAGTCCAGAGGGCGCCAACATCAGACCTCCTCCTCAGTCATGAACCCGCCCCTGCGGGTCGCGTGGAGCAAGGTAAGTGCTTTGAGTTCATTCTCAGCACCAGAGCCTCGGGACGCCACGTTGCCTCCCGATGCCGCGTTACCTGTTCCGCACCGCTGCGAAGCCCTGCCGGATGCGTCCAAAAACCCGCCCCTTGGTGCCCCTAGCACGGAGTTTAGAGGCGTGGCTTTCACTGCCCAACCCGTCACGCTGGCTGCACCGGACCATTCGACTTCGGTTACGCAATTCAGTTTGCCAGGTCTCCGCCCCCTTTGTGGGCGTACATTTTTCCGCAGTACACGGCCAACATGCCCTCTCCCTGCGCGAAGAAATCGCCTCCCTTCTATTAAAGGACGCGATAGAGCCTGTCCCTCCAACCGAAGCGAAGAAGGGTTTCTACAGCCCTTACTCGTTGTACCCAAGAAAGGCGGCTGCTACGACCGATCTTGGACCTCGCGAGTTTTCAATCGGACCTTGTCCAAACTCCCGTTCAAAATGCTCACCCAGAAACAAATTCTATCTGGCGTCCGGCATCTAGATTGGTTCGCAGCGGTAGACCTGAAGGACGCGTACTTCCACGTCTCAATTAAGCCCTCGACACCGCCCCTTCCTAAGGTTCGCGTTCGACGGCCAGGCGTATAAGTACAAAGTCCTCCCCTTCGGCCTGTCTCTGTCCCCTCGCGTCTTCCACGAAAGTCGCAGAGGCAGCTCTTGCTCCGCTCGAGAAGCCGGCATACGCATACTCAATTACCTCGACGACTGGCTCATACTGGCCCACTCCGAGAGTTACTATGCGCACACAGAGACCAGGTGCTCAGCCACCTCAGCCGTTTGGGGTTTCAGGTCAACTGGGAAAAGAGCAAGCTCTCCCGGTCCAGAGCATCTCTTTTCTCGGTCTGGAGTTAGACTCAGTCCCAATGACAACACGTCTCTCCAACGAGCGTGCTCAGTCAGTGCTGAAATGCCTCGCTTCCTTCAAGCCAGGCGCCATGATCCCGCTAAAACGTTTCCAACAGCTCCTGGGGCATATGGCATCCTCCGCGGCGGCTGCGCCGCTGGGGTTGATGCATATGAGACCACTTCAGCACTGGCTCCGGACTCGAGTCCCGAGACGAGCATGGCGCCGTGGCACGCACAACATAAAAGTTACCTCTGCCTGCCGCCAAACCTTCAAACCCTGGACAGACCTCTGCTTCCTAAGGGCAGGAGTACCCTTGCAGCAGGTGTCCCGACGCGTTCTGGTCACAACCGACGCCTCCAAATTGGGTTGGGGCGCCGTATGCAATGGGCGCGCAGCCGCAGGCCGGTGGAACCAAGGCCCGTTGCGCTGGCACATCAACTGCCTAGAGCTGCTGGCTGTTTTTCTGGCCCTGAAGAAGTTTCTCCCGTTAATTCGGAACAAACACGTCCTAGTCAGGACAGACAGCACCACGGTCGTAGCCTACATAAACCGCCAAGGCGGAGTACGCTCCCTCCACATGTCACAGCTCGCCCGTTGTCTCCTCCTTTAGAGTCAGCAGCGACTCAAGTCACTGCGCGCCACTCACATCCCCGGCAACCTCAATGTGATAGTGGACGCGCTGTCAAGACAAAGCTTGCCCGGCGGAGAGTGGAGGCTCCACCCCCAGTCAGTCCAGCTGATTTGGGACCGGTTCGGCAAGGCTCAGGTAGACCTGTTTGCCTCCCAAGAAACCTCCCACTGCCCGCTCTGGTATGCCCGGACAGAGGCTCCCCTCGGGGCAGATGCGCTAGCACACAGCTGGCCTGCGGGGCTGCGCAAGTACACATTTCCCCCAGTGAGCCTTCTTGCACAGGTGCTATGCAAGGTCAGGGAGGACGAGGAGCAAGTCATTCTGGTAGCCCCTTACTGGCCTACCCGGACTTGGTTTTCGGACCTCACGCTCCTCACGACAGCCCCTCCCTGGCGGATTCCCTGAGGAAGGACCTTCTTTCTCAGGGGACGGGGCACGCTCTGGCACCCGCACCCAGACCTATGGAACCTCCACGTCTGGCCCTTGGGCCGGGATCGCGGAAGATCTAGCCGGCCTACCACCGACCGTCATAGATACAATCAATCAAGCCAGAGCCCCTCTACCAGGCATCTCTACGCTCTAAAGTGGTGTCTGTTCGCGGACTGGTGTTCTTCCCGAGCCGAAGACCCGCAGAAGTCGCGCAGTTAGGTCAGTGCTCGTGTTTCTTCAGGAGAGGCTGGAGAGGAGGCTGTCCCCTCCACCCTCAATGTGTATGTCGCCGCTATCGCGGCCCACCACGACTACGGTAGACGGCAAGTCTCTTGGTAAGCACGACTTAATCGTCAGGTTCCTAAAAGGTGCCCGGAGGATAACTCCCTCCGGCCTAACCTGTTCCCCTACTGGGATCTCTCGGTCGTCCTCACGGGCCTCCAGAGACCCCCTTCGAGCCGCTTGACTCAGCTGGACTCAGGGCCCTCTCTCTCAAGACTGCCCTGCTGATCGCGCTCGCTTCCATCAAGAGGGTCGGGGACCTGCATGCGTTCTCTGTTAGCGACGCTTGCCTGGAGTTCGGTCCGGCAGATACTTTCGTGATCCTAAGACCGCGATCGGGCTATGTGCCCAAGGTTCCTACCACGCCCTTCAGGGATCAGGTAGTGAACCTGCAAGCGCTGCCCCGGGAGGAGGCAGACCCAGCCCTTTCACTGCTGTGTCCAGTACGTGCTTTATGTATTTATCTGGACCGCACACAGAGCACTAGACGCTCTAAGCAGCTCTTCGTCTGCTTTGGGGGACAGCAGAAAGGGAATGCTGTCTCCAAGCAGAGACTCGCCCACTGGGTTGTCGACGCCATTTCCCTGGCTTATCACACCCAGGCCGTGCCCCCCTTGCGGGTCCGAGCTCACTCCACCAGGAGTGTTGCGTCCTCATGGGCACTGGCTAGGGGCACTGCCCTAGCAGACATTTGTAGAGCAGCGGGCTGGGCAACACCTAACACTTTTGCGAGATTCTACAATCTCCGAGTTGAGTCAGTATCGTCCCGTGTTCTCTCAGGTACCGAGCCCGTAGAACTCGGTGGCACGCCCACGATCTGACCAGGTGAATCGCTTGCACCTAGCGCCCTTCCCCCTAACCAGGGGAAACAGTGCGCCTTCATTCCCAGGAGATCTCAGGTTTGGGACACTGGTCAATTCCTCCCTAGCCCTCGTGGGTCGCAGTTCAGCGGAGGAACTCGCTGACCCAAGCCACTGCGGTACCGGAAGCTACCCTGTACTGGTATAGGTGCTCCACAGGTAAGGCCTCCTTCGGACTCCCCCTGTGTGTAACACCACGGTTCTGTCCCCTCTGGCGAGCTGACTCCCGTGTTCCCTTAGGCAGTCATGGCTGCCTCGGCTGCCGTGCTGTATGTTCCCCCCTCTATAGGCTGGATCCACCACTGCACCGACTTTTCCACAGAGGCCCTAAGCAGGCCTCTGATGGTTTTGCCACTTAAACTTGCCTCCCCTCTCGGGTAGGCGTGGCCTCCGCAGGGTCTTCTCCGCCCTGGATAAGGGCTAAGACCCCCTTCCCTCAATGCGTGTAAGGGCCCCGGCCTAAGTTGCTCTATGCGAGAAACATAGAGAGAAAAGAGGCCCGGCCAGGCTTGGCCCGTTCCCAGGTTGGCGGCCAGCACCTTGTTCCCCTTCAGGGTAACGATAAGGAATCCTGATGGCTTAAATGGGGCATTGGGGAAGGGTACGTGCAGCCTGATACAGTTGGTCGTCCTGCACGTAAGAATACCTGCTCGCTCCTGTATCAGCAGTTCACGTACACGGCTCAGCGCATGGCGCTTTTATAAGTGGACCCCTAGTGTCGCTTCTCTGACACAACGTGGAGAGAGCGACAGAAGGGGAACGTCTAGGTTACGTATGTAACCTCCGTTCCCCGATGGAAGGAACGAGACGTTGTTTCTCCCCTGCCACGTCGCTGAGCCGAGCCACTGTTGTGGCCGGCCATTTCCGGCTCCTCAGAAAAATCCTGAATGAACTCCCGTATTTGCGCCGCTTAAATACCCGTATGTCCGGGGGCGGGACATGCAAATACTGGTTGCCAACTCTCATTGGCCTTTTTTCATAGTCCAGAGGTGAATATCTGCGCTCAAGAGAGACACCTAGTGTCGCTTCTCTGACACAACGTCTCGTTCCCTCCATCGGGGAACGGAGGTTACATACGTAACCTAGACGTTCTACCTTTTGGCGAACGGCTCTTACTGTGATGGCCAATTTCTTTCATTTTGATATCATTGATTGCTTTTGTCTTTGTATTCTCATCTTGTGATACTTTTGCTTGTGAACATCCTGCTTTTTTAAATTCTTGTTAATTATTTGGTTTTATGTTTGCAAGTTCTGGTTGGTTTGTCTGTGTTGATGTAGTTTCATTCTGAATTCCTGCACTCTTTGATCTAGGAGGAGGTATACCTTTACCGTTACTGACAGTTTGTGGTTTACCCTTTTGCAGCCAGGTCAGATCTGTCTGGTAATCCACTGAATGAAAAGTTTTGATCACAGAAGCAAAAGTTTTATTTACATGGAACGAGGGTGCCACAGAAACCAATTTGCGTGCTTCAATAACTGGATTTCTTTCTCTTAAATCCACATCAAGCATTCTTTTGATGTAGCCATATGTTCTCCTGCACAATTGCAGTATTTGGGTGGCTTCTGACATCTTTCTTTGTCATGATCCTCCTCTCCACAATTGCAACAGAAACAATTATCCTTATGGCTGTTTGATCCACGTCCATATTTTTGAGATTTAAAGCATCTCAGTAGATTTGGTATAAATAAGTCCACTAGAACACTCATATACATGACTGTGATTCTTTCTGGAGGATGAGGTTTATTAAAGGTAATAATGTAAGTGCCAGTTTTGTTAATTCAATCTTCTATTTGATTGTTATTCTGTTCACATATATTACTCCTTGTGATTTAAATTCAGAAGTTATTTCTTCTTCATCTACATCGTCCAACTCCTGTATCACTCCTTTGCTGTAGTGTTGGATGTGGAGAAGTCTTTATATCAAGTCCAGCCAGCAAATTGGCACAAAGGAGTTTCTCTGAATTAGCCTTCTTGCAACATTCCACCAGGAGTTTCTTCAACTCCTTAACAGTACCAGCTATTCCTGTAATACCCTTGTGAATAGAGGTCGACCGATTAATCGGTCGACCGATTAATCGGCCGATTCTTTGAATTTTTTACATAATCGGCATCGGCCAATATCCACGCATATCAAGCCGATTATTAGGCAGGCGCATTTGTGGGCAGCCTAGTGTTGTTGTGGAACACGTGTTCGACGCACACTGCCCCTAGAGTCATTTTCCAGCAGAGTGAGCGGACCTCATCCAGTGCCTAAGGAAGGAGCTAAGTTCCTTGGAGAAAACAGTAAGGGTTAAATTTGTATAACTTCTTTAGATTTAATTAAAAACTTTTGACAAACGCGATAGGTGACATGACGTTCGGCTACTTTGGATATTGATAGCGTAGTTGAATTTGCATTATTACAGCAGAAGGGTTGCTATCTTGTCACAATAAGTAAGCAAGAATTTAGCAATTACAGACAGTGAATCTGAGACTTTTATTTGTTCTCTTTGTGTGTCTTATATTTGAGAGGGTTGTCACTCAATGCAGATAAATAAGTAATAAAAATATACCAACGCAGTATAGGCTATTGAAGGACTGGCTTTGGTAAGCTCGGACGTTATCGGTTCTGCTGTCGGTACTGGAGAAATTAAGAAAATACATTCTTTATTGCTATAAAGAGAAAGTTTTTTATCTCGCCAGCCATTTCTATGTATAATAATATGAAACCATTTGTCTGTGACGCAATTTAGCTATTCGCAGTCAGAGAGAGAGAGAGAGAGAGAGAACTCGCTAACGCGGTGCCACAGCGAGCACAAAACGAGCCCTGCTTAATGAGTGACAGAACTAAACATTCAAACATAGCCTGGTTTAGATCTGTGATTATTAGTCTGATTTTATTTTAGATTTCGCCTTCCAAAGATTATAAAAAGAATATTTATACATAAGCCGCATTATGTCTAGCACAACTTCCTTCCCTTCACAGCGGTGCACTGACATTTCTCCCTAAAACTCAAACTTAACGTCAGAATCAGCACGATCGGTGATTGTTGTAAAATGCTACTGTTGCTAAATTGCGGGACGCGTTTAATAATAAAAAGAGCGCAAGAGATACCGTTCCCAAGGCGGCGCGCGCTCCGAAACACACCGCAAAGAGCTCTTTAGCTACAGAATACTATAAAATTGTATCACCGATTTATAGATTTTATTTATTAGGAATGAGGAATTCATTAAATAATTTATTAAATAAATATGACTAATAAAAAGAATTGAAATAATAGTAATGCTATTTTCCATTGCTTTTAAATGAGTGCTAAAAAACAATAATGACATAACCATGAATGTGTTTTGTAATTGTTAAATCATATTTAAATAAATATATAATACACAGTTTTTAAAAAAATATCAAGGTAATTTTATGTGCCCTGGAAAATAACCAAAATACTCACCACTCTCTTTCTGAAATCCAAGTCTTTAAGACGGTGGTCAAGGGCCTCAAGCTCCTCTTTGTTTTGAGCAATATTGAGCTCCAGGATGTCTTCCGCTCTCTGATGACCCTGGCGTTTCCTCAGTAGGATGAGTATTTCTCTCTGGGTGGCTGCCAGGCTGTCTATTTTTCGTAGCAGAACCTCCAGTGTTTCTGCAATTAGAGAGCACCAGTTACACACTTGGTGAACCAAAAAGGAGAATAATATAGTGTAATATATTAACTACAAAACAAATATCATAAGCCTGTC
Source organism: Xyrauchen texanus (assembly GCF_025860055.1). Classification (NCBI taxonomy): domain Eukaryota; kingdom Metazoa; phylum Chordata; class Actinopteri; order Cypriniformes; family Catostomidae; genus Xyrauchen; species Xyrauchen texanus. The sequence continues at coordinate 32,673,915 of NC_068288.1, forward strand.
TAATTGGACGAAAAATGAACTTTACACCGTAATTCACTTAAAACGCTATCTAAAGGAAGAACTCAGTATCAATATGTACTCTTTTTCTTTTTATAATTTACATTCGATGCATTTGTTTCTTAGGCCTATAAAATGTACCTTTAAGCTCACTCTTCGTTGGGTCATTGGGTCGTTGGGTCTTCGTGTGGTCAGCCCTTGCAGGTGTTTGTCTCTCCTCTAAAAAAGTTATGTAATGTTATACAACAAGCACTCACTTTGAATTATTCTGTGTGGGAAAAGGTATCTTGTACGGACAATTTGATTCCTCATGATATGACCTATTTACCAATGTTATTTTGTTGCATACGCAATGTTATTATCATTGCCTCATCTAACTTCTAACATCAGTTACTTTCAATTCAATCTAAAATCAATTCAAATAAAGTTTACAGATGTTGAATACAAATTAAATTTTACCTTCAGTAATATATTCTGCCACAGACACAGAATGAAATATGGGTGATTCATCAAGATCTGCAAGCATGATAAAAACACAGTTGTCAACTTGAACCTTGAAAAACATCATATTGAGACGAATCCAATTGCAATCTGAGTATCTGAGTTGTCATTCTTTTCTGTACAACAAGTACAACATTTATATATTTGACAAATTATTCTTAAATAATTTAAAATAATACATTTATCATGAAAATTATTAAAAGGAAGTTTCTGTATAGATAATGGCAGTAGTAATTTATCCAATAATAATTTCCATTGCCCGATTTGCATGGTTGTTTTGTCAATTTGGCTATAAACCAGCACAGACAGTGTACACAAAAATGTCAGTGGGCGCAATTAATTCTTAGTGAATTCACCCCATAGAGTTAAATAATTTATTCAATTCTACCTTTAGATAAATCATGTGATGTACTGGGATCTGAATGGTCATTCTGGGAAGACTCTTTGACTTTTTCTATTTTGAGAATACAAAGACAAAAAAGAAGTACATGTAATTGCAGAAAATATATTTTATATACTCATGGTACTATACTGTTTGATTTGTTTGTAATAAAACAATATTTATATTTATACATATTATTAAATGTAGTGGTATTAATAATATGACAGACAGACGGATGGCCTATTTCATTATAGATCTGATCTCATCTTTACAAGCCACGTCTCTCGCTCTCACAGGCTTGGCTGCGAGCGCGTGAGCGCTGGCGCGTTCACCAGAAGGACGTCACACAAACTTAACGGCATTTAACGGTATTTTATTATAGCGACTAGTGGACGGTGGGGAAAAAAACGGAAAACCATTGTTTATGTGAAAAGTATAGTGGTACATTTACTGGAAAAGACAGTTAATCAATTTTGTGACAATTAAAAATGTTCATTAGATGAAAGCGGCAGTTGTTTATCTTATTTATCTGGTTACCTTGAGTAGGGGCCTATAGGCTAGCCTATAATATAGTATGCTATAATTAGATTTTATTATTTACTTTCTTCAAAGTTTTAAGTGTTATTTACCTTTGTAGGGGGTTCGTATGTTTTAAAAGTCATGTACCTAAATCAGTTAAGTAAAAAGTACTTTACCTCAGAAATACTGCAGAACAGGATGTCCACTTACAATGAAAACCGGGTTCTGCTTACATATGGTCACAACCCCTGCTTATATATGCCCGCTGGCATGTTTCGCGGGCTTGGCACGCGCACAAATATATATTATTTTATTTTTATTTTTTTAATATGTACATTTAAATAATGATACCTTGCGTTACCTTGTCAAAAAGTGATATACCACAACCACAATAATCTAGCAGGGTAAATATAAGTTATATATAAACTTTAGAATATAAATATGTTAACTAAATTGGCTAGATTTACGAATTAAAACTAATCGGTTGTCCAGTCAGTGTTGGGTATCTGGAAGGGATGGGAAATATACATAACATATAATACATATTCAACAACCCATAGGTGGCGATATATGCGAGTCGCCAATAAGCATGCATGCAAGCGAAGAATCAGCTAGTCCACAGACGCGAGTTATACCTTTTACTGTCTGGAGTTTACTCTATCAACGCGTGGCAGCCTTTATGGTGGAAGCATTCGCCTTTGATGTGCAAAAGGTTGAGAAGTAAGTAGAATGATATGGAATAATATGTGGAAATGTATGTTTTTTTCATAGTGTGATCGTTTGTGGGATTGTGAGCGTTTTCCTGAGCTGTCTAACGCGTTTTGCACGCGGCCCTGTTAAAGGAGCTTTATAATTTTTTTAAATGCAGTGATGAAATCTATCATAGAATTTAAAGTAAATCAAACATGTAAGAGAAGTGCAAGGTGCATCCAAATGTTAATTAGTTTTGAATGAAACAGTTTTGCATACAAAAATAACGTACAGGAATCCTGCAGTTTTTTTTTTTGGAAGATATTGTTTTATTTATACATTGACAATATGTGCAGGAAATTTCTACAGGTTTTAGAATGAACCCTTCAGTACAACAGAAACATGCAGGGAAGGCAAGTTTATTAATATAGCACATTGCATACACAATGGTAGCCTAATTCAAAGTGCTTTACATAGAAGAAATTAAAATAATCAAAAGAAATAAGAATAATTAAAGTACGAACAGTGGCACAATGCTTATTCAGTAAATAATCTAAACAGATGTGTTTTGAGTCTAGATTTGAATGTGACTACTGTAGGAGCACATCTGGGCCCGTATTCGTAAAAATTATTAATGCAAAGAGTAGCTCCTAGTGACAAAATCCTAAGAAAGTTCTTAGAAATGTGGGTGTTACTGTTTACTCTTAAAACTAAATAAAAATCCTAGTAAAGTAATTCAGAAAGCATCTTAACCCTTAAAAGAGGTCTTAAGGTCAAAATTGTTAGGAGTACGGACGAGGACTTTTAAGAGGCTTAAGAGTTTTTTTTAGCAGAGGAGAAAATGACAGAAAGACGAAGAGGGAGAAGAAATGTTTTGCACACAATGGATCACAGTGAGTTGATAAGATGCTATAAATTAGATCTAAATGTAACTGGAAGCCAGTGTAAAGATCTGAGGACTGGTGTGATATGTTCACATTTTCTGGTTCCTCAATCTGGCAACAGTGTTCTGTATGAGCAATTGTTTTATGGTCTTTTTGGGAAGTGTTGTATTTCTGTTCCACTGTAATACCTCCTTCTAAAACATTTTTATAATCCACCTACCTTTAGATTAAAGATGCAAGACGTCAATCCAGGGTCAGCATCAGCCGGTTCAGTTCTAGTTTCAGGCTTGCTAATATTACTGTTTTATTACTAAAATTCTTTTAGTATTAATAGGGAAAAATTACTCATAGTCTTGTTTAAAAAGGTTTAAACAACATGATTTTGTTTTCTTTGGAAATTTTTGTCTTTGTATGATTCTAAATATTTTTAAAGGCAAAAAATACAAACACTTAAAAGTCTTTACCTGAATTGCGGCTCTTTTTGCGTTGTCCCTCTGGAGGTGTTCAACTATAAGATCGTCCATAAAAATATCAACTTTGTCTGTGACAAGTAATTTCTTGTACTATTTTCATCTGAGATGAAGCCAAAATTACAGGGGTAAAAATTACTTTAGTGAATGTGAAGGCCAAATACTCAGAATTTGGCCTCTGCATTTAACCCATCCAAGTTAGTTTACACATTAGGAGTAGTGAACAGTGGGTAAAGAGCAAGGGCTCCTCAGTTTTTTCCTGTCTGTATTGAGACCTTTGAGTTACAAGTCTGACTCTAACCATTAGGCCACAACTGCCTTTAGAGAAATGGCAGCATAGTTATTTTATTTTTACACAGAGATTTGTAGATCTATTAGTAAAATCTGTTGACTAGCAATTTTTGTTGCATTGTATTCCAAGAAATATTAAAGACGTCTTAATATCCTTTTAAAATTCTGGTTCTTAACTAAATGTTATTTTGGTATCCTCATTTTGAAGGCCCTATACAGTTTAATTCTAAGAATGAATTGTTCAATTTTAATTAATGGTCTGAAAAATACATACATTTGCTAAATTTAGTTTTTCATTACACCCAGGCAGGCTTGGTTTGGAAACTTCTCTACAATGTCCAATGGGTGGCTCAAGAAGGGAGACATTTGGATGTCCTCAGTCTCCTGACTTCTGGTCACTTCAACACAATGTGTCATTGGTGCGTACAGTGAGGTTGTCCACCTCTGGGTAAGTCTCTGCCCAGAAACCCATGTGCCCTTCTGTGTGCATTTGTATTGATGTATCAATACTCTAAAGTTTATACCATGATCAGCAATGCAACGATTGGCTGGCATCAAGACAGCAACATAACACCATGTAATTAAAAAGGAAACGGCAAAGCAGGCAAAATTAAATGAAATGTCTAATAGATAAATAAAATGATTGTTACACAATTCCTAATTATTACAAATGTTCACTAATTTGTGTATTTGAACAGGCTTTACTTTTTCAGTTCCAAGAATATGGCCTATTGTAATGAGCAATTCACATTTCTTTTTTAAATTAATAACATTTTTACATTATTTAATGTGTAAGGCTCCAATAAAATTAAGATAATTATTCCCTCACAAATAAATCTCTCAATGAGTAAAATCGGCTCTATTATTATGGACTACTAAGAACAAGTACATTTATACTTTTAATGATTAATTTCCCTGGTTCTGTAGGGTGTCATGTTCCTGCCCTTCTGCATGACACTTCCTCATTCTAACGTCCGTGGTAACAAAGCTAAAGGCACATCTCTTCACCTGAAACAAGATGCTAATAAATGCTAGATAAATAATAGATGATGATGATAATGATTATTATAATAATTATTATTATTATTACCATTATTAATTTAATATCCTATCATTATTTTACAGGTCTTCATCTGTTGCAAAAGATTTCCTCATTTGGCTGGTTTGGAAGGACCGAGTGTCAGCATTACAGGAAAGGCACAGATGGCTGAAAGCTGGTTAATGACACAAGTGTCTATATGCATTAATCAGTGTCATAGTTGAATAGGGCATATACATACTCAATCCAACACACACACACACACACACACACACACACACACACACACACACACACGTGTGAGCACAACAGATAAACAGGATATCTGACAAGGAAGAGCAGAAGGGGTTTTACTTAATTTCTTTACCAGAGGCAGATGAAATACAACACAAGTACCAGAGTTTAGTTAAACATGAACGTTTCTGAGTGTCCATGGAAAAGTGCAAAACCAAACTAACTGGCTATGTAGGTCTATGTAGGACACGTGCTGAATAAATTCTTGAAACTGCAAATAATAAGTAAGGGATAATGTAGAGCAAAGCGGTTGTTATAGCGAATACAACCCCGACAGGCTGATCAGGAGGAAGCGGAGGGGTCTTGAATCAGCCTGAAGGGGTTGTATTCACTATAACAACTGCCTCGCTCTACATTATCCCGCTTATTACATGGTTACCTACCAAATAAATAAATAATTTGACACAAAATATTGATTTAAAAAGGAGTTTATTGATTTAAAAACAATTGTATAGCTTCTGCTAAAGAAAATAGTCTGTTCCGTCTCTACGGTTAGAATCCTGCGTGTCCATGGCAACGTTCTGCTTTGCATGGCAACGGTGTGTTATCCTTAGAGTAAATTTTATATAGGTTTATTACAAGCCATGTAATAAACCTATATAAAATGTACTCTATATTACAAGTGACAAATTTTTTTATAGGAATATAAAATGGAAATTGTTCATTATTTACTTCCCATGTCACTCCAAACATGTATGCCTCTGTTTCATGGAACACTGTGAGAAGATCGACAAAGCCCTTAAGACCACCAGTAGAGTAAAAGCTGTAATAATTTATCAGTTAATTATTATATATATTTTTTTTATTAATTACTTTTAATATCTAAATAATTGCCAAGTGAAATCAACATTGCAGTGTCATGCAACATTTAATGCTGTAACAAAACTTTGTTCTGTTGTTCCATTTGTTCCTGTTTTAATAAAACTTTTAAAGCCTGTTGTGTAGTTGTATTGTCATTTTGTTTAGTCTTTCCCTAAAGACTATGACCCAAAAAAATTTGTTTGTATGGTAAAAATAAAAAAAAATCTTTCATATTTAAATAGTGTGTACTTGGTAACTTGATGGTAATAAAATTACAGACATGTGACGTCGAGACTACGTTGTCAGATGGTAAGTCATGAAATTACCAAAACGTCACTTAACTGGGACGTAGTTGGTTATTTTGTTACCTTAGGAGACCGTACTGACGACGTTGTCAGTTGGTTATTTGATGGTAATAAAATTACTGACATGTGACGTCGAGACTAAGTTGTCAGATGGTAAGTCATGAAATTACCAAAACGTCACGTAACTGGGACGTATTTGGTTATTTTGTTACCTTAGGAGACCGTACTGACGACGTTGTCAGTTGGTAATTTTTGATGGTAATAAAATTACTGACATGCGACGTCGAGACTACGTTGTCAGATGGTAAGTCATGAAATTACCAAAACATCACTTAACTGGGACGTATTTGGTTATTTTGTTACCTTAGGAGACCGTACTGACGACGTTGTCAGTTGGTAATTTTTGATGGTAATAAAATTACTGACATGCGACGTCGAGACTACGTTGTCAGATGGTAAGTCATGAAATTACCAAAAAGTACGAATAGATTACGTAACTGCGAAGTCGTGTGTTAGCTGGGAGACAAGCAACGTATAGGCTACTTTGGGTTTCATGCGTCTAAACGATCAAATATACACAAAAATATGTCAAAACGACCGGCTTGGAGATTCACTTAAACACAGTTTATGTCTTAAATGGACGTAGTTATGGAAATAGTTGGGGAGAAAATATGCTGCATCAGGAGCCTATTAGATCTGAACTCGGTCTTAAAGGGGAAGCTGTCTATTAAACGTGACGATTGAGCCATTACTGCAAATCAAACAATAAAAGGCAAAGAGAAAATCACTTACAGCTCTTGAATGAATAACCTCTGCATTAATAAGCATTAATCTATCTATGATAAACCATGCAGTGTTATTTTACAATTGATTACTTTATTAGATTTATTTTTAGACCACACCTGAACAGTAATGTTAGTAGACCTTCCTGAAATTAAATCACTGTGCCTATATAACGTTTATATTTGTGTAATATATATATATATATATATATATATATATATATATATATATATATATATATAACAAAAAGAACCGTTAAGAATACCGTTAAAGTACCGGATCGATAAGCAGTATCAGTAAGAGTAGTAATACCATTAAAACCTTAACGATACCCATCCCTAGTTATGCCTGTGCTTCTCTTGGATGCTCTGAATATTGGGTTACGTCTCTGGATTGCCCCTTAATTAAAGCTGCATTTGGATCTCAACCTTCGTGTCTCGGAGCAGTTCGTAACACCTGCTTTGTTTATTTAATATATTTGTTATACATATTTATACAATGTTTTTACATTATACATTTAAAATTTTAAGTGTACAAGTGCAGATTGGTCAAGTGTTCAATAAATGCATTTGTTGAGAAATGTTGTCTATCTTAAGTAATAATTTGTGTTACATTTTATCTTTCAAATAAAAGGTTCAAATAAGAGGTTAAAAAGAAGCACATATCGGCCAAATATCGGCCAAAATAAATCGGCAGCATTAATCGGCCATCGGCCGACCCGGATTTCAAAAGATCGGCATCGGCCTGAAAAAAACAATATCGGTCGACCTCTACTTGTGAATGGCATATATTTATGATTGGCATATCGGATGATGCAGATTCAATAATGTGAAGTGGGGGGTGCAGGGCCGGGCTAGAATGTTGCACGCCCGGTCCCCAATCGGCCTGACGGGGCATGCGAGGGATAAAGGCGGCCGGTGACAATGGTTCGAGAGAGAGAAGCTCACTCACCGGTTCTCTGATGTACTGTCGCGCAGTCCTCGAACACTCCGCCACACTCTCCGGCGGACGACAGCCACTCCTCTCCGGGCAAACCAGAGTCAAACCTCTGACCCCCAGTGGACAGAACGCCCCTCCGCTTTTCTGGCGGCACCTGGGTACATTCCTCCGCCCCTGGCAGCGGCCCTACCGCTCCAGGCGATCGGGGAGTTACTTCCCTCCTCCCCTCGTGGAAGGCTGTCTTCCCTCGACCCCTCCGCGTTTCTGGGGGACGGCAGGGCACTCCTCCACCCCTGGCAGAGGCTCCATCGCTACAGGAGGTCGGGGAATCCAGTCCCCACTCGCCCCGCATCCGGGCGGCCGGCTACTCCGTCACCCAGCAGATGGCAGCGGCGGCCCCCTGGGTGGACGGCAGTGTTGAGGACTCTGCGACGGGCATCCCTCCTCCTTCCCGTGTTTTGGCACCAATGTAAAGGGGTTAAAATGGGCAAGGAGGAGGTGAGAACCGGCAATTCAACAATTAAATTAACAATTAACAATAAACAATTAAACTCAAAACCAAAACACACAAACATAAATACACACATGACGGACTTGCCCGTAATCCTCCCTCTCTCTCGAACCGTCGTCACCGGCCACCTTTATCCCTCGCACGCCCCATCAGGCCGATTGGGGACCGGGCGTGCGACATTCTAGCCCGGCCCCGCCCCCCTCTGCTCCACAAATAATTATACATTTTGGCCAATCATCATTGTTAGATGTAGAAGTACATTGATTCTCAGAAGTGCAGTCCATGTCCAGGTCTAAATGTAATTGCGGCAGGGCGGAGGGCGGGGCCGGGTCGTGATCATACTCACCCGGTCCCTTATCAGGCTAATCTGCTGAAATCCTGCAGATTATGCACCAGGGATATAGGGATGGTATACTCGAGCACAAAGAACGAGAGATGTTTTATTTACTCGCTTTACCCATAGCCAACGCCTTCTGGGGATACTGAAAATATAGCTGATGTTAACTTATCACATAGTATTACCAGGGCATGTCTTGACCAGCTGACTGATAGGAACGGTCCTTTCCCCAATCACCCATCTAGATAAAAATAGGAGCCAAAACACAGTGTTGGAATAATGGAAGCCACAGCAAACCACATTTCTCAGTTGCCAGGATTTCTTCCTCCACCGAAACAGGTCGCAACTCATGGCAAACAAGTTGCCCTTTTACCATATTTTACGAGTAGCAGGGGATGCTAGGACTTTAACTACTCAGTGTTGTTACTCAGTGGAGAGGTAGACATTGATGGTATAAAAAGTTTGGCAAGCTCTAGGACAGTAGAGAGATAAATTGAAATATATATTTTTTTAAATAAAAGTATATAAACAACTGTGACCTTTGTATGGGAGGCTCGAGGGTTATTCTCTCTTGCCCAAGGAGTAGTCCCTAGAACTACGGAGGGAAGGAGCGTGCCATTGTTCTTTTCATGAGCTACCACCACAAAGGTGGGTCCCGCACCATACCCGGGTCTCTCTTTTTGTCATTGGGTTGCCACATACCGTTGTTATGGGAGGTCTGGGTGATTACAGTGGTCACATAGAAGCACAGTAATAGACTACTGCACCAAATTACATTTGAAAAAAAACCACATTACATTATTTATTCACACCTAAAATCACAGCTCACTTAGTATGCAATTTACAACAGATGAAATGCTTCAAAATGCCCACATTTACTGTTTTTACCAGTAGTTGTGTGCATTTATCAACAGTGAGAACACTTTTAAAACTTCTTTGCCAACATGCAACACACTAGCTACTCTTACTTCCAAAATGTAAAATTCACTAAAACCATCAAAACATCACATGAAAATCAATTCATTTGACCATATCATAACTCAATCAATAATATTTAGTCACTCTGTGAGAAATTGTGTGACATATATTATTCTTTTTGTATAGATTACGTCCAACAAACAAAAAATAAAACCTGAGCAATTCCAATACTGAGTGTCATGTCAAATTTAATGCATTTTCTGTCAAAGAAAGCAATGATAACTGACCCAGAGTTGAGTCCACAGAGACTGCTGTCGTGAAAACCAAATTAATAGTTTTGGGAAAAGTGTACTTAAAAATGCAAAGAACTAATTGCGAAAAGAACAAAAAAAAAAAAAACTATTCATAGAGAATGACATAACCTGCAAAACTCCAAATTCAACACAGAGGCACTTCCATGGTTCTTGTCAGTAAGGGACATGGATGTGCAATGACGTATTGTAAGCCAGTAGCAGCCATAAATGAAATGCGGATACAATTGTTAAGACTGCCTGTAAGTCATCATGTGCAAAAGACTGCCGTAACAATTATTACAGGAACAATGTGATGATGAACTGTACAATGATGAAAAATGACAATGACTGTTCAAAGGTAAACACAAAACAGACCAAATTATTGTGACAGTGCTTAGGCCTATATATAGAAGAACATTACACAGTTGATGCCATCATGTACCAGGCAAATTATGCGTAACATCTGCACTTGATTTCCTGTACATACATCTGACTATTTGTTGAAAGTTTAGAGATTTCAGTAACACTTTACAATCAGGTTCCTTTTGTTAACATCATTAGATAACATGAACTAACAATGAACAATACTTTAAAATAAATGTAATCTTTATTATTGTTAATTTCAACATATACTAATACATTTTCAGAATTTGTATTTGTTAACATTACTCAATGCACTATTATCTAACATGAACTAACAATGAACAATTGTATTTGTATTAACTTACATTAATAAACATGAATAAATGCTATAAACAAATATATTGTTCATTGTTTGTTCATGATACTTGATGCATTAACTAATGTTAATGAATGGAACCTTGTTGTAAAGTGTTACCAAAACATTTGACCAGTATTTTAATCTCCATAGCAAATTATACCATTTCAAAAACTTCACCAAATACGAAATGCAAACGATTGCTATGGTTAATTTATAACTGCAAAAAAGGCTATAAAAGATTCTTTTCCATCAGGCATTAAAAACTGAATAAAGGCTGAACTTATTATAAAGAAATGATTTATTTTACCATCTCTTCTTCCTTGTTAATTTATTATTCAATTGAACACTCTCTACATCAGGGTTCTGTTTTAATAAAAAATATTAGAACTTTTAATGCTTGTCATAAAGTGAGCGAGTTTACTTATTTTATTCTAAAAACATTACCCATTTACATGCTAAAACGGTCACGATGCAGGTCTCATCAATGGTTTGACTTTCCAATCAGCACACTACTGAATAAAACAGGCTGCATTTCTATGATAAATGATTACTGCAAGAGTTAGATTAACATACAGGTGCAAGGGGACTTCAACATTCTAAATTCAAATAAAACAATTCAGCACTTATTCATCTCTCGCTTGCTTTTGCTTACTTTTTGCATGCTGAATGTCCTTTTTCCCACCGTGTCCGATATTAAAATCAGTGTGAAACACTTTGCAAAAGGCGTGGGCATTGTAGATATGCCTTCGAGATATGAAATTAAATTCTTCTGTCAAGCTGTTGTTAAATTTACATGTATATTTAGTTTTTTTCACCACCTTTGCTAACTCCCTGAACAGTTGTTTTACATGGTTTGACACCCACAAACAAAACTACTCCGCTGCCTGTGAAGATCTGCTGAGATCCCTCCCCTTTCAACCATCATCACCAACACCGGTGCCCCTTAGGGCTGTGTCCTCAGTCCCTGCATTAGTCAGTCACCTGTCACCATATACTACAAATACTAGTAGTAGTATTAGACAAATACTAGTAGTATTTGTCACCATATACTAACAAATACTTCTCTCTTGGCTCTCAACGAAGGCGGTCACATTTTCTCACCCTCTCCCTCCCCTGACCTTCCCTGCTTTGCTCCTCTCGTCACGTCTAGTCTACTGTCTTGTACCCTATTCCTCGCCTTCGCTGCTTTGCACCCCCAGTCTGACAGGCGGGTCTGTGACCAGCGCCGAGAATGGCTGCAGGACCGGATGGCTGCTTGCCTGTACTGGGCTACCTCCACCCCCCAATCCCCACCCCTGTTGCAAGTCTTGTTCATGTTGTAGAGTGTACTGATTATGTGCTAATGTTGCTGAGGTGTTTTTTTCCTGTTCCCACACTGTACTCCTTAAGGAGCATAGTCTGGGGGCTGCCTTTTTATCCTCACCTCTCCTCATGTCATGCTGTATTTCTTTTTAATTCCCTGTCTTCCTGTCCTGTCTACCCCCTTGTCATGTGTATGTTATGGACAGGTCGATGGCCAATTTCACTGGTACTTGTGACTATGTGACAATAAAGGACTACTACTACTACTCTGATGACACTGCCATACTGGGACTACTCAATGACAAGAACTCTGTTACAGCCTACCAACACTCAATCTCTCACTTCACAAAGCGGTGCTCTGGCAACTACATCCAACTGAATGTGGATAATACAAAAGAACTGGTCATTCACCCATCAAACACATCCCACCCTGGATTGAACCATTATCTACGGGCAGCCAGTTGAACAGATCAGCAGTTTCAAGTATCTTGGATAATAAACTAAGTTTCGATGAAGATATCACTGCCATACAAAAACATTCATAGCAAATATGTTATGTAATATGCAAACTCGGAGCTCTGTCTGTTGCCCCCCACCTTCTGCTGCTGCTTTATAAAAGCATAATGTAGTCCATCTTGTTGCACTGCTCCATTTGTTTCTTCACAATGTTAACCATTGCCAACAAAAAACTCACTAAGTTAACACATATTGCCTCCAAAATCCTCTGCCTATCTACTCACAGCCTCTGCACGTCTTGCGAAAGTAATAGCAAATGACACTGATCACGCCTGAATTAATGTTTTACACTGCTAACCTCTGCACTGATCATTTGTATGCATGTACACATAATGGAGGATGTACCAACATGAAACATTTACAAGGAGAACAATAACAAGGTAAGTATATTAACAGGCAAGTTAGACAAAACTAGGAAGTCCTTAGTCTCAGGGAAAACATTGACGGTGACAGACAGAGTGTGTGTGTGAAAGCTTGGTATAAATGCAGTCCTTATTTAGTCACTAATGATGTGCAGGTGGGTGTGATCAGAACTCCAGGGAGAGTGAGCGCTGTGTCAGCAGTGAGAGAGGGAGTCCGTGACAGTAATGTGGGTATCAAGCTATTATTCTAGCACTGTATTACATGAAGACCACACAACAGAGAAATTTCTTAATAATAACGGATTCAAAATCATGTCTTCAAGCACTTGCATCAGACAAAAATGACCACCCAGCCTTTGTAAAGATTCTAGCCAAATTATCAGCTCTGGAGGCACAACATTTTAATATTTACTTTTGCTGGATACCTGGCGATTGTGGAAAAAATGAAAAAGAAGACTCTGCTGCTAAAGAAGCACTTTATACAGATCTTAAAAAATGCTCCATACTACCCTCAGATCTGAAACCTACCATAATCTCTTCCATCATTAGCAAATGGCAAACAGAATGGGATCAATGCATTACAAACAAATTATGTGAAATCAATGTTGTAGTGGGCAAAAGACATAGCTTTCATTTCAGTAATCGCTGGGATCAGATAATTTACACCCGTTGCCAGATAGGACATTCCAGACTCACACAAGTTTTTAATATCAGGGATTGTGCTGGTTTTATTTCTTTTAGGATTTTATTTTACTCAGTAAAATGTTGAAGAGATTTTTAACAAAAAGTCAAACCTGAGTCAGTTTTTTCAGAGTTATTGTCGAAAATAAATAAATAAAAAAAACGTATATGTTTTCATTTCTCTACCTTTTAGCATATTTTTACTTGTTTTTTACCATGATAATAGCCATGGATGGTGGCCTGGTGTAAAATCACTAACTAACCAAAAGAGAGACTGTTGTCAAGATTACAATCCTGTTGTGTCATCCTTGTGCCATTGCACAAAGTACTTAATGACAGTTTAATCTGATTCACAGACAACAAAGTAATTCTATGTTTGTATGTCCTTATATTTAGTCTTTTACAGTCTACTCTGTTGCCTTTTAATCTCTGATTGATGAACAAATTCTAAGAAAATACAATGTTGACAGGCTGACAGAAGGCTTATTCCAAGGCTGATATACAGGATTTTGTATTCTTTATCTTGCCGGATCTTGAAATCCATGACATTGTGACATTGCCACCAACAATGATGTTGGAGGTGAGAGAAGTGGAGCAGAACCTGGGAGCCAGACTGATCACATCTGAACAGCCATTAGATAACCACATTAAAGAAACATCAAAGGGATCCTGGATATTTAAAGCTACATATGAATAACAGAACTCAAATATTTGCATTCACACATGCAGGCAATTGATGTCCACATGCTAAAAGTGAAAACAAACATGTGAGAATATTTCAAGTTACAGCTGTCTTTGATATTAAAAATAATTCGTTTTTAAAATCTATTTTACATAATTACAGAACTTAGACATATTTTGAATTTGAGTTCTATTTACTTATTTTATACTGTATGGATGAGGTTGGTGGTAGAAAACAATCAGTTGAACTCTCAGAGTGTTTGGCCCTTAGATTCTTGTGCATTCATGTGAAACTTCCAAAATGTAAAAAAACTCCATTTCAACACATAGAGTCACTTTATACTGTATGGATGAGGTTGATGGTAGAACACAATCAGTTGAACTCTCAGAGTGTTTGGCCTTTAGATTCTTGTGCATTCATGTGAAACTTCCAAAATGTCAAAAACCTCCATTTCAACACATAGAGTCACCTGTCCTTTGTATGACTTTTATGATGACAACATCTGACAGCAACTGTATTTGTTATGAGTATTGTGAAAAGCGCTATACAAAAAAAGAAAAGAAAAAGAAGTTCATCACATACTCAAGTGTTGAGAATTGCATGCAACCACTGGTAAAAACAGTCAATGTGGACATAATGAAGGTCATGTGACATCTGTTGTAAGTAACCAATGTTGCCGGTTATGTAAGCTGTGATTTTAGGTGTGAATAAATACAGAAATTATTCCACTTCTGTTATAACCGCACAACTTCTGTTATAACCATTTACGAAAAGCAAAAAAAAAGCAAAAATTGCTCAATAAATGAAAGTGATTGGATGTGACATTCAACAGCTTTGCATTACAAAAAAGAATGTGAAGAATGAATGATGATAAGGAAAATGAAGGTGGAGCCTGACAAACAAAAGGGCAGATGAGTGACGAGATGAGATATTGGAGAGGCACAACATTATAAAAGTGATTGTGAGTCACAAAGGACCAAATTACAATCAAAATTCACTCTGCTTCTGAGGGTTGGAATGAAGATGTGGAGGTTAATGTGTGTGAATTTTGTCCTGCTCATATGCGTCAAAGGTAAGATTTCATGATTTGAGGACCAGCTATCTGTATTATATAGTAACTACATCTTAGAAAGAATAGTAAGCATGTTTTAGAATCATAAGCATTCACATCATTGATGAATAACAGGATTTTTGGCGAAAAAAAGAAGAACCCAAATAATACTTTTTCTGTGTAGAACATTAGATGATTAGGAAGATAAACACATTAATTTTCCATGTAGTAAAGCCAAATACAGACCTAAAATGTAAATTTCAAATGAAATTGTATAGCTACTCAGTTGATTTAGGTCAATTTTAGTATTTTAGACTCTATCTGTTTATACATAATGTTTTTTTAGTGCAAGTGCTATGGCATTATAAGTATTTTAAACATGACCATACTCAGGTAAACAGAAATGACATCAAGTTTAGGGTAATAAAGTTCAAGAGGAGTGAGAATTGACACAACAGATACTATGTGCAGTAGTTGAACATGTGAAAAAAAACAGATTCTGTGGTAGTAATAATTTGTGACACATGCTATACTATTTCTACAGCATGCACTACAAGAAGTGACATTTTACAGTTATTACCCTACAGGAATATTCCAGGTGCAATACATGTTAAGCTCAATCGACAGAATTTGTGTCATTGCTTTCAAAGAAAATGTCTTACATTATGAGCCATATCTGCTGGCCAGGTGAAATATAATTTCAAGGACTAGTTATTGATTTATGTATTATAATTTAGTGAGTCTGTTTCCGGATCATTAATGGAAACATGATCTCAGCTAGTGGACTGATATTTATAGAATAGAAACATTTAATTGCTACATATTTGTCACCAAGATGCATAAAATCTTGATGTCTTCACTTTTAATGTGTACTAATGTTTTTTATTATTGTAGGTTCACTTTCTCAACTGAATGGTAAGAGCACCTCTCTTTCATTAGATGTTAAAATGAAGTCGCATGGTGTTTGAATAGATATTTCTGTAATGTGTATTTTACTCTCCACATTTTCCACAGTTTGTGGACTTGCCCCTTTAAACACCCGAATTGTGGGTGGTGTGAATGCCCCTGAGGGGACATGGCCATGGCAGGTCAGTTTGCACAGCTCTACCTATGGAGGACATTTTTGCGGAGGCTCCCTCATCAACAGTGAGTGGGTGCTGACGGCAGCTCACTGTATGCCTGGGTTAGAGCCACACTGACACAAATATGCACAGATTCAGTTTGAATTGGTTTAATGTCCTTGGAATAGGCCTATTGCTGCTTACTTTTAACTTTTTTTCCTCACCTCTCTGCCTGTATTCAGTATCAGTGTGTCCACTCTCCGTGTGTACTTGGGAAGGAGAACACAACAGGGAGTTAACACTCATGAAACCTCAAGAAATGTCAGAACAATCATCAAGCACCCCTCTTACAACAGCAACACCTACAACAATGACATCACTCTGCTGCGCCTATCCTCCCCAGTCACCTTTACAGACTATATTAGACCTGTGTGTCTGGCAGCTCAGACCAGTGTCTTTGCAGCTGGCACCAGCAGCTGGATTACAGGCTGGGGAGATGTTACTGCTGGAGGTACACACCCAGAATCTCAATCATTCATTTAAAGACTTCCTATTTTAACATCCCAAATTGATGATTGCATGTGTGTTTCTGTGTGTTTACATGTTCAGTGAGCTTACCTGCTCCTGGGATTCTACAGGAGACTGTGGTTACAGTGGTGGATAGTTCTAAATGTAATAATCTGCTGGGTGCTGGATCTGTAACCAACAACATGATATGTGCCGGTTTACTGCAGGGAGGCAAAGATACCTGCCAGGTATAACAACTATGCATTTGAGTGTGCACACCTACACATGCCATATCATCCATCAAGACCTCATTTATTCAGTGTCCATGTTTGATGTTAAAAAGCTCTGTAAGACAGTAGGCACATGACATACAATGGGCATACTCGCCCACAAATTCAAAACATAGTAATTACACATTTTGTCAAAATTGAGTTAGGACCAAAATCTGGTCTCTTAAGGCACCAAAACCTGTACAGTGAAATTGAAGAATGAATGGGTGAGACCTAATTTAGAAGAAAATCTGGTCAAAAAAGTGCTTTTAAGTTTGTTGCTGTGGTTAGAAACAGCTTGCCAGCCCAAACATTCAGGAAAATTTTATACCGGTTGATAAACACCTTCATACTGCCGTTGAGCCAAGGTGGGGTTGTCACGGTACTCCACCTACTTTGACACTTACATCTTTTTCTGGTTTGATTTCGAATGCTCAGTCGAGATCAGTCAACATGAACACACTGTTGTGCAGTTGCCGGTGTTGTGCCGAAATCTGACTCCCTGCCATATTCGTACTTCCCACTGCCTAATTGGTACCCATTTCCCTAAAGCCCACCACTACACCTACTCCAAACCATAGTAGGGAGTCACTGGTCCCTATCCCTCAAGCTCATCCCACACCTACCCCTAACCAAAACCATAGTAGGAAGTAAGAAATCGGCACGACACTGTCTACAGCCGAAAGCCACTTCTGCCAAAAGGTAGATATGCTTCTTAGCATCATTCTTTTGTCAGTATTCTGTCCATTTTCACATGTTCTGTGCCCTTATTATACACCCATCATTGCAGTAGGATCAGTGTCAACATAGGATAAAAAAAACATAGGGTAACAAGAGCATAATAAGGCTGTATAGCATGTAAGTGCATTAGCACCATGAATGCACAATGTAAACATGACAAATTACACATTATGTACTGCATCTGTATTACTTCAAATAATCACTGAGTGGTTAAGACTGCTTATTGTACTGATCTCACCTGAAATGTATTCATATAATGAGGCGTGTCATTGATAATAAATTTTAATGTCACAACGCCACCCCCAGAGGCATGGCCAATGTCTGAATGTTTGCAAATTGTTTACTGCTACTATACTATTTAGCTCTGAGTGAAAAAGGAAGAATAACTTTGCTGTGTGTGTTTCGTAGCCTTACAGACAGGGTCAATACCGATTCCATAGCCACCTCTCTCTCCCAGTCTTTCCTGTCATCCTACACTGTCCTGTCCTGAAAAAAACCTCCCAAAATAATAAAGACCATTAGCATAAACAGTAACTGAAAAGCTGTATATCCCTCCCTTTCTTTTTCTGTTGTACCCTTTCTTAAGGGGGACTCTGGAGGGCCAATGGTGAGCCAGCAGTGTTCAGTGTGGGTTCAGTCTGGTATCACCAGCTGGGGCTATGGCTGTGCTGATCCCAACAGCCCTGGTGTGTACACCCGTGTGTCTCAATATCAGAGTTGGATCACGACAACCATTGGTCAGAACCGGGTGGGATTTGTCACCTTCAGACCCCCAAACTCATGCACTTCTGCCAGTCAAAGTAAAATTCTCTCTTTCACACACCTACACAGTCTTATTGATTTATATACTAATAAAACACACATTAACAAAACATACTTCTTTGAACAATGCTTGTTTATATGTGCGTTTGTTGTAGCCTCAACCTCCTGTCGTGGAAGATGCAATGAGCTTTACAACATCCTCAATCGATGCAACTGCAATACAAGCTGTCGCTTAAAGTGCTGCACAGATTATGCACAGCGATGTACCAGTGAGTCCAAAAGCTTGCATACACACACAAACACTAAAACACACATGGGTGAGACTGAGGATAGTTGTCACTCAGTATGTGGTTTGTGCTGGGGATAGTTGTCTCAAAGGATATATCTCAGTGGTTTTGAGTCATAAGAGCAATTACACAAATGTGTGTTTTCCTTGCAGTGGTTTTATGTGTTGATTTCAAACACCTAGTTCCCTGTCTGTCGCTCACTTCGATGTTTTTTCGAATGAAGCGACACTAGGTGACTTTCTTGAAGGCCTCGGTTACCTCTGAACTTGAGAAAAGGCCAATGAGAATTTGGCAGATAGAATTTGCATGTCCCTCCCCTGGACATACGGGTATAAAAGGAGGGAATCGTGCATCTATTCATTCAGATTTCTTCTTCGGCACCAAGTGGTTGTGCGATCAGCGAGCTGAGATCACTACTGTTCCACTCACCTCTGTAGAGCGTCTGCTGTTGGATCTACGGGGCATATCAGCGGCTTTCTCCTTCTCTGCACGGCAGTGCAGCTTTGCCCCTGGGTGCTTCGATAGCACTTCTAAAAAAAAAACTAAAAAAAAAGGGAGTATCTTCCTTAAGAGTTTATTTTGCAACTGCGTCAGCAGCTCACGTTCGCAGTTCAGCGCATGGCGTGATTGAATAGGGGACCCAAGTGTCGCTTCATTCGACACAATGTCGAAGTGAGTGACAGACAGGGAACGCATAGTTTACTGTTGTAACCTCGGTTCCCTAATGGAGGGAACGAGACGTTGTGTCCCACCGGCCACGATGCTGAACCAAACCACTGTAATGGCCGAACCTTATTCTCGGCTCCTCAGTGCAAAACCTGAGCACGTAGATTTTTTTTTATAAATATATGTAAAAACATCCATTGGCAACTTAACCCATATAGTGTGACAACATGCTCCACTAATAACATTTGCAGCCAAGACAATAAGGTATGTGTCTACAAAAAGTTACAAGCAATAATGAACATATTCTGAAAGAATTAATGGAGTAAAAAGTGTGACAACTATGTATATGTATGGAAATATTTGTGCACACCCTAAAATGAATTCAACTCAACTTAAACAATTTCATGGCTGCATGAATCCAGTCTTGTCTATCTACCAGAATTCTCTCTAGCTTAATCCCAGCACTTATATTTTATTTTTGTTTGTTTTTTGTCTCTGCAGTGTAAAAAAACACTTTGTCACTCCAGTCACATAATAAGGAAATTCTACCTCTGGTCAACTGTACTTTGGAAGCTCTGCAATAATAACCAGTACCAGTGAAAACAGCTTGCCACAGAACTGATACAACTTTACTCAAGGGTTTTAAAAAAAGATTTGCAAATATCAAGCATAGTTCTTACATTTAAAAAAATTGCCATACTTTATATCAGCATGTAATTGCTTGAAATTTACATTTAAATGTAATTTCTGCTTTTGTGATCAGCTTGTAAACTTCTAATGACAAACATTGAGACTATTTGTTTTTGTTCTACATCTTTTTTGTCATAAATTTAAATATAGCTTGACATGTTATTTTGGAATTATGTAACATTTAAATAATAATATTTAATGCTATTCTTGTATGTGATCGGTGTTATATAACTGATACTACATCGCATTTAAATCATTAAATTAAATACTCCTTAAGTACACTGTCTTTCTATGTCTTTTGCTGTAATAATCCACTCCAACAAGAGGCGATGTGAAAGGTGTATAATAGTCCCAAGGAGCTCAGTCCAGCCTGATCTCATGATTCATGGGTATTCTTATGTAAAATTTACACACACCTGTGAAATAATTAAGGCTTCTCAACAACTTCTCTGTGTCACGTTCCCCTGTTGTCTGCCCTGTGTTCTGTGTCTCACCAGTCTATTGTTTAGAACTACATTTCCCACAATCCACCTGCCGTCATCACTGCCATTTTGTGTCATTGTTCACACCTGTTTATCATTTGTAATCATCCTGTCCTTGTGTATTTATACCCTGGTTCTTTGTTCTGTCTTTGTCAATTGTTGAATGTTGTTGTTAGCCTGGTATGTGTTCCCTGCCCGAGTTTTCAGTTTTGTTTCATCGTGTTCCTAGTTTTATGTTTATTTCCCCATTGAGGGTTTTCCTTTGTGTTTATTGGTTTGACTGTTTAAATAAAGTGAGCCTGCATTTAGATCCGCTCTCCTCGTCTGCTTCGCTGCCTCATTCGTAACACTCTGGGTGATGTAGCTTGCTGTGTCATCACAAAGCAAAGCTGCTCCTTGTTCAAAGGATGTGTTCTTTAGGAATGTGTTTTTTCTCTCTACTCTCACGTTTCACACATAGCTCAAACATGTATGTCACCCACATATAAGGTAAAGAACTACTTCATTGGTGGGGGTCCAGTGGAATGTGGTTTTTCTGGACCATATAACCGAATGCGGAACAATAAACGTTGAAGAAGGATTTGATAGCATTGGGTGTCTGTGTCATTTCTTTCTTCCCTCAGCTGAGCCGTATCGAGATGGGGATTGCAGATCAACAAATAAATTAAATACATTGGATGACAAAATTATTTAACAGTTTGGTGGCTTGTCCGGGATCTCTCCAGACAGGTAAGACTGATTTAAGTATCAAGTATTCCTGTCCGATGAGAGTTTGAATAAAACTTAGTTTAATTTGGCTCTATATTAACTCTGCTCGGGGGCCCCTTCAGAGGGAGGAATTTGCCCTATTATGAAATAGGAAGGAGGGTTTTGCTCTATTATAATATAGGGAAAACCCCACAACCGCAGCAGTAGTTTAAAGGATATACTTATTCTGGTATGAAAAAGAAGAGGACGGGAATTGTCCTAAGGAAAAGATGGAAACAATTTGATCTGCATTATTGTTCTGCATGAACAGTGTTGATCGGGAAATTGTTTGTATTATTATTATTATTCAAAGGGTGACATTATGGGACAGGAAATAAGCCGTCCTCTATCGAAGGAAACTCCAAAATTATGGATGTTTTGCAATAAATAAGATTATAATACTGAACCATATATCAGCAATTTGGCTGGGTGGTCAGATAAAGGAGAAAGAAAAAGAAGAAGAAAAATGAATTAGATCAATTCATGAGTAAATCCAAATCTATGGTTAAAAAGGGTGAAAGGACCCTCAGTGGGATTATATATACAGAGTCATACGAGGTGTGGAAGAAATTAAACCATTCTGGGACAAAGGTCCTGAACAAAAAGAGACTAATCAAATGCATGCAGCGTTCTCTGTTTCAAAACAAGCTGCCTAAATATGATTTTGTCGTGAACAAAGCTTTAACCCCTAACCTCCCAACGACACCATGTGCACTGTTGTATCCCGATTTAACACAATTTAAAAGGGTAACTCATTCGCTGCAGCCGCGGACGTATTCGATTCAGATTCAAAGAAAGATGCAAATGAAAATAAAACATCTGCATTTCCTTTTATCAAGTGCCCAAACGGATATAAAATCGTTTCACTAACATTGTCAGAGATTCTGGCTATATGCAAAGAATTACTATATAAAACCGCATACCTTTATTATCGATACGGGCGCATTTAAAAGTTCATTAACGGCGCATTGCTAAGAGGGCTCTATTACGGGACACACTCTGAACTCTGTGGAAATTAATGGTATTCCTGTAAAGTGTAATATGACACCAAAATTAACCGTAACTTCTCCAGATAACACAAACATGTTTAAAATGCATAATTTTGCCTGACTCTCCGTTCTGCCTACTGGTCTGTGATCCAATGCATAAAATTGGAAAAAAAAACTTTTGATTCTAACTCATTACAATTGCTGTTTCCCTCAGTATATTGTCAGTCTGTGTATACAGGACATTACGGAGAAGTTTACAGCTCAACGTCTGACAACACTTCTGCTGCGAAACAGGAAATGCTCAACGTAGACCCAGCACTATGGGCTGCCCACAAAGATGAGGCGGGCCTTATTGATGTAAGACCTATGTTGCCAAACTCTGCTCTAACCTACCAGTATACTGAAAACAGTATCCACTTTCCAAAGAAAAAGAACAAGGCATTGGCCCAATAATACAGCATTGCCTGTAACAAGTGTCAGTTATGCCAATTGCACAGCCGCTGTTTGCATTCACATATGGAGGCCAATAGTAACAGAATTTAGAGACTCGCCTGCTGTGTTTTCTGCTGTAGTGCACGCTACTTTGAAGGACACCAAGCTGCCACCTGTCTATTGCAATATGCTGATGACATTCTGCCCAGACATCAAGTCATGCACAGCCGCTTCAACTATTGTGTGCAATGTATTAGCGAAGGCTGGCTTCAAGACATCAAAAGAAAAGATGCAATGGGTGAAACTGAACTATCAATCTGGGTCATGAACTACAGAAAGGAACAGTACGTCTCACCACAGACAGAGTGAAGATGATTAATACCTTCCAACCCCCTAAAACAAAGGCTCAAATGCAAAGCTTATTGGGTTTAGTGACATTTTAGCGAGCATGGGTGCCAAACTGCTCGTTATATGACAAAATCCTGAGAGAAGCAACACTCTCAAGGACTGAGGAACCTATCAAGTGGACTGCTGAAATGGACATTGCTACCAAATCATGATGAACCCTTTCATCTGTACGTGCACGAGGGGGCAGGCACAGCAGCAGCAATCCTCCCTCAGTCTCATTGCGGAACATATAGACCAGTGGCGTACTTGCAAAAATTTTAGAGGCAGTCGCCAAAGGCCTCCCTGCATGTTTGTGAGCAGTGGCTGCTGCGGCGTTGATGGTACAACATGCAGAACATATTGTTCTCTCACATACATTAGTTGTGCACACTTCTCACCAGGTAGGAACAATAATCCACAACATTACCACATGACAGCACAACATTGATCAGGGTATGAAGTTATTTTATTGGTTACTGCTAATCTGACCATTAAACCAACTTCCACTGTACATGGCCCGACATTATCATTACACAAATTGCTGACTCAAGGTGAATTTTCTAACGACACACATGATTGTTTCGATCGCCTAAAAACAGGTACTTTATGCAGGCCGGATGTTTCATCATCTGCCCTGGAGGAGGGGAACCATTGGTATGTTGTTGGGTCCTGTTCCAAGCCAAATGATTCCGTATACTGGTTTGGGTATGCTGTAATGGAACTTCCGAGTCGAATTATTGAAGCTTATTCACCCATATAAATCTGCACAAGCTGCTGAGTTGTTTGCGTTGATCAGAGCATGCCATTTGGCTAAAGTTAAATCAATCGATATATACACAGACTCGAAGTATGCTGACGAGGTAGCAAATTGGGCTGCAAGGGAAGTTATGGTAAGTAAGCCCAGAGCTGAATCAAGCCGAGGAGACTTTTCCATGATACAATCAACACTGGTAAAAGACACTGACATTAAATTGTTACAGGCAAATCCATCTGAATCTGACAACATTGGGCCTCAAATTAAGTGAAATCAAACTTATTGCATAAATGGGGTACAAAATGCAATAAAATGTATGTCTTGTGTCTAATATGCGCACAGAACAACAGACACAAGCCTACGAAGCACAACTCATTACCACACTCGAAACTGCCATTCTAAACGGATAGAAGCTTTCCTGTGTGTGAGGTAAAATGATAAAATTGTGAAAATTTGGAAAAATAAATAATACAGTGATTCGGCTGACTGAGCTCAGAATGTCACCATCCTCTGTTGTTAATCTCTCCATTTGAAATACTAATGGGTAAGCCTTCCCCGACCCCTTGGGGTCAAAGTCCGCGCTAGCTTTCTCTCCACAGGTGACAAGAAGGTGGTGATTGCAGAATATGTGGATTCCCTCATTAAATATTAAATTACATAAATGATGATATCTCTCTCCCTCTGCCTGCAGAAAGCCCTAATCATTTGTTCCGAATCAGTGTCTGAAACCAACAAAGTTAGGTGAACCAAAGTGGGCCCAACTACTGAACTGGCGGTGACCAAAACAGGGGTGCTAACTGACCTTCAACCACAGTGGATCCACGCAAGCCACGTGAAGCTTGCTCAAGAGGAGGGCCTTACTGATTCAAGGTGAATGGTGAAAGCACTGGAGGAGCTGAACACGCAGCGCCAGTGCCCAACCGGGAATCTGCGAATTAGGAGGACCTGAGGAGGGACCCGGAACAGTCAACATGAAGACATTCCTACTGACACTCTGCATATGCCCGTTCAGTATCAACACAACAGCAAGGTGTCACAAGTGTAATTCCAATTCCTAGAAATAATGTATGATGGTTTATGTTTTATGGTAATGTTACAGGAAGATGTTTCTGTTATGAAGGTATGGGTACGTGCAGGTACGGGTAAACACCCGGAAACGAAGGTACATAGAATGTGATGCCTCAAGTGACCCTAAAGTATATCTAGACAGTGTTTGACAGCCAAGAGGTATTAAATGTTTGGATTAACTCTTGGCTAAAGATGGAGAAGGAATATGTAAAATATTTGGTGACAAATGCTATACATACATCCTGGGTCACATTGATGATGATGGTGAATTCATGAAGGTATGAAAGGAAATGGATAAGTTGAATAAAGAATTAGCTGATAACATCATGGAATATGGGGAAATTTTTCAATGTGTTTGGGTGGTTTGCACCATGGATGTTTTCCATTATATCGATTGCCATATGCATTCTACTTATATTTTTATTTGGCCCAATTTGCTACAATTACTAATGAAAAAGTTGAATGTGATGATAAACAGGCATAATATCGCCATGCTTCATTATGTGTGTATACCTGATACTGAAGTTGGTTGAGAAGGCTATGTGATCCTTTCAGGATCAAAGTGGGCATTGTGGAATAATTAAGGCTTCTCAACAACTTCTCTGGGTGATGTAGCTTGCTGTGTCATCACAAAGCAAAGCTTCTCCTTGTTCAAAGGATGTGTTCTTTAGGAATGTGTTTATTCTCTCTACTCTCACGTTTCACACGTAGCTCAAACATGTATGTCACCCCCTATATAAGGTAAAGAACTATTTAATTGGTGGGGGTCCAGTGGAATGTGGTTTTTCTGGACCATATAACCGAATGCTGAACAATAAACGTTGAAGAAGGATTTGATAGCATTGGGTGTCTGTGTCATTTCTTTCTTCCCTCAGCTGAGCCATATCGAGACGGGGTTTGCAGATCAACAAATAAATTAAATACATTGGATGACAAAATTATTTAACAACACCTTTTTTTACTTTTGGATAAATGCTGAAACATACAATACTGATATTGTCAAAATCTTAAACTAATATACAGCTTAAAAAGCATAAAATATTCATGAATCCTTTGTATAATAAATATATTTGTATAGTGACATTTTTACTATTTTACAGATATTTTACATTACGTCGCTCGGCACAACCACTGGTCCATCTCGATACCCAGACAAAACGAAAAAAGAGTAAAGAGCAAAACCTCACAAATAATGAGAATCTCTAGATTGAAGAATCTGAGACAGCAGTTAAGTATGGTCTTCCTGGTGTTAGTGGGTACTGCTGCTGGGAAGAGAGAGTAATGGGAGATGCGAGCGACAGTGTGCACCTAGTGGATCAAGGGTCAGTGGGTCATCATGAAAAGGTCAAGGGTCAGGGGTACAATTTTGTAAAAAGAAGAAAGTGTGAGAAAAAGAAAGAAATGTATAGTGGTATGCGACTAGTAGTTCATGGACCTGTTTGTCAGTTAAGATGTTATCTAGCTAACGTTTGCGTATAAATCCATTCCTCGCAACTCCACAGCTATAGCTATCTATTATGTTTATCCTAGTTTTTGTAGTTTGAGCGGAAAAAACCAAACACATTCAATCCAAAAACATTTTATGTTTTTCAAGCGTATCCACCAATGGGCATCTCGCACAAGGCGCTAAAATTGTAAGAAATGGCTTTGGTTAAATGGTTAGCAATTGATTTTCATAAAACACAAGAGAAAGTAGTGCAGAGTATGGTGTACACTTTCATCAGAATATTTTCACCAATTGTAAAAACAGTTTATTTTTATTGATTGAGATTGTTGATTGTTGGATTTAATTGTTGAGCTAAGCAAAGTACAAAATAAACTGGGTAAGCCGAGCTGTCACAAAACTGAGAAATAAAAGAGACACAAGGGTCAATAAGTACAACTGGGATAAGACTTAACTGAGCACTGGTCACGGGAGGAACACGGTACAAAGGCTCAAGACTGAACACAAAGGGGAGAAACAAACAGACTTATATAAGGCAAAACACAGGTGAAGGAAATGACGGTTGATGAGTAGATGGTTGAGGCGGGTTAGGGGTGTTGGTGCCATCTGCAGGAGTGGAGAGAAGCATTTCACGGGAGGACTAGGGTGAATGCCCTCTGCTGGTCTGGAGGAGAACAGCACTCCAAAGAGAAGATCCCTTACAAAAACTTGTAGTGTAAGCCATCCTCATGAAACCATTTTGCCAATTCCCAGCAGAAAGACCATGCACCCCAGTCTATAAATACTATTTACACTTTTTTGCCACATTTCGCTGGTCCATTCACACTTCTTTGCAAAAGTCTAAACACACCTCTCACTTTAAGACAGAACTGTCACCATTTTGTCATTTAGAAAACATTGCCGTTCAATAGGTAAACTCAAACAAGCACAATTCAAACTCCCTTAACAAACAGTTGTCCATGTGCAAACACTAATTACCAAAATTACACAACAAGCAATCAGGTGATTGGAATGAATAAAAATGGCAACAGGTAACCTCACCTGTGTTTCAGAATCATGGTTAAAAGGTTTAATGTAAGAATGAGAGGAGGCGAACAAGGGAGAGGCAGCAGAAGAGAAAGAAGAATGACAATCTCTAATGAGATCCGTGCTACTTTAGTTTACTATGTTGTTGTACACGGTATGACAATGAGGGAAGCTGGGCTGAGAGTACAGCCAAACCTGATCCGTGCTGCATCGATTGTTTGGACTTGTCCATCCAGGTCTCTGGGTTCTATGCCATATGCTCTCCCAACTACGCCCTCTCGTTTCCTCTGGGCTCACCACTGGTTTAGTCCTTGTTATGTTGATTGTCTGTTTCCTCTTGTGCCTTGTCTGAATTGTGCTCCATTTCCTCTGTGTTTGTTGGATCATTTCATTTGCATATCTGTTGACCTGCATTCGTATGTTTCTCCTCTGTCTGTTTTGTTATCTTGTTTATCAGCAGTTTATCATGTTTAGTTCTTTTTGTGTTCTTACCAGTTTTCTCCCTCATGAGAGTTTTGCGTTTTCCTGTTTGTTTTTCTTTTGTTTAATAAAATCATCTATTTTACTCGCTTGTGTTTGGGTCCACCTTCCTGCTTACGTACCATAACACACAGAAGCAGTGTATGTGAGTGTAATGAGTTCCCCGTCTGTCACTCACTCGACATTGTGTTGAATGAAGTGACACTAGGGGTCTTTCTCGAAGGCCTCGGCCACCTCTGAACTTGAGAAAAGGTCAATACACACAGGTATAAAAGGAGGGAATCGTGTATCTGTTTAGTCAGATTTTTTCTCTGGAGCCGAGTGGTTGTGTGTTCAGCAAGCTGGTGTTCCACTACTGTTCCACTTGCCTCTAAGAGCATTGGCTGGCTTTCTTCCTTCTCAGTCCACGCCCCTGAGCGCCCCGGTTCCTTTCTTCCCAGATGTGCATGATGAGTTTGAGGGCACCTTTTACTGCCCGAAACAGGTTTCCTCACTCCTCCGCTCTCACTACCCTCGACAGCTGATCGGCACCTCATGATGTCTACGCCCTGCATTCCATGGCCCTCCTGCAAGTCCACCAGGCCAAGGCACTTAAGGTCTGCACTTGGGTAGTTCTGGTCCTGATGTGCTGCAGGAACTGCACTCAACGACCAACCACGGAACAACAACAGTCCAGGAACAACATCTGTGGCTGAACCTGGTCGAGATGTGGGACCCCGACAAAGCCCGCTTTCTCAACGCCCCGTCTCCCAGTTTGGCTTATACAGAGCACCGTTGAAGACTTTGGCCAGCAGTCTTCGGCAGTGAGGAAGCAGACGGAGACTGCCTCCCACATCATGCCTCGCCGCTGTCCCAGCATGAGCCGTACTCCGTCTGCTCACCTAGGACATCCCCCTGTAGCTTCAAAACAACAGGCAGCTCCGCTTCAACCTGGGCCCAGCTCTCAGCCCCAGCATAGAGCTCCCCACAGGAAGCTGACACACCCTACTCACGAACCACCAAAGGGACCCAGAAGCCTCGCAAACGTTCCTGAGACGATTACACCAAGGAGCGAGATGGCCGCTACGGAGTTTGTATCTGGACCACTCTATCCCCGGTGGAGGGCTGGGAGGGACACCACTTGCCGTTTTCACATCAGTCTGGCACTAAACACCTACAGTCAAGGCCCCATGGACGTGGTCCCCTTGCCTGCACACCTTCGACAGTAGACTCCGGGCCTCACATAGACTCCCGTTCAAAGGTGCTCACATGTAAACTTATTCTAACGTGTGTCTAGCATCTAGACTGGTTCGCAGCGGCAGACCTGAAGGATGCGTACTTTCATGTCTCACTTTTACCTCAGCACAGACCCTTCCTACGGCTTGCATCCGACAGCCCGACATACCAGTACCAGGTCCTCCCCTTCGGCTCGTCCCTGTCCCCTCGCGTCCTTGCCCTGCTAAGGGAAGTGGGCAACCGCATACTTTATTTCCTCGATTCTAGCTCACTCTCGGGAGTCTCTGTGTGCCCACAGGTACCAGGTTCTCAGGCACCTCAGCCGTCTAGGGCTTCAGGTCAACTGGGAAAAGAGCAAGCTCTCCCCAGTTCAGAGCATCTCTTTTCTCGGCATGGAGTTAGACTTAGTCTCAATGACAGTGCGCCTCACCAACGTGCGGGCGCAGTCGGTGCTGAAATGCCTCACCTTATTCAAGCCAGGCACAGCAGTTCCTCTTAAACAATTCCAGAGGTTCCAGGGGCATAGGGCATCTTCTGCGGCAGTCGCACCACTGGGGTTGATGAATATGAGACCGCTTCAGCACTGGCTTCAGACTCGAGTCCCGAGATGGGTATGGCACCGTGGCACATACCGTGTGTTCATCACCCCCGCCTGCCACCAGACTTTCAACCCCTGGACAGACCTCAGTTTTCTGTAGACAGGTGTCCCCCTACAGCAGATGTCCCCCTACAGCAGGTGTCCAGACGCTTTCTGGTCACCACAGACCAAACAGGGTTGGGTTGGCACATCAACTGCCTAGAGTTGCTGGCTGTAATTCTTGCCCTGCTGAGGTAGACAGCGGAAAGGGAATGCTGTCTCCAAACAGAGGCTATCCCACTGGGTCGTCGACGACATTGCTTTGGCCGATCACACCCAGGCCATGCCCGCCCCCTTGCGGGTTCGAGTACACTTCCTCGTGGGCACTGGCCAATGGCACCTCCATAGCATACATCTGCTGAGCAGTGGGCTGGGCAATACCCAATACCTTTATGAGATTTTACAATCTCAGGGTTGAGTCGGTCTCGTCCAGTGTTATCTCAGGTCCAAGCACGTAGAACTCGGGAATACGGAACGTCTGACCGGGTGTTCCGCTTGCACATAGCGCCTTTCCCCTCCACTGAGGTGATCATGTGCGCTCTATCGCCCAGGAGAGTCCACTAAACTCACATTCCCTGGATGTCCTTCCTCCCTAGCCCTCTGGTCTGCAAATTCAGCTGAGGAATTCCCCAACCAGACCCTCTACGGTACTAATTACTCTGTCCTGGAATAGGTGCTCCACAGGATGGGCCTTCATAGATTAATCCCCCTGTGTATATTTTCCGCAGTACGGTCCCCCTACTGGCGGACCCGCGTCTCACTTGGGGAGTCCCCTATGCCCCCCGGTTGCCGTGTGTGTAGCAACTCCTCCCTCGCAGCAGGTAGGATCTACCACCGCGCCACTTCCACATGTGGCCTGAAATCCCATGTGACATATTTTGCACATTTTACCTCCCCCCAGCCTGGGCAGGTTGTGGTCTCCACGGGGTATTTTCCCCCTGAAAGAACAGGAGTTGGAAAAGAAAGCCTTCCCCGATCCGTGTTATAGCGTTAAATGGCCCCAGCCACTTTAACTCAATGCGAGAAACACTGAGAGAATAGGCGCGGCCAGCTCCCATGCTTGGCACATCGCTTGTTCCCCCCCTTCAGGATGCCGGGAACCCAAAAAGTTTATGACATTTTTTATGTGGCGTTGGGGAAGGGTACGTCCAGTCTGACGCAGCCTGTTGCTTTGGCACGCGACTGCCCGCCCACACCTGCGTCAGCACCTCACGTACACAGTTCAGCGCATGGCGTGATTGAATAGTGACCCCTAGTGTCGCTTCATTCAACACAACGTCGAGTGAGCGACAGACGTGGAACATCTAGGATACTGTTGTAACCTCCTTTCCTTGATGGAGGGAACAAGACGTTGTGTCCCCCCTTCCACAACACTGAACCGAGCCACTGTAACAGCCTAACCTTATTCTCGTCTCCTCAATGCAAAACCTGACTAAACAGATGCACGATTCCCTCCTTATATACCATGTGTCCGGAGGAGGGACATGCAAATTCTGTCTGCCAATTTCTCATTGGCCTATTCTCAAGTTCATAGGTAGCCGAGGCCTTCAAGGAACACCCCTAGTGTCACTTCATTCGACAAAACGTCTCGTTCACTCCATCTGGGAACGGAGGTTACAACAGTAACCTAGACGTTCCCTACCCTGCTCAGAGCAAACTGGAATCACTCAAACTCCACTCTGATTATTTAATATTCTGCACCTTGCTATTAAATTTACATATATGAAATGAAAGCATACTTCTACTATATATTATTATTAGGGGTTAAAACAAAGATTAATTTCACAAAAATAAATTGCATTGATACATTTTGATAATTGGAAAGCATTGAAATCTATTCCCAAGGATCCAAAAAGTGTTGAGAATGACCGTATTTAAAACAATAAGCAGTCTCCACAGTGTGTGTGTATGTAGTGATACTCGTGAATTTGCAAAACAGACAGGCCTGTCTTTCCAAAGCCATATTTCTTTATTTCTTTATTATTTAATTAATATTTATTAAAGTTCGGCTCCTCCATAAGATTGCAATAATTTCAATGTTGCCAGCATTTCTGCACTATTTCCATGTTGAGAAGATAAACTCCTGAACATATTTATGAAAGTTTCAGACCTTTGTTCAGCACTTTTTCAGTTGCAAAACTTCGAAGAACGAAAGACGAGCAATTTACAGTAGGCTACGTGCTGGTTTGGGAAACAGGCGAAACACCTTCATAAAAAAATACAAATAAAACAATGTCCATTAAGGTGATATTCATTTTAAACATTTAATTCAATATGGCAAGCATATAGGGGTCATTTTCAACTAAATCAACTGATAAATTTGGAAACACATATAGAAATATATACTATGTGGCAGCCGCACTGAGTGGTGGTAATTTCATGCATTTGAAAACAATGCTTTCACTCTGGAATAATAATAAAAAAAAGGTTTCCTAATAAGATTCTGCCACAAAAAAAGAAAGCAAAATAAATCTAAACCACGATTAAAAAAAAAAAGAAGTATAACCTTAGTTGCAGTTTAGGTCGTTGTAGAAAAATATGTTGTAGGCGAGCGACAGTGGTAAAACAAGTTTGAGCAATATCTGCAAGGCCGATCTTTTAGAATGATGGCATGATGATTTTTTGAAGTTTCTGGAAGAGGAGAGAGGCGTAACCCTCCTTTAGTAATTTTCCATGTGTGAAAGGAGCACTTTGTCATGTTTTTAACCACATGTCTTGTACTGTTGTATTGTCTGTTGTATATTTGTGTTTATTACATGTTTTCATCATTGGTTACATTTATGTTATACATTTCTATTCTAATTATAGATTTTTATAACCAGAAACAGGTATATATTCAATTGTTTGAAGCATTTTATCTTTTGAGATTACACACAAAAAAGCTGAAATGGAAGTATCTTGTTTCACCAACAAAGCCTCACTTTTCAAGGTTAGTTCTCGGTTTCAGTTTTATTCTACAGATTAACAAATTGCCGCCATCTTCTGGACACTTTAAAGTACTACATTATAATTATTTAAACTAAGGTAAACTACTACATCAAACTTGTAAGTCATAAATGGTATAATATTAAGATAAAGTATAAAATAAAATATTATAAAATTGTAATTTTATATATAAGGAAAATATATTTTCTATTCAACCAAATCTTATATTATTGCCTTAGGATAAATTGGTTTTGCAATGTTCCTCACTTTTAAGTTGCTTTAACTTACAAGTAGCCTAAATGTAAAAAAAAAAAAAAAAAAGGTCCTTGCATTTTTCTCATTATTCATGATATATATATATATATATATATATATATATATATATATATATATATATATATATATATATATATATATATATATATATATATTTCATATTTCAGAGATATATATATATATATATATATATATATATATATATATATATATATATATATATATATATATATATATACACACACACACACACATACATTTTAGATATATGTTAAAAGTAGATAAAATAAATACATAATACATAATATCAAATACAGAACTACAAACTAATAAAAAGTGAATAAATCTAAGCATGATCTTTTATTTCAAGAACTAAAGAGAAATATCGACACAGAATTAATTAATGCAATTACTAAATCACAATCTTTCACAAATGAACAACATGAATGCCAAAGTGATACGGTTTTTTAAAAACATCTCTTTCTAGACCTTGTAATTTTACATTTAGGCCTACAATCAGCTGAATCTAATTACTGTACAGTAGTGTGCGCACTGACAGGCTAAACTTTGTACTTAATTAAGACTGTAATTGTTTTAAAATTTCACATGCTTTAAAAACTCTAAAAGTGAATTGTAGAATAACATTTCCTTATGGCATCTGGTCGGAAGTGAGACTAACCGATCGTCTTTCCAACATGTTGTTTAGTGTGAAGTAACACGTTTGTGTTTTTCTTACCTTCATTTAACTTCGTACAGTCCCGACGCCATGGGCGGGCATTGGGGGGCCTGGCCCGCCCTGTGAGTCACTAGTGCCCGCCCTGGACGATCCTGTCTCCCTTCATCAACTCTACGTCACGTCTCACATCTCATTTAATCGCGATCTCACAAAGCTCTTTTATTATGCTGCATGCAGAATTCAGCACTGAACAAAAACTCCAACGTTTTGAGCGGTGAGTGGATTTTATCTGAAATGCATCTGATTGGCCATTGCGTTTTAGAAATCAACACATATGTCTGTGATTGGCTACATTGCACAACGCTGCAAAAACACGTTATAATGAGAACATCTACTTATGCTTGCGACTGTAAATCGTTATTTTGTTTAGATGTTATTATTGCTTTTGTGCAATAGATGAATAACAATTTATATGGTTTTGGATGTTTTATTTAGATAGGGAGTCCCACGAATCGTTTTATTCTCCCGCAACCCATTACCGCCTGCGCCCGCACTCGACCATCAAATCTAGCCGTAAATGTTAGTAGTCTCGCGGGAGTCGACCAACCACCAGTCCTTGCTTGTTTGCACTTTTATTTATATTTTTTTATCAATAGGCTACTGTAACTTTCGTTACAAGTTGGTAAGTTTTCGTTTTGTATATACATGATGAATATACTCCTGAATAAAAATAAAAATGTGTTTGGTCTGATTTAAAAAATAATATTTTTAAATGGATTTGATTGGTTTGTCGATAGTGAGCGCGGGAATGTTTGTTTGTTTACTAAGCATAGTAGCGCTTAATAACGATAGCTGTTTTTTTTTTTAAACAACAATGCTGAGCTATTTCGTGTGACAGTTACCATGGATATACGGCGTTTCTTTAATCAAAGACCACCAAAGTTGGCAGAAGAGAGCAGCGAGGTAAGGGGAGAAGACCCAGAGTGTAGGAGTTCACAAGAGGTCGATCCAACTCCCAGCACTGCAGAGGCTACCCATTCCAGCGATACTAGTTGGTCTAACTTTACTTGCCAAAGCCATAGCCTCAAGCAAGGGACGTCACGGCCACAGGTGGCAGGCGGTTGACTGTGAGATGCGTTCTTTTTCTGCTGGGATCTTTGTTTTAAAATAGAACAAAAAGTCAATATTGCATCTAAAATGTAAGGGACTTAATATGAATTACTTGTTTATTGAACTGTCGAAATCAGTGTTACATTTTCAATCGTGATGGTATTCAGCACTTGGTTGTATGGTGTTGCTTCATGTTATAAATATAAAAACTAACTTACACATTTTGAATTTTTTACCGCAGTATGCCAGGCCTATTTGTTTCATCGAGAGGCTGCGCGAGCCTTAACAGCACAAATCTTTAGCGTCAGTTATGAATTTGAATAGCGTCAGTACATTATGTAACAGCTACTATCGATCATTATCATTGTATCATACATATTCAATTCATAATCGGTCATATAATTTAATGTTATTATGCAATTAGGGAATTAGGTTTATCTCAGTTGTGCGGTGCCCCCCTGAATAAAATGTAATGCCCGTCCGTGAATTTGTGTGTGGCGCCGGGTCTGCTTCGTATTCTTCAATTGTATCCTCCAACTTGTCCACGTTTGATAGTGGCTGATTTAGCAATTTATGTGTAGTATTATTAAAGATATATAAAGAGTAAAACTGCAGCTGCGGCTTCTTTATTAACAAACCATGGGACTGTTTTGATGGCTAATTTGCAAGCCACGTTACATTTTTAAGTTAATATCTGAGCGTTAAATCCGGCTCGTGATGTTTCTGATCTAGTAATTCAAAAGATCTCTTTTCTTCTAACCATATATACACAGTTTAAACTGACTTGTAACTGAATAATGATAATAATTATTATAACAATAATAATAGTAATAGTGCACAACAATAAGTAATTGTGTATGACACACTGAATTTCGATCGGAAAAAAAAGGCTTTTGAACCTCTGAAACATTGCTCTGATTGGTGCGTGAAGTTATTGAGAATGTTCACATGGTGTTTGTAATTGTGTTCACACCCGTTGGCATTCTTCCTAATTATGTAAATTGCTGACATCACAATAATCATCACCTGTAATCCACACACACACACACACACACACACACGGCGCACTTGCTACAAACCTAATAAGAACTGAGGCCATGTGATTAAAAATATGCCACTGATAATGCTGCAGTGACTACATAACTGAGAAAGACTGGTACTAAAACGTGTTAAATTGTTAAAAATACATTTCTACAATAATGGCGAAATCAAAAAGAGGAAAAGGAGCACTCAGACAAGACTTGTGGACAGCAGCTGGAGGTAAAGACGTTCTAGTTAAGTTCTTCAAGGCAGAAAACATAGTTCAGCAAGATGCACAGATCTGGCACATAGCCTATTGTCCAATAACATATTTGGACACAACACACCAACTGAAATGCAACAGAAGGGATATTCGAACAACAACTGAGGAGCAAGGAAGGAAGTAAGGAAGAAATAGCATTTGCTTCTCAAATGACAATGTCTTCCCAGAAGACAAATAACAAAAAAATAAACTTTGGAGAATCAGAAGAGGGCTCAGCCAGAGAGTGAACCTGAGACTTTTGTGAAGACGGGGAGTGAGACTCGTGTGCCTCCCTGAAGTGATCTGAGTCTCCAAAGTGTCGAAACAAAAGTTGGACAAGGTCCAAAGAATACGTTTCGAAAGATGCCATGCGATTATTCTTTTACGATCAGAAGCAAACCATTGCGACAACCGTACATTCCAGTGACGGTGTAGCAACCTGCTAGCAACATCAGACGTGGAACAATATCCCAAGCTGTAATTAAATGTGTCAGCAAGGAATATTATAAGAGGTTGAGAAACACACCAGTGGAGGAACTTCTGGCAGGTAACATAACACACAGCCGCAATAAAAGCGTCCTGAAGATGCAAAAAAAACAAAAAACATGCAGCTTCATGACCATATATTATTGGATACACAACTGACACAGTCAATCTTCAGGGAAACTGACACCACATTTTACAACATTTTACAACACACCGTGCTGTATGTGCAACATTTTCAAGTGGATCAGTTTGGCGCACACCTCTACACTGAAACAGGAATGAGTATAATGGCACATAGCTTAAAACGATCACCTGTCTCTTTGTATTTGGATGCAACTGGTAGTGTTATCTCAAACGTTCCAAAACAAAAAAGGAGAATCCTTTATTATGCTATCAATTATGCCAGTTAGTGAAATTATTTCGACTGAGCATTCAATCCAGCCAATATCATTCTGGCTTATGCAGTTTTTGCTCAAACTGTACACATACTCCACTTTACAAATACACCGTGTAGAGACTGACTACAGTTGGGCAATAATACAAGCGGTACTACACATCCGTTTCCCAGTTTGCTTCTGTAGTGTCTTGAAGAATGGGTTCTAGATTGATTACCTCCTGTAAGAACGTTAAACTGTTTGACACATTTTCAGTAACATGCCTAGCAAGCAGCACAATGCAAAAGGGCCTGAAAATTGGCAAAGACGAATGCTGCAAATTGTTTCAGGCCTTTATTGGTTGTCCTTTTTTGCAATGTTGAAGTGACA
The DNA here is from genome assembly GCF_025860055.1 of Xyrauchen texanus. Taxonomy (NCBI): domain Eukaryota; kingdom Metazoa; phylum Chordata; class Actinopteri; order Cypriniformes; family Catostomidae; genus Xyrauchen; species Xyrauchen texanus. The sequence continues at coordinate 32,711,347 of NC_068288.1, forward strand.
GCTTTGATTACATGCGCAGCACACAGATGCAAAACAGTCTTCGACTTGATTTCTGCCCACTTTTTTTGTTTGTGGCAGATCGCATGTACACTTTCAAGATACGCGAGCATTGATTCCTTGTTAGTGTAGTAGGCCTACTTCCAGAACAATCATTGGTGGTTCTCTGTACTCTAGACTCTTCTGAAACATCTTTGAGGAGGTATTGGCCTCTCTGAAAGAGGAGACACAGGAGGAATGTGATGAAAATCCTTATCACTGCCCGGATATCATCACTTTCCTTTTGGAAAATTACATGGCCATCTTCCCTCTTTGGAGTGGGGTAGTCTTGGAAGATCTAAAAAGGTATGCCTTTGACATTGCAGTGACGCTTCATTCGGTTGACAGTTGTGCAACAAGAGACACTAACTGTCACGTCGAAAAATGGTTTGGAATTGTTAAAATTCAATAGGCTACTGTGCAAAAAACACCACCTCAGGCCAGCCGAATTCATTCGCACTATGTATTCATCACTGAAGGGAAGATACAGGGAATATATCTTGAGGAACAATTTCCCCCAAGATATTCTTATCCTACCAAAGAAGCCGTTCAGAAATGTGGCATTTGCAGAAGAGAAGTGGGCTAAGAGCAGAAAAGAGGCAAAAACAGAAAATTCCACTTTTACAGTGTGCCACATGACTTGCCCACACCAAAACCAAAAAGGCAAAGGACTGGTGATATAAAAGATGTACCAGAAGATCAACTAGAAGATACGGTTGCTGGAGAGGTAAATGAGAAGTTACAGAGATGTAAAAATTTATCAAATTAGTCTCTATTTTGAGTATGTTTGAGTATCTATTGACAAAAATTTTTTACAGGCCGCAACAGCCTATCAACATGCAAACATTGACAAACACAAAAAATGACACTGCAAAGAAAGTGGAAGTACGCTACAGAAAGTGTTGCTGAAGAGGTAAGAAGTTTCTGAGTTTAGGAAATGTTTAATATTCTTCTGAGCGTTCTTTTAAGTTATTTTTTTTTTTACAGGTCACAACAGTACGTCACCAAGCTGACATTTCCATGTTAAAAAATAAACGCAAAAAAACCCCACCAACCAAGTGCAGTGACACAGCCTGTGCCAGAAATGGTCGAGAAGGAGGGGCTGCAGAAGAGGTATTTAAGAACTGTGACATTTATAATATTTTTGATTGTTCATATGAATCTTATTTAGCCCCTTATACATATTTTTTTCAAGGAAATAAAAAGAGGCTGTGAGGGATATAGTCCATTTAAATGGTTGTACTATTGTTAAAGTTGGATTGTTTATCTGATGAAATGGGGAAAAATACTTTCTAAACCACCAGTTGTGAAAATTATATGCAATCTAATCTTTACAAATTTGTATAGAGCCCTTGAAGGGACTGTTATTCTCTACCTCATTGCCTCGTTTTCATTGTGGTCAAAAATAAAATATGGTTCTCCTCTGAATAAGGTCCAACAAATATATTTACAGGTTGCAACACTGTGGCGATGTGAAGAGAATGAGCAGGTTGTGGCACAAATAAAAGCTCAGCCTTACAAGTTCACTATTGTTTTGAGGCACCCAGACTTCCTGACTCTACAACCCCATGAGTTGTTAAATGGTGAAGTGCAGATTTTGATAATAAACTTAAGCTCACAGCCTCCACATGTGCATACAGTAGATGGAGCCGTGCATAAAATTCCAACCCATTCGTGGAATGTATTTATTTATTTATTTATTTTATTTTTTTCAGTTATGTACAACAGATGATGTTGGTTGTAATGCATGTAATTACTGTTATGAATGAGACCAAGCATAAATAAAAAGTATATGAGGCACGGAATGGTAATATAAAGAAATACTACTACTACTAATAATACAAGGACATTAAGATCAGCCAAGTAGCTCGATTATGCATCTTCTAATTGTGTTATTCATATTCTTTAGGTTATGGAGAGTTACATTTGTGCTATCCTAAACAAACACAAGTCTGGAAGACTGTACCAGCTAAATCACTACACCACCTGAGTCATTTTGTATGGACAAAGAGACCAAGTCGCTCGACAAGGTTTGAAGGACGCAAGTAGCCTATATGGAGATGGGCATGTGTTACACCTTTAAAACAACAAATGCAACTATGTATAAAAATGTATACAAAAGTGCAATTTTAATACTGAATAACATAATCATGCTTGTTTATGACACTGTACAGGTTAATTTTGAAACGTTTGATGGAGCCATTTCATTTGTGAACATAAGAAACAACCACTGGATGTAAGTGGTAAGTGAAGGAATTTCTTCATGTTCTTATCTATGCATATAGGCCCTACCTAAATTTAGTAGAACATAAATACTTCAGTGACAGTTCTCGTCCCTATACTTTTAAATCCCACTTAAGTTCCACTCAAACACCTGCAATTCTGAACAACATTTTTATTTTTTACAATGTAGCAACTGTCTTGGTGGGAGGAATTGTCTTCAATGTTAGGCGGTTGAATATCACTATAATAGACAACAAAAATAAATTGCGGATGTCCACATGAAATGAGGATTAGATAAATTTCAGTCAGACTTTGACCAAAATAAACAGATGTCCTGGAAGATTTAGTTCATTCTTAGTCCGTCACTTCCATGATTTGTAAATCAGTTCACTACACTTGGATTGCACATTTACTCACCCTCATGTCAAAGAAAGAAAGTAAAACACCTCTGGGGTGGCACGAGGGTGAGTAAATTATCAGATCAGTTTCATTTTTGGGTGAACTATCCCTTTAAACTGTTATGGAATAATAATAAAAAAATATGATAAACTGTGGAAACACTGACACATGATTGTACAATTTTAACAATTTGATTTTGTATTGTTCATTGTGTTTTTTTTTTTTTTTGTATCTTCATGTTCCTTCCGAACAAATTGTTGTGGATCCTGCAGTTGCTGAATCTGACATTGAGAGCCTCAGAACTGCATCCCAAAAATGTCAGTAAGACCGTCTTAATTAGCCTATATTACATAACACAAACGCCCCAATAAATAATTCTTAAAAACATGTACACTTGTAAAGTTACATTTTCTTTCTGACATTTTGGAAAACTGTGTAAATTGTTTTCAAACACAGACAATACTTCAGAATGCGCCTGAACCGTCTCGGAAAGGAAGAGTGTTACGTTTGAGCAATGAGGCAGACGAGGAGGTACGGATCCAAACGCAGTTCAAACTTTATTAAATGAACAGCACAGGAAAAACACAAAGGAACAGCCCACGATGGGGAAAGGAAACACAAAAGTATAAACTAAACACGAGATGAACAAAGAGGGCATTCGAGGGAGAATCACACACCAGGTTGACATCAAACAACGATCGACAAAGACAGCACAAAGACACGGGGTATAAATAGACAAACGTGGGAAAGGTGGCCAATGAAAGAACAGAACTCAAACAAGGTAACAAGGTGATAAACAGAAACCAAAGGCAAATTAACCAGGGCAGGTGTAAACAATGAACAGTGAATACGAACGCTAACAGAGGGTTGTGGAATCAAATAAAGGACTAAAGTGACAACAAGATGGAAAACGAGAGGGCAACAGTGAAACGAGACAGGGTGGACTATGGAATTAAATAAGGGACTAAAGTGAAAACTTAAGTGAAAAGTGACAAGATAGAAAACAAGGGGGCAACAGAGAGACAAGACAGGGTAATCATTACATAGCCTCCCCCTAAAGGATCGGATTCCAGACGATCAAAACAACAAAAGACGAAAAAGACCCACAAAGAAAAACCAAAATGAGGGCACCAGGGGCAAACAGACAGAGACAAGTGGGCACATGGGCGGACCAGGGGGGGTACACTGGGCAGGCAGGAAGTCCGCGGGGCCATTAGGCAGTCCAGGGAGGTGGAGAGGGTAGATAGATAGACCATGGAGGCCGAGAGGGCAGGCAAGCAGTCTATGGGGGTGTGTCAAGGGACCAGGGTCAGGTGGCCGCAGAACAGAGGCCGGTTTAGATGGCCCGGGAGCTGGCCACTTGGCAAGGACAGGGACCGGGTCGGGGGGCCTGGGAGGAGGCCACTGGGCAGGGACTGGGTCAGGAGGCCAGGGAAGAGGACTCAGGACAGGAACAGGGGCAGGAGGCCTGGGTGGAGGCCACAGGACGGGAACAGGGTCAGAAGCCCTGGGAGGAGGCCACAAGACAGGGACCGGGTCAGGAGGCCTGGGAGGAGGCCACAGGACAGAGGCCAGCTTCGGTGGCCTGGGAGGTGGTCGTGGGCCAATGGCCGGTTCAGGGGACCTGGGAGGTGTGGCCACTGGGGAGCTGGCGGAGCCGCGTGAGGCGGAGCCAAGGAGGACTTCTGAGGCGGGGCAGTCGAAGACTTGGGTGGCGGCGCCGCAGGAGGCATAGGCAGGGCCGCAGGAGACCCTGGGGCGGAGCAGAGGCAGGCAGAGCCATGGTGTACCCTGTGGGCAGAGCCGTAGAAGGCTTGGGAGGCGCCGTGGAAGGCTGGAGGCGGAGCCGAGGGAGGCTCGGGAGGTGGAGCCGGGGGAGGCGATGGCGTAGAAGGCTCAGAAGGCGGAGCTGAGGGAGGCTCAGGAGGCGGAGCCGAAGGAGGTTCTAGAGGCGGAGCTCTAGAAGGCTCTGGAGGCTCTGGAGGCGGAGCCGTAGGTGGCTCGGGGGGCGAAGCCCTGGAAAGCTCAGGAGGCGGAGCAGAGGGAGGCTCTGGAGGCTCAGGAGGCGGAGCTGAGGGCGGTGGCGCCGTAGACAGTTCTTGAGGCGGAGGCCTGGAAGGCTCCGGGGACGGAGCTGAGGAAGGCACAGGAGACGGGGCCAAGGAAGGCTCAGGAGACTGAGCCGCTGGAGGCTCTGGAGGCGGAGCCGTAGGAGGCTCTGGAGGAGGCTCGGAAGGCAGAGCCGTGGATGGCTCGAGAGGCTTGAAGGGTAGAGCCCTGGGAAGCTCGAGGGGCTTGAGAGGCGGAGCCCTGGAAGGCTCAAGAGGCTCGAGAGGCAGAGCCCTGGAAGGCTCGAGAGGCAGAGCCCTGGAAGGCTCGAGAGGCTTGAGGGGCGGAGCCCTGGAAGGCTCGAGAGGCAGAGCCCTGGAAGGCTCGAGAGGCTTGAGGGGCGGAGCCCTGGAAGGCTCGAGAGGCAGAGCCCTGGAAGGCTCGAGAGGCTTGAGGGGCGGAGCCCTGGAAGGCTCGAGGGGCTTGAGGGGCGGAGCCCTGGGAGGCTCGAGGGGCTTGAGGGGCGGAGCCCTGGGAGGCTCGAGAGGCTTGAGGGGCAGAGCCCTGGGAGGCTCGAGGGGCTTGAGGGGCGGAGCCCTGGGAGGCTCGAGGGGCTTGAGGGGCGGAGCCCTGGGAGGCTCGAGGGAGGCTTGAGGAGGCGGAGCCCTGGGAGGCTTGAGGCGAGCCCTGGGAGGCTTGAGAGGCGGAGCCCTGGGAGGCTCGAGAGGCTTGAGAGGCGGAGCCCTGGGAGGCTCGAGAGGCCTGGGAGGCTCCGGAAGGCCCGAGAGGCTTGAGAGGCGGAGCTCCGGAAGGCCCGAGAGGCTTGAGGGGCGGAGCCCTGGAAGGCTCAAGAGGCTTGAGGGGCGGAGCCCTGGAAGGCTCGAGAGGCGGAGCTGTAGGAGGCTCAAGAGGCTCTGGGGCGGAACCGTCAGAGGCTTGAGTGGATCGAGAGGGAGAGCAATCGGAGGCTCTGGAGGCGGAGCCGTAGGAGGCCCCGTAGGCGGAGTTGCAGGAGGCTCGAGAGGCTCTGGGGGTGGAGCCGTAGGAGGCTTAGGGGGCGGAGCCCTGGTAGGCTCGAGAGGTTCAGGAGGTGGAGCCCTGGGAGGCTCGAGAGGCTTGAGGGGCGGACCCCTGGTAGGTTCGAGAGACGGAGTCCTGGAAGACTCGAGAGGCGGAGCTCTGGAAAGCTCGGGAGGCGGAGCTCTGGAAAGCTCGGGAAACTCGGATGGCGGAGCTCTGGAAAGCTCGGGAAACTCGGATGGCTGAGCTCTGGAAAGCTCGGGAAACTTCGGATGGCTGAGCTCTGGAAAGCTCGGAAACTTCGGATGGCTGAGCTCTGGAAAGCTCGGGAAACTTCGGATGGCTGAGCTCTGGAAAGCTCGGGAAACTTCGGATGGCTGAGCTCTGGAAAGCTCGGGAAACTCGGATGGCTGAGCTCTGGAAAGCTCGGGAAACTCGGATGGCTGAGCTCTGGAAAGCTCGGGAAACTCGGATGGCTGAGCTCTGGAAAGCTCGGGAAACTCGGATGGCTGAGCTCTGGAAAGCTCGGGAAACTCGGATGGCTGAGCTCTGGAAAGCTCGGGAGGAGGAGCCCTGGAAGGCTCGAGAGGCGCTGGCTCTTGGACGGTCACGGCCATTGGCACTGGCACTGACTCTTGGACGGTCATGGCTACTGGCACTGACTCTTGGACGGTCATGGCTACTGGCACTGACTCTTGGACGGTCATGGCTACTGGCACTGACTCTTGGACGGTCAAGGCTACTGGCACTGACTCTTGGACGGTCATGGCTACTGGCACCTGCTCAGGGACGGTCGTGGCTTTGGGCACTGGCTCTTGGACGATCGGGGCCACAGGTGCTGGCTCAGGGACGGTCGAGGCTACAGGCGCTGGCTCAGGGACGGTCGAGGCTACAGGCGCTGGCTCAGGGACGGTCGAGGCTACAGGCGCTGGCTCAGGGACGGTCGAGGCTGCAGGCGCTGGCTCAGGGACGGTCGAGGCTGCAGGCGCTGGCTCATTGACGTTTGAGGCTTGTGGCACTGGCTCATTGACGTTTGAGGCTTGTGGCACTGGCTCATTGACGTTTGAGGCTTGCGGCACTGGCTCATTGACGTTTGAGGCTTGCGGCACTGGCTCATTGACGTTTGAGGCTTGCGGCACTGGCTCATTGACGTTTGAGGCTTGCGGCACTGGCTCATTGACGTCTGAGGCTACAGGCTCTGGCTGGGTTACCGTGGTTGGTGAGGATTCGGGCTCGCTCACGGTGACATGCATGGGCTCTAGCTTCGCTCCACGGTGACATCGCGTGGGCTCTAGCTCGCTCACGCGTGACATGCGTGGGCTCTAGCTCGCTCACGCGTGACATGCGTGGGCTCTAGCTTCGCTCACGGTGACATGCGTGGGCTCTAGCTCGCTCACCGTGACATGCGTGGGCTCTAGCTCGCTCACCGTGACATCGCGTGGGCTCTAGCTCGCTCACCGTGACATCGCGTGGGCTCTAGCTCGCTCACCGTGACATGCGTGGGCTCTAGCTCGCTCACCGTGACATGCGTGGGCTCTAGCTCGCTCACCGTGACATGCGTGGGCCGGGAGGCGGAAGCCCGTCTTCTCCTCCTTCTCCGGGCAGACGAGGAGGACCGGCTGGCTCGTTGACCGGCGCGAAAGGACGAACCACGGGCGAATGGAGGGTCAATTCTGCGGGAGGCGCTACGGGGTTCTCCTCGATGATGTCCACAGTTAGATGAGAACCGCAGATCTGTAGGGTCTCTTCAACGATTGCGTCAAGCGTCCAGTCGCGCGTAGCCGGTGGCAGCCGCTCCTTCAGCCCATCATTCAGGTTGCCTCGGAAGAAGACCACGAGAGAGTAATTTGGAAAGTCAGAGACGTTTGCCAGAGCCAGGAAGTCGTGAATGTGGTCTTCAATAGGTCGGTCCCCTTGCTTCAGGCTGCTTCAGATCGTAATTTGCCTGAAAAACTGCTGGATCCATTGTGGTCGATCGTTCTGTTACGTTTGAGCAATGAGGCAGACGAGGAGGTACGGATCCAAACGCAGTTCAAACTTTATTAAATGAACAGCACAGGAAAAACACAAAGGAACAGCCCACGATGGGGAAAGGAAACACAAAAGTATAAACTAAACACGAGATGAACAAAGAGGGCATTCGAGGGAGAATCACACACCAGGTTGACATCAAACAACGATCGACAAAGACAGCACAAAGACACGGGGTATAAATAGACAAACGTGGGAAAGGTGGCCAATGAAAGAACAGAACTCAAACAAGGTAACAAGGTGATAAACAGAAACCAAAGGCAAATTAACCAGGGCAGGTGTAAACAATGAACAGTGAATACGAACGCTAACAGAGGGTTGTGGAATCAAATAAAGGACTAAAGTGACAACAAGATGGAAAACGAGAGGGCAACAGTGAAACGAGACAGGGTGGACTATGGAATTAAATAAGGGACTAAAGTGAAAACTTAAGTGAAAAGTGACAAGATAGAAAACAAGGGGGCAACAGAGAGACAAGACAGGGTAATCATTACAAAGAGTGGGTGAACGTTCAGTGGAAGCCTGGTCACATTTCGCACACAGTCCAAGAAGATGCAATGAGTTGTGGGGTGTTTGTCTTACAGGTAATCTATAATGAAAAGATTAAGCTTTCAAAACTGTGATGAAATCTGATAAACTGGTCACTTTAGACATTGTTCTCACTGACAAAAAGTGTTCTAATTTACATTAATTAACCATATGTATCTTTTATAAGCTCTGCTGCTATAACAAACGTTGTTAAAAAAAAAATCAAAGATGGCAAAAGAAACTGTGAAACAGTTTCCTGAGATTTCACGTACATTCAATATCAATCCATCTGAAGAGCTTATCAAAGAAGGGAAATTTTCCTTGCATCAGGTTAATTGCTAAAAAGGGCCTTGTTTCTGCAAGCGTCATATAAGCCCAAGTAGATGGTAAAATCCTTATGATTAATTTGTAATGTGGCCAGTTTCCCAAAGCAATCATAACATAAGTAGAATTTAAAATGCTCCCAGATTAACAAGAGTAGAGTAATAGTGTTGTGCTAAGAGCATCTTAAGCCCACAGATTTATGATGGCACCTGCAGGACAATAGTGAAAATGCACTTAATACAGTTATAGTAATGGACCACGCAAAAATAAAAGATCTCTCTCGCCCTCATATCATTCAAGATGTGTATTACTTTCTGTCCTCTGCAGAACACATCGTTTTAGAAGAATATTTCAGCTCTGTAGGTCTTCACATTGCATTCAATGCAAGTGAATGGGTGCCAAGATTTTGAAGCTCAAAGTACAAAATGGCAGCATAAATGTAATCCCCTGGTTGCATGGTTTGTCTTGATGGGGAGTTGTTCAGCTGAATGACAGTCCCAGTCACCACTGACGGACAACCTTCTGCCTAAAATCTCCTTTTGTGTTCCACAGAAGAAATTAATTGTTTTAAAATAATGAGAAGGTGAATAAATTATGGCACAATTTCAGTTTAAGGGGTGTTAGGGGTATAACAGTTATGGCCCGGACCAGATATGGAGAAAGAAGACCAGGAGTCGAGATGTTCAATTAAAGAATCAAAAATTTACTGAAGTATAGTCTGCAGTGAAATTGGTAGAGCCAGCGGCAAAGTCTCACGAGGAGATCGAAAGCCAACTCATACCTTACACAAAATCTTACATCAATTATACCATTTGCAAGGACGTACATTCCATTATTTTACTCCTGATTGGCTAAAAGACCATAAAGTCACAACATATAGACAGCTATGCAGCCTATCAACATTAATCAGCGCACTTGTCGTCCGAGCCCGAGATTTACATCTGAAGTGACCTCGCAGATGGTCGCGGGGCGTCTTCGAGTCGGCCTGGTGTGCATCCCTGTGTTCAAAACCTGGGTAGAAAGTCAAACGCACACACAAAACACTGACGAACGACAGTTCTTCTCTGGGCACAAGAGAGCCAGAGCACAACGTTATCAGGCCATTTAAACCAAAACAGAGAGATAAAATATTCACTCCTCGGGCAGAGGAGAGGGGTAGAAATAACATACCTTTCTTCCCTAAAGAAATAATAAGAGAAAATCACACTTCTACTATTCAGGTATTATTACATAGGACTTTAAACCATATAATTAGTCATGGAAAGGTAACAATCAAACACAGAATACATCTGGAACCTATGTTTAATGCATTCCCCCTTGCCCCCTCCCCTGAGAGGCTAGAAAGCATCACAGATAAGCTTATCCCCAAAAGACCTTCAGCCTACGTGCAGGACAGAGAGAAAGACTCTGGAATGTTCCTAAAAGAGACTAGTTAGCATTCAACACACATATGATTCAAAGTATATTTCAGTTATGCATAAGAAAATAGAATTGATTATGTGATCATGCATATAGTTAATTCATCACTTTATTAAAGAAGTTAAGCAACAGAATACAGATAGATATTGATATAAAAGGATATATATATATATATATGTATTGATATATCTGAAGAGACAAGGGATTTTGACCCTCACCCTTCAGGGGAAAGATCCCTTTTAAATGCTATCACACATTGTATAAATAAATAAGCTGAATATACACTCACCTAAAAGGATTATTAGGAACACCTGTTCAATTTCTCATTAATGCAATTATCTAATCAACCAATCACATGGCAGTTGCTTCAATGCATTTAGGGGTGTGGTCCTGGTCAAGACAATCTCCTGAACTCCAAACTGAATGTCAGAATGGGAAAGAAAGGTGATTTTAAGCAATTTTGAGCGTGGCATGGTTGTTGGTGCCAGACGGGCCGGTCTGAGTATTTCACAATCTTCTCAGTTACTGGGATTTTCACGCACAACCATTTCTAGGGTTTACAAAGAATGGTGTGAAAAGGGAAAAACATCCAGTATGCGGCAGTCCTGTGGGCGAAAATGCCTTGTTGATGCTAGAGGTCAGAGGAGAATGGGCCGACTGATTCAAGCTGACAGAAGAGCAACTTTGACTGAAATAACCACTCGTTACAACCGAGGTATGCAGCAAAGCATTTGTGAAGCCACAACACGTACAACCTTGAGGCGGATTGGCTACAACAGCAGAAGACCCCACCGGGTACCACTCATCTCCACTACAAATAGGAAAAAGAGGCTACAATTTGCAAGAGCTCACCAAAATTGGACAGTTGAAGACTGGAAAAATGTTGCCTGGTCTGATGAGTCTCGATTTCTGTTGAGACATTCAGATGGTAGAGTCAGAATTTGGCGTAAACAGAATGAGAACATGTATGTCATGCCTTGTTACCACTGTGCAGGCTGGTGGTGGTGGTGGTGTAATGGTGTGGGGGATGTTTTCTTGGCACACTTTAGGCCCCTTAGTGCCAATTGGGCATCGTTTATATGCCACGGCCTACCTGATCATTGTTTCTGACCATGTCCATCCCTTTATGGCCACCATGTACCCATCCTCTGATGGCTAATTCCAGCAGGATAATGCACCATGTCACAATGCTCAAATCATTTCAAATTGATTTCTTGAACATGACAATGAGTTCACTGTACTAAAATGGCCCCCACAGTCACCAGATCTCAACCCAATAGAGCATCTTTGGGATGTGGTGGAACGGGAGCTTCGTGCCCTGGATGTGCATCCCACAAATCTCCATCAACTGCAAGATGCTATCCTATCAATATGGGCCAACAATGCCCATTTTTGCCCAAGAATGCTTACAGCACCTTGTTGAATCAATGCCACGTAGAATTAAGGCAGTTCTGAAGGCGAAAGGGGGTCAAACACAGTATTAGTATGGTGTTCCTAATAATCCTTTAGGTGAGTGTATATACTAATGTAATTAATTACCACTGGCTATGTGTTATGTAAAATTTTATACACATGACATTTAGATTACACTGGCATTATGCTGATATGGCAGACTGCACAAAGTCAGTGCTGCCATTAAATATGATCAGGACTTGGCTACCATATTTTCACCCTCTTTCAACCTCATACAGGTTCAGTGTGAGAAGTGTGCTGTGGTTCCATGATTCATGCACACAATTCAATGCTAAAGAGACCTCTGGCAAGGAATTACCATGTTTATGTTTGTTGTGCGCTGAAGCACAACTTATTTTTTTTAAACGAATGAACAGGTAATTGACAAAGTTCATAGTATTTTCATGAAAATGTTATTTCCACAGCATGTACTTTAGAGATGCATGTTGCTGCATTTTTAAATTTATTTCAAGTAATTTATTAATTCATAACCATGTCTGATGTCTTGTTTTAACAATCCTTTTCTTCTGTTATTTAGGGAAGCTGAAGGGTCTAATCTGAGTGTAAGAACAGCTTCAAGAGAGCAAACATTTGTGTTGAAGGTAGTTGTTTATTTTGTTCATTCTTTTTATTTATATAGAAATTGTTATATAATGTTTAATTGAAAATGTTTATTTTCAAACATTAATGTATTCATCTTGTGTTGTGTGTTGCTTTATCTTCCAAGTTAGTTGACTCCATTTCAAGGTCTTCATCACAGGACAGTGTCTGACTAGCACAAATTCAACAAATATATTTATACTAATCACAAGACAATGAAAAATTGCTGCTTAACTACAAAGTCAGATGGATCAATGAGAAATAAGCAAATATTCAATAAATTCTGATGATTTTTACCATCACCTTGTCTCTTGTCTGCTGAGCTGGTAGAAGAGTTAACATTACAAGCTGTTAAGACCTACTCTGATATTTTTAATATGTTCTGATGAAGGTCTAATGGGAGACCAGATCTGGCATTCCTTGCATTGTTGGCTGAATGATCTAACAAATTGAAAGCATAGACAACATTTCCAATACAGGCAGAGGGCCACTATTTCCATGTATGCTGTGCACAAAGTTAAAATGCTAATATACAAAGTATGAAAGAATCGTTTGTTTGGCTTTATTATTTTCCATTTAAGTGAACACTCCTTTGGTTATTTGAATATGCATTATATTGTGAAATCATGTCCAAGTTGTGCACAATGTATGGGAGGTATTTGTGAAGAAATTACTTGGACATAAACACATTGAAGAAATACAAAACCATGATCCACTAGTACATGCAAAACATTAAAAAAAAAGAATGTTTAACACATAATGTGAAGAATTCAAGGGAGAACAGGAAGTTATATAGATGTATTTTATTCATTTAAAGCTTTAAAACAATAAAAAAAAAAAAAATGTTTTGAAAAATCCAATAAAAAAAGGAATTTTATGGATTGGAGGTGCACAAGAACTACAATGAAGTATACTTTGCAGACAAGAACAAGACAGGTAGAGGTAGCCTCAGACCATAAAAAAGGGTTCCAAACTGAAGCGCTACAAATTAACTTTGAACTATCTGTGTCCAGAAATTCTATATTTAAAAATAGGTAAGAACTGTTTAAAAGTGATTTAAATAGTGACAAAACATAACATTTGTTCATATTTCCCAGAATCCCAAAGTCAAAATCAAGCAGTTGACATTAAACCTCAATGTTATAATATTTTAAAATGTAACAATTTAGAAGAAAAAATTGTTGCTGGTTTTGCTACACCAAAGCAGGAACAAGTATCTTGGTGCACAGCCAAATATTGACAATTAATTACTGCAATCAACTCATCCATTCTTGGTCATTATTTGGGCATTTATCACGGATAAAAAAAAAATGCACGTATTTCTTAGAAACTAAATGTTGCCTAAGCATGTTTAAGAGCATGTGAATAGATTGCAAGTGATATATGACAAGCAGGCAAAAATATTAAATCGATGCAATTCCACCACAATAAATGTAGGCCTACATAATTTCATAATGCTTTTTCCACATTCGAAATACATTTACCGAGTAATAGAATTATCCATTGTTACTATAATGGTGTACCATTACATCTGGACGACAAAACGTACAGACCACCACTTTTTAGCGATTACAGCCAAGTAACGGTAAGGAAAGAAAAAAGGAGAGAAAAAAATATTACAATAGGAGAGCCTTAGAATAGGATCCATTAACATCAATGGGGGAAGTGATGGTATAAGAGAAAGTTTGAATGAGTTCATACAAAATAAGAATATTGATGTTACTTTTTTTATTTTTTACAAGAGACACGCATAGTGATGTGAAAAATTAAGTGGAATGGAGAATGGGGTTTAGAAGTGATTTAATTATGAGTCATGGTTCAAATGTTAGTGGAGGAGTTGCTATTTTATTTTCAAAAAAATTAACATAACCACTATCTCTGTCAATGAAATAGAAAGAGGACGAATTTTGGCCATTCAAGTAAAAATAAATGGGTTTGTTTTTATTTTTATTAATATTTATGCACTAAATATTGGAGCAGAGAGGATAATAAAAAAAATCTGTAATGAAAATGTTTGTTTGGTTTTAGGGGGTGAATGGAACTGTACATTAAATTTTACTTTAGATCGAAATGGAGAAGAACCTCACCCCTCTTCTGCCAATATTTTACATAATGTTATTAGTAATTTTAATTTGGTTGATGTATGGAGACTACAACATTCTACAGTTAAGCAGTACACATGGGTAAAGATTTCTCATGATCGTATTTGTACTGCCATGTTAGACCGTTTTATATTAATAAGAATAATAGTAATAGAATTTTAAAATCTACAATTTGTCCAAATTCATTAATCCATTAATCACATATGTATCATTCAAATAAATGTAAAGATGTCACAAAGTCATAGCTATTATTTGCATTTTAATGTGAAACTGTTACAAGATGTACTTTTTTGTGAATAATTTGATGTATTTTTGGTTGAGTGGAAAAAAATAAATTATGATGACATTGTTCAGTGGTGGGATGTATGTAGCAGGTGTCTAAGGTATTGGCAATAATTAACTGCTTTTGGACCAGATAGGTTTAAGATTTAGGGAACGTTAAGGAGGTAGCGGGTTGTAATGAGAAATAACAGACAGGCACTGAGCTGGATTTGAACTTGGAATATTATTTTGTTCCTTTTTTTTTGATAGAGTGAAAATAATACTAAAATAAAGTAAATTACAATGTTATACTTACAATATACAATACAGATGATCAATGAAAACTTTCCTTAAGTGCACTTCTCTTTTACCCTGAAAATACACACAGGTTGGTATTTTCAGTTTCAGAATGAAATTAAAGAAAATAAAGGAATAAATTATCTCAGATTATCACAGCTGTTCATTGTATAAGGATCTCAATATCAATCGAATGGTTATGGGTGACCATACATTTACATTTATGCATTTGGCAGAAGCTTTTATCCAAAGCGACTTACGGTGCACTTGCGACAATCCCCCCGGAGCAACCTGGAGTTAAGTGCCTTGCTCAAAGACACAATGGTGGTGGTCATGGGGATCGAACCAGCGACCTTCTGATTACCAGTTATGTGCTTTAGCCCACAACGCCACCACCACTCCATACACCATCAATAGTTGTGTTCTGTAAAATACTGATCAGATATTTGTCAAATCTCTCCAGGGAAAAAAAAATTTGTTATCCAATTTGGAATTGCCTTACTTTCATGAAGTAGGACTGGTGGATGAAAGAAAGGAAATTATCCTCTTCTTTATGATTTGTTGTCCTCTTTTCTAGGTACCAGTGTAGAATTTGGGTGGCTCGCCATCAAATGTGAAGTTTCAGCTCACAGAAGTAACAAAAATCGAGAAATAGAAAAACACAAGGAAGGAAAAAAACCTGGCCTGATCACAGACCAGTCATTTTGGTAGAAATAAACAAAATTAAACAACTATACATAGCTCCTGAAGTTTGCAGATGACACCACTGTCATCAGCCTCATCCGAGATGACAATGAGTCTGAATATAGAAAGGAGGTTGAACGGCTGGCTGTCTGGTGCAGTCAAAACAACCTGGAGCTGAACACGCTCAAAACGGTGGAGATGATTGTGGACTTTAGGAGGAACACCCCAACATTGTCCCCCCTCACCATTCTAAACATCACTGTGGCAGCAGTGGAGTCATTCAGGTTCCTGGGCACTACCATCTCACAGGACCTGAAGTGGGAGACACACATTGACTCCATTTTGAAAAAGGCCCAGCAGAGGTTGTACTTCCTTCGCCAGCTGAGGAAGTTCAACCTGCCACAGGCGCTGCTGAAACAGTTCTACACAGCAGTCATTGAGTCTGTCCTCTGCACTTCAATAACTGTCTGGTTTGGTGCAGCTACAAAATCAGACATCAGAAGACTACAGAGGACAGTTGACTGCTGAGAGGATTATTGGTTGCCCCCTTCCCCCCCTTCAAGAACTATACACTTCCAGAGTGAGGAAAAAGGCTGGTAAAAATCACTCTGGACCCCACTCACCCAGCCCACTACCTTTTTGAACTGTTGCCTTCTGGCTAACGCTTCAGAGCTCTGAGCACCAGAACTGTCAGGCACAGGAACAGTTTTCCCCCTCAGGCTATCCATCTCATGAACAGTTAAATTGCCCCATTGAGCAATAATTATGTGCAATACACAGTTAATTCTATTTATATTATCCAACATATCCACTTCTGCCATTACTTACTGTACATAATATACTGTATTTTTGTTCTTTATATAACAGATTTGTAATAGATTTGCACTACGTGTGTATGTATGAAGGTGAGTGTATGTACGTATATGTATAATTATTTAATTGATTATTATTTTTTGCATTTTTTTAATTACCTATGTCTTGCTGCTGTTTTGGTATTGTTTGTATTGTTGTACACTGGAAGCTCCTGTCACCAAGACAAATTGATTGTATGTGTAAGCATACTTGGCAATAAAGCTGATTCTGATATACAGATTCAAATGCCATTTTTACAATAAATGGTGTATTATAATCATGTACCTCTGTATTAATCGTTTTTCTCTTACACAGGCGCACGTGTCCAGTAATAGCGTCTGTGAACTGCAATGAACCCGCGGTTTTTCCGACACATTGCCGGTGTCAATGCAGCCTGCCTCGTGCGTGCTCTTTTAAAATGTATATTTTAAAGGCTCATTATTATGGTTTAGTATTTCTCTGTAATGTAATGTAGAATAGTGTTAGCAATGTTTCGTATAACATTCTTTCTCAGCCCTGGAACTCAAACAATTTTCTGATGCCCCCCAAAAAATATATTCAAGTAATTAAATAAATATCATAAACGTGTGACTAGTCGACTAATGGCTTAAATTAACTTCTACTAGTCGACTAAGGAAAATCTTTGGTCAGGGGTAGCCCCAGTAATACTCCAGTGCATATATCTGCGAGTGTGTGTGAGCGCGAAATTTTTGGTTCATTATGAGACCATGGAGGAGCAAATTAGACTGTGGCTGGCTGCTAGATTCTAGTCAATTAATGGGAAACACAGCTTTAAGTGTCTCGTATCAGATGGGTTTATTACAGAGAATTCTGAGTCATATTCCAATGGGTCGCACATGACTCGCACTGTGTTAACCTCGGGACAGCACGCCACATGCGCAGAGCAAGTTCATCAGATTAGTGAGACTGGCCCGCTTTTACTCTGCTCTGCCTGGCAAAATGCACTGAGCTGCTTCAGGTAGCGTCATTTTATCCCACTCTTGTAGTATTTGTGGACACTAAAGAATACATCCAACTGTTCCAAAAAATATTATACATGCATGCAGACACTTAAAGGAGTTATCAACCACTTATTTTTTTATTCTCTTGTACATAGCATAAAAAATTATATTTGAATATGAAAACATTAGTCTGGACCACAATTATCTTGAAAACAAGATAATTACAAGACGTTGACGTCGCGTCAGGTCGTCACATGGGTCACCCGGCGTGTAAGACCCTTAAAGCACAAGGGGTTTGGTCGGTTGGTCGGTCGATCGGACGCTTGGTTTTGGCATGGAGTTCCCGCCATAATGAAGAAGTTGGATGCTTTATGCGCTCAAAGGCCGCAGCTTGCCCTATTTACGTATTGGACTAGGCCTCAATGCTGGTCTGACAAAACATTTTAATTAATGGTAAATGTGGCAAATATCAAAACTTCTGTTTCGACAGCACTTTACAAATGTAATACTTTACCATTACCCATGCTATATATGGAGCCTTTTTTTGCATTATTTGATATATAAGTGTTGAACTGAGTTTGGATAACATGGCATGCATTTAAAACATCACTTCTGTCTCAGAGTATAAAAAAACAAACAAAAAACATTAGTTTTCCATTTCCGGAGATTCTACACTTTGGAAATTAGTGCACTAGATTCATACACCATGTGCATAGTGTACAGTATAAGTACACAGGGCATAGTGAGTCATTTGGGGCATAGCTATAATGTTTTTTCTCTTTCATGTGCTGAGGGTCCAGTGTGCCTTGTTAAAATTGTGTGTTTGCTGTTACTATACTGTTACAAAAGTTGCATATAGTGCTTAAATAAAATACAGCATATTGCAACAAATGAATTGCTTTTAGGAGAAACTCTATTGAGAGTGAGTGATTTTGTGGTTGGGTTTGGGCTTAAAATTTAAGTCCCTGTAAAGTGCCTTTTCTTTGTTCTGTTGACTTTTTTCCTACTGACACATGAAGTTGGGGTGTGACCTGTTGAACAGCTCATGCCTTTTAGAAAAATAGCCAATATTCTTTACTTTACATTGCTGCTGCTTTTCATGCCAGAGCTGGTGTTCAGTGTTGAGCTAGGGGAAATGTGAAGCGATCTCAATAGCAAGTCTGACAGCTTTTCCTCCGAATTGAGAAACAAATGATGATGTATCTGACCACATTACTACATAACCAGCTCAAAAATAGTGCAAATAGCAGTCTTTGCTGCAAGTCCAATACAGATGAATGAGAAACAAGAGTAAAAGATCACATATCAATGTTTTTAATCACAATACACTTAAAGATAAAGAATAAAGAACACTTACTCGTGCTGTTCATTCCAAGAAACCTCAGAATAATGGCTGCATGAAAAATATGAATAAACTCCAGCCACTTTCCACCATCTAGGTCCTGCGTTGATGCATTCTATTCAGAAGTATTCCTAAGGCATTTCCTTCCAAGCCAATTATCTTCCAGTTTCAGAGGGCTGAAAGGTGATAACAGTAATTTAGAGCTCACTTTTTATGTGATTCTTAATGGAAATTCTATTTGGTGCTATGCGAAGGCATCAGCAACGCAGGTGAGACTGAATAGATGTAAGGGGAGGGCATTACATCTATTCAACAAAGTGACGCTTGTTCGCAAATTGGTGTTCTTCCTGGGCTGAAGACCCACAGAGGTGCGCGGTTAGGTCAGTGCTCGTGTTTCTACAGGAGAGGCTGGAGAGGAGGCTGTCCCCTTCCACCCTCAAGGTGTATGTCGCCACCATCCCGGCTCACCACGACACGATAGACGGCAAGTCTCTAGGTAAGCACGACTTAATTATCAGGTTCCTAAAAGGTGCCCGGAGGCTAACTCCCACCTGGCCTAACCTGTTTCCCTCCTGGGATCTCTCGATCGTCGTCACGGGCCTCCAGAGACCCCTCTTCGAGCCGCTAGATTCAGCTGGACTCAGGGCCCTCTCTCTCAAGACTGCCCTGCTGATCGCACTCGCCTCCATCAAGAGGGTCGGGGACCTGCAAGCGTTCTCTGTTAGCGACACTTGCCTGGAGTTCGGTCCGGCAGACACATACGTGATCCTAAGACCGCGACCGGGCTACGTGCCCAAGGTTCCTACCATGCCCTTCAGAGACCAGGTAGTGAACCAGCAAGCACTGCCCCGGGAGGAGGCAGACCCAGCCCTTTCGTTGCTGTGTCCGGTACGTGTATCTATCTGGACCGCATGCAGAGCTCTAGACGTTCTGAGCAGCTCTTTGTCTGCTTCGGGGGACAGCAGAAAGGGAAAGCAGTCTCCAAACAGAGGCTCGTTCACTGGGTTGTCGACGCCATTTCACTGGCTTATCACACCCAGGCCGTGCCCCCCCCTTGTGGGTCCGAGCTCATGGGTACTGGCCAGGGGCACCTCCCTAGCAGACATCTGCAGAGCAGCAGGGTGGGCAACACCTAACACTTTCACGAGATTCTACAATCTCCGAATTTAGTCAGTATCGTCCCGTGTTCTCTCAGGTCTGAGCCCGTAGAACTCGGTAACACGCTGACGATCTGGCCGGGTGAATCGCTTGCGCCTAGCGCCCTTTCCCTCAGCCGAGGTAAAATAGTGCGCCTTTGTTCCCAGGAGACCCCATCTTCTGATCCCTGGTTGATTCCTCCCTAGCCCTTTTGAGTCCACAGTTCAGCGGAGGAACTCGCCGACCCAAGCCACTACGGGTACTCAATCTACCCTGTACTGGAATAGGTGCTCCACAGGTTAAGGCTTCCAGTTTGGACTCCCCCTGTGTGTAATTTCGCGGTACTGTCCCCTCACGAGCGGACTCCCGTGTCTCCCTTAGGCAGTTACAGCTGCCTCGGTCGCCGTGCTGTAAGCTTCCCCCCTCTACGAGGCTGGATCTAACACCGCGCCAACTTTCCCACATAGGTCCTAAGCGGCCATGTGATGTATTCGCCACTCTTTGCCTCCCCTGCAGGGTAGGTGTGGTCTCCACAGGGTCTTCTCCCCCTGAAAGAATAGGAAACGGGGTAAGACCCGCTTCCCTTAATGCATGTAAGGGCCCCTGCCGTAGTTGCTCTATGCGAGAAACATAGAGAGAAAAGAGGCCCAGCCAGGCTTGGCCCATTCCCAGGTTGGCAAGCATCACCTTGTTCCCCTCTCCAGGGTAATCAGAAGGATTCTGATGGCTTTAATGGGGCATTGGGGAAGGTTACGTGCAGCCTGATACAGCTGGTCGCCTTTGCACATAATAAATACCTGCCCGCTCCTGTATCAGCAGTTCACGTACACGGCTCAGCGCATGGCACGTTTAAAAGTGGACCCCTAGTGTCACTTCTCTGACACAACGTGGAGAGAGCGACAGAAGGGGAACATCTAGGTTAGATATGTAACCTCCATTCCCCGATGCAGGGAACGAGACGTTGTGTCTTCCCCGCCACATCGCTGAGCCGAGCCACTGTTGTGGCAGGACCATTTCCGGCTCCTCAGAAAAATCCTGAATGAACTCCCGTATTCGCCCCGCTTAAATACCCGTATGTCCGGGGGCGGGATATGCAAATACCGTCTGCCAACTTCTCCTTGGCCTTTTTTCATAGAACAGAGGTATATATCGGCGCTCAAGAGAGACCCCTAGTGCCGCTTCTCTGACACAACCTCTCGTTCCCTCCATCAGGGAAAGGAGGTTACATACGTAACCTAGACGTTTTCTTCCAGGATAACCTTGCACTATTTATCAGCTAAGAGCTTTTAACTAAGTATACTCTCGGCCACTTTATTAGGTGCACCTGTACATCTACTTATTCATGTGATTATCTAATCAACTAATCATGCAGATATGGGTCAGGAGCTCCACTTAATGTTCACATCAACCATCAGAATGAGGAAAAAATTTGCTCTCAGTGATTAGACCGTGGCATGATTGTTGGTGCCTGACGGGCTGGTTTGAGTATTTCTTTTACTGCTGATCTCCTAGGATTTTCACACACAATAGTCTCTTGAGTGTAAAGAGAATGGTGCGAAAAACAAAAATATCCAGTGAGTGGCAATTCTGTTGGTGAAAAGGCTTGTTAATGACAGAGGTCAGAGGACAATGGCCAGGCTGGTCCAAGGCGACCGGAAGGTGACAGTAACCCAAATAAAAACACACGTTACAACAGTTCTATGATGAAAAGCATTTCTGAACATACAGCACTTTGAATAATGAGGCAGATGGGCTCAAACCAGCCCATCTGGCACCAACAATGATGGCATGGTCTAAATCACTGATATCACATTTTTCCCAATTCTTTTGGTTAATGTGAACATTAACTGAAACTCCTGACCCACATCTGCATGATTTTAAACATTACACTGTTGCCACACAATTGGCTGATTAGATAATTCCATGAATAAGTTGATGTGCAGGTGTACCTATTAAAGTGGCTGATGTATATGTCTGGGTGTATTGCGTATGACCTGTGACATAAGACAAACATCGTATACAAAACAAAAAAAAACAACACTGGAGGAAGAAGAGATTTAACAGTACATTCAATCTAAAAATACAGATTAAAAAAGTTGAAATATCTAGAGAAGAAAATCAGCAGCAGAAAGGGTAGTAAGGCCTTGACTTTCCCTTTTTTCTTCATATCTATAGGCAAAATACCTTGGCTGTGTAAACTTCTTCCAAGATTGAGAAACAGTTGACTCACAGTGACCTCATATCTGAGCACAGACGTCTAAACACACCCACATACTTTGTTGTGTTAAAATATAAGTACGAGACTAGGCTGAGGGATGCAATGGAGGCGTGACTGTTGGACCTATTTGATTAAACAGAGTAAAGAGACATACACAGGCTCAGACAGAGTCAGAGGCAAATTGCATTTAATGATAAAGGGATCAGAAAAGGGATATATAAAGCAGGAAGGAAGAAACAGAATCAGAGAAAAGGGTATCAGTGGACACACCATAACTGTTGCAAGGTAAGACACATTTGTTTTTTTATTTAACTAAAGAATTTTTGCATAGATTTTAGGGTTTAACTGAGTTTCTAGTGACATCTCTATTTACTTTATTTTACCTCGGTGAACAGGAAAAGAGTAAAAGTGAAAATTGCTAAACACTAATTATATGAATATTTGTTAAGCAAACTGTCTGCATTGTAACCATACCACTGATTCTTATTAGTGGACTTACCACCACAAAATATAAGTTTAACAGCAAGAAATCTTCCTGTTAATCTGCTTATAATTTAAACATAATTGATTTGTGAGAGGTACCGCCTATCCTGTATGTGAGTGTGGTGCACAACAATACACTTATCACCTCGAAAATTACCTACAGCTAATTTTACGTCCTTTTAAATCGGGCAAGTTAAATAAATCTGACAAATTTTTATACATTTAATCTTTCGCCTTGATTCATCTAATTAATCTAATTAATCTAATGTTAATTATAGGACATATCTGACCTGGGTTTGGTTGCTTAGGATACCTGGCTGGAGTCACTCAGCACACCCTGGATTCAAACTTGCGACTCCAGGGGTGGTAGTCAGTGTCAATACTCGCTGAGCTACCCAGGCCCCCTAATGACCATATTTAAAAAAAATCATGGACATACAGTATTATGTGTCAACTACCTAGAAACACTTACTTACCCTAACTGTCCTATGTTGCTGCATCCAGTTACGTGTTCAAAGTCAAACCAATAAAGCGGCTCTTAAAATGAAATGTGGACTATAAAGGACTTAAATAGACAGGATGTTTGTGCGTAAGGGTCAATGGTCTCATTAAGGGTGTACTAAAGAAACGTGACACATATTGTTCTAGATCAATGGCTCATAACTAGTTTTGCTTCAGGTCATGAGGACTCAGATTTTACATTGCCCATTGTGACAGAGTCTCCCAACACTGAATTTGAACTGTGCTTAAAGGATTTCTGTATTATTGTATTCATTTTTTTCAGTCATTATTTTTTCATAGGGGGTTGCTGATTTTATTTAGTCTAAATTCTTCTATACATATCTGTTTCTTTTAAATAATTTAAGAGAACTTTATACACTTTTGAAGACTTGTTCAAAAGGTTCTGTAATGTCAGATAGTTTCCACCAAGAGATTTTAATACTTCTTTGAGCTGGAGTCTTTCACTGTCATATGCCGTGCAATTTAGTAGCACATGCTCTACAGTATCAGGAAGCCCACATTTATTACAGGTGCCAGATTCATGTTTACCTATGATGAGTGATTTAGAGCTGAGTGTCCAATACATAATTGAGATATTACTGTATCATTCCTCCTATTGCCATAGTTAATCCTTTCATAACCAACTTGTTTTTGGATATTATATAGATATCATCCTTTTATTTCCTTGTCCTGCCTCTCTTACCACATCCCTTTAACAGCAGTTTTAATTAGTCCTTTGACTTCAGATTTGCTTAATGGTGTGTTGATGTCGATTTTTGAATGAACATGAGCATGCATGGCCATATTATCCACCTCCACGTGCACCTAATGTGGAAGCATTCGTTTGATCTGTTTTAGTAATCTGAACTGTTTTATTGTGTAATTGTTTTTTTTTTATTATTATTATCCATCTGATTTATTTTATTTATTGATTGATTTTCATTTTAACTCTTGTCCTTAATCTTTATTTATGTCTATAATATAATTTAAGAATGACAAGAGTTCCTTTTATTGAAATGGTATGTTCCAATTAGTAGAGGCTGATTCCTGATGTAATTATTTTTGTGACAGCCTTGATTTTTATCACAGATATCAAGTGGCAACAATTACCAAAAATTATTTATGAAACAAAAGTACATATTAACATTTATTAACATATTGAACTTAAATTGGTTTATATTGGTATAATTTCATGCTCAGCAGTCAATAATTCAAATTGCAAAGCCTGTATTTATTATAGCCTGTGTCATATTTTCTTTTACTATGTAGTTTTGTTCATGGTCCTTATGGATGAGGGTATGTCATGCAACATGTCCATGTTAGTCTAATTTTGTTAACTTCTGCCAAGCGAATTGAATTTGTGCCAAAATACAATAGTCTGATTGGATAACTGACGTAAGCTATACAAGTTAAGGAAAGTTGGCAAGCCTATTTATTTTGATATTGGAACTATGTACAATTATATTAGATGCATTTTATTATTTGCATATATAGCATCATTCTTTCCCTTCTGTCTGTGACACTATTAGACCTACAACCCTTTTTGTTTTGCAATCCACCAGTTGAGAACCACAGATCTTGCCCACAAAGTTTTTACATGCTTTTTTTGTTAAGTACAAGTGAACAAAAAGTCTTGATCACATTGTTACTTTTTTATTTTTTCTCAGGATGTGGAACGACTCAGATCTTCAGCAAAATTATTCTTTTTCTTGTGCTTCCCCATCAGTGGAGGGCTACCGTTATTTTGGTGTCCTTTTGGGATCAGCTGTCACCATAGTAGGAACATTAGGGAATATTCTGACCGTGCTTGCATTTGCAACTGATACCAACCTCAGAACACGTTTTAATGTTCTCATTGTAAACCTGGCCCTTGCTGACCTCCTCTACTGCACTGTTCTTCAGCCAGTCAGCGTTGACTCATATCTGCACCTGCAATGGAGGGGTGGAGCCATGTGGTGCCAGATGTTTGGACTCCTTCTGTTCCTATCCAACAGTGTTTCCATTATTACGTTATGTCTCATCGCTATGAGTCGTTACCTGGTTGTTGCTCATCGCACCTCACGCATTGCTCGTCTGCTGCTGTCTCAACGTGGTGTTGCTGTGCTCCTCATTTCATCCTGGACAATGGGTCTGGCCAGTTTTGGTCCCCTTTGGCCCGTCTATGTATTTGCTCCACAAGTGTGCACCTGTAGTTTCCATCGCACAAAGGGGCGACCTTACACCACTGTGTTGCTTTTCCTTTACTTCTTCCTTGGCCTGGGTTGCGTTGGACTGTTCTACTTTTTGATCTACCGTAAGGTCAGTGTAGCTTCTAAAGCATTTCTGAAGTACAGGCCAAGTCCTCGCTCTTCCAAACGCAAGCAGGCTGTACCGGTGGGGACTGACGACAGTGGAATCAGTGCTGGAGCTTCAACATCTCAAAGCTGTGAGATCAGCAATGATGGCATTGGACCAGAGCACAAGGACAAAGCCCTTGAGAACTCTGGGGATCCTGAGGGCCATACAACCAAAAAAGAGTCAAAGAAGACTACAAGTACCATTCAGGACACTTCAAAGGCATCTTCTCAGCCTTCTCCCAATAAAATCCAGACCACAACTCCAGCCTCCGCCACAGGAGAGGACAGTGAATTTAAACGTGTTACTCGAATGTGTTTCACGGTCTTCTTGTGTTTTGTCGGTTGCTTTGCACCATTTCTGTTAGTGAATGTCGCTGATAAAGCAAACCGTGCTCCACAGGTGATTCATATGTTCTGTGCAAACCTTACTTGGTTAAATAGTTGCATTAACCCTTTGTTGTATGCAGCCATGAATCGACAGTTTAACCAGGCCTACAAAGACCTGCTACATAAAGCTGTACAGCCACTCACCTGGATGTGGAGATCTAAATGATTCAGGATTTAGTGAAGAATGAAGATTTGCAATCCATAAATAATTTCAAACTAAACTGTATAACAGTGAATCACACCAAGCTAATGCGTTTTAAGCAGTGTTTTGTTTTATTGATGTAATCTAATTACTTACAAGTCAAAAGGTATTGTTACACATTACATTTTAAATTCTTGTAATCAGATTACAGTTTCAATCATTTTCAATTTAGTTGAAATTTTATTTTCAATTTCGGTTAATTTTTCAATTCAGTTTCAATTAATTACTAGGGTTATACATTTCTAAAATAATACTATTTATGTAGAATATATGTAGAATATATTTAAATCATGAATTATGTTCATATGTACATCCGTTAAGAGGTCCATAACAAGTCATTGTATTGAAGAAATGTGGGATGCGGTGTGTATGACTTGAGTGCAATAATGAACAAGGATGAAATATAGACCATGTTTTAAATTTGTTAAGTGGAAAGTGTTTTAGAAAATTAAGTAATTAATAATGTGATCAATTTCCCAAAGATGTAGTCAGTAGTCTAATTGCAATTTTAGTTAGTATTAGTAATATGTAGTGTATTACTTTTTAGAGTAACTTGCCTAACACTGCTTTTAAGTGATATTGATCTGTAGGAACTCAGTGACATCTAATATTTACAAATTGTATGCAATTCGGTGGGACTTATTCTATGAGTTATACATTTTTTATTTCCATTCATCCTCTACAGATGCTGGTTTCATGAAAAACCGAACAGATGCTCTCTACATGTAACGCACATGTTGAGGTTGCCACCACAACTAATTCTAACTAAAAATAAAATGGACTAAAATGCTACAGCAAATATGGACTGCATAAGGACTGCAGTCAAAAAAATCTTCTTATTACATTTTTCTTAATAAAAATTGTATTTTAGTAACACATAATAAAGCTAAATTGATAAATAAATCAATAAGAATGTGAACTCAAGCTGGCCTGGAGTCTACAAGTTTGTGCAAAAGCTGATGATCCATGTAATTCCAAAATAACATGACAAACGTTCCAAAGACATCATGTGTGCTTCAATGGAAGCAAGGAAATTTGACCTTTTATTCAGAGTTAACATGGTCAATGCCTTAAATTTGCTAATTTAATTAGTGACTTAGTGAAAAAGAAGAACATCCTAATATTATGTTTTTTTCTTAGTTTTCGGATGCTCAAAATCCGAAAACTTTAAATTAGATTTTAAATCCCAAAGGTTTCATGTGGTCTCAGACTTTTATGTTTTATATTGCCTTGTGTTTTATATTGTCTGTTGTTTTAAAGCCTATTTTCTATAAACTTTGTCAATAAGAATTGGTTTGCTGGTGTGCTTTTAAGCTCATTTTGTAATAATAAAGGCTTCTGTAATTATACATATGCTCTGTATGCATTTCTTTTTTGAGATGTGGGATTTTCCAAAAAGCTTTTCACTGCACACACACACTTTCTCTCTGTTTCAGTTGTTCTTTTCTGTGATTACACACAGGAAGGGTAAATATTGTGTTAAATATATACTGTAAAAAGTTTGCTGTAATTTTTACAGTAACTTACTGGCAGCTGGATGCCAGTAAGTTACTGTAAAATTATTTACAGTAATATTACTGTATTTACATTTATGGTAATATTACTGTATTTACATTTACAGTAATATTACTGTATTTTCATTTACAGTATATGTACCGTATTTTCATTTACAGCATATGCACTGTATTTTCATTTATAATTAATTTAATTTAAATGTTATTTAGTTAAGATTTCATTTGTATTTTTTTTTATTAATATTTTCCACCTGTAAGAAAATCTAATTGTAGCAACACCCCCCCAACCCCCAAAAAAATCAGAATTACTCATGCAGATTTTACATTTATTGTCTTTGTTGAACATTTACTTAGTAAAACAAGTTCCAATGTATCTGTAATGTAACATAGCTAAAACTTACACATTTTCAAAGTGATACAAGCCAAAATAAAATGCAATAAAAAAAATCAGTTTGTTACTTTTTAGTAATTTTGCCAATAAAAGTCAACAATCTCTCTGATGAGAGATACCACAGGGAGATTCAGACTGATGCTTTTTCTTTGCATCATCTATCCAGATTTTTGATGTGTGACTTTGATTGCTCTTTGGTGCCATCAGGGTTGATTCTCAGAATGAACCTGCAAGCACAAGAAAAAATTAATTATTTCTCATACCAGTGTTTCTCCAACTGTCATAACTCCGTAATGTATGCACTTTGGGGCCAATAATAGCAATATGTACTGAATACCTACAGGTAAAGTGCATAATTAGATGATGATCCATGACATTCAAATCACTGAATCATTCAAATCACCATAACAACAAAATATATTTTGGGTTACCTTATGCTGCAACCCTCATTTTGAAAAAAAAAAGAATCATTTTTAAAAAATATATAAAAAGATTTATAGACTCACTAATTAAACTAACCTATATGTGGGAAAAAGTATATCAATGGGGGGAAACTCAAAGAAAGGCCCTAGCTGGCCGGCACATGCATACGCAGGATGTTCTTACTTTGAGGCAACAATTCTTACCACTGAGCTGCCATTTTTCAGCCTAGACAGGTTGGCATTACAACAAAATCACTGTCCATTTTCCCACCAATACACTTCACATCCCTCATCTACTACATTGACGGTTAATATCAAAATGAGAATCAGAATCAACTTTAATGGCCAAGTATTTGTACACATACAAGGAATTTGACCACAGTTATTTTCATTGCTCTCAATGTGCTTACACAGGATTTATATTTGATCAATAAAATATATATCAAAGTGGATTGACCCTAACCCAAATTAGGAATATAAATTCTGCGCAATTTGTTGCCACACTGTCATTTAACAATTGGTGTTACGCCCGTTTCACACATACTCCGTATGCGTTGTGTATGCGGTGTGTATACGGTACAGGAGCAGCACGTGCTATAGTGCTTTCACATATGCTGCGTTTGCAGTGCGCTACTGATCCGCAGTTTCTGTGTGCCACAAAATCAAAAATGTATTAGTAATTTTGATTTTAAATCCAAACGTTAACTTTGACATTGTTTAAGACATTGAAACAGTATGAAAATTAATTTGAATCATTGTGATTCTTTGTTTTACATGTAGTTCGAGTTGTTGACAGAAGAAAAACTATCGCGCTATATCTTTTGCTAAGAAGGAGAAGAACGAGATGCATTTGGGTTCATTCAGTCAAATGAGGCAGGAGACAGTTTGGTGCTTGTCTCAGAACTTCGACTTTACAGTGACCGGCACCTAAAGTACTTTCGGATGAGTGCCGAACAGATGGATAATGTTCTTTCTCTGGTTGGAGCAGACATCACAAGGCAAACCACAACGTATCGTGCGTCCATCGAATCATATATGATGCCATTTTGCAACTTTCGGGATTATAATCATACTTTTTTGTTTTTCTTGACCCTGTAATTTAGTAACTGTAGAACACATTAACTGTAATTATGCGTATTTGATGAAATGATTACAGTTTCTTGACAATCTATGTCTATTTTAATGTGATCAATGCGCTGCCACTTTAATTCATTGCGGTGCAGCACAGCAAAAATAGACTCGGTGCGTAAACGATCGCTGCACTGCTGTATACACACCGCAACTGGAACGGATCGATGGACTGCATCCGCATGCAGTCTGAAAGCTCTAACCTGTTAACATGGGTATGGAAACAAATACGCACCGCATATGCACTGCAAACTGAGTATGTGTGAAACGAGCGTTATGCTGCTTTTGAAGTATTTAATGATGTACGAACCTCTGAATAAACTCCAGTGTACTGGCCGCCTCTTCCTGGTACTGCACATTGAATACATAGTAGCAGCCAAACAGGACAGCTAATGCTGATGAAAAATCTGTTAGCTCCTGCAGCTGGATGATGACGCTGCCATCCATGTTTTTGCTTGGAGAACAGAATCTCCTGTAACAAACACCATCACAGCAGCTTTTTAGTATTGTCACAGGCTATGTTCAGCCTTTGCATAAGATCTTAAAGCTGGTGTTGTACAGACCCACCATCTGATCATAATCTCAGCCATAGTATCAATTAATTACTTTATTTTCATAGCCTTACCAAGTGCAATCACCTTGGGATGCTGGGAACAGTGAAGCTTCTCTCTACATCTGCTGGAGTTGCAGTGACCTAAGTGCAGCAATTAACAAAAAGTAGGAAGAAATTCATTAAATATATAGAGAACATACTTGTGTCTTTCTTTACAATACTTTCTAATAGGCTCCTCTATAGAGGTTATGCTTATATGTCACTATGTGTTATATCTTGTGATACAACCCCTTGACCAGCTCAAGTATGTCTGCCTATCTTGCAATTCACAGCTAAATTCCATATCAGGCTTATTACCTGTAAAGTTTGATTTTTGAACGATGCAAATAAAATGGACCCTCAAATGCATGACACATGTATACAAAACAGGAATAGTCTTTGAAATGTCAAACTATGATCCTAATTACAATCAATATTCTCTAGAAACAGCTGTTCAAATTAGCATTAATACTTACATCAGCCAAAAGAAAGAGTGAATCCTCCCTCTCTCTGAAGTACGTCATTGTGGTAATCATAGATGAAAACTGCAAGGTCAAGTTGGCAAATATAGAATAAGTCAGGTTCATATTTTGATATGGTGGTAAAACCAGGAAAGCGTTCACACAGATATTACATTGTTTGCACACAAATCGCGCGGTCATTTTTACAGTAACCACAAAATAGTTGCTCGATAAATATCAACCACGAAACAATATTATGAGAGGCTGCTGATTTAATGGCAACGTTTTAATATTAAAGTCAAATAACATTGGTTTAAGCACCAGTTTCTTTGTCTGCTTAAATTACCGTTACGACGGAAACACCAGAAAAGACAAAAGACACCTCCAATCTGGGACTCTGTTATGTTTACCCTGTCTTGTCTCACTGTGGCCCTTTGTTTGTAATTTTGTCACTTTTGTTATTCCTTAGTTTTCACTTTTGTCACCCTTGCACCTCCATAGTCTTGTTCATTGTTTTCACTTTTGTCACCCTGGTCCCTCCATAGTCTCTTTGTTAGCGTTCGTGTTTTCTGTCATTGTTTTCACCTGTCCTCATTAGTTTGCCTTTTGCTTCTGTTAATCACATTGTTATCTTGTTTGAGTTCTGTTTGTTGATTGGCCCTTCTTTCCTATGTTTATGTATTTATACCCTGTTTCTTTGTTCAGTCCTTGTCTATCGTTGTTTGGTGTAAACCCGGTATGTGTTCCCTGCCCAAGTTCTCCGTTTGCTTCCTTCGTGTTTAGTTGACTGTTTTATGTTTTATTTCCCCATCGTGGGTTGTTCTTTTGTGTTTATCTTCTGTTTTTTCAATAAAGCCTCAACTGCGTTTGGATCCGTAACTCCTCGTCTGCCTCGTTACTCCAACATTACAGAACGATAGACCAACTATGGATCCAGCAGTTATACAGGCCAACTGCCGGTTGCTCAACCTCAAACAAGAGGGCCGCCCTGTTGAAGACCACATCAGCGACTTCCTCGCGCTGGCGAAGTTCACAGACTTCCCGGACTCAGCCCTGGTGGTTTTCTTCAGGGACACTTTACACGGTTCGCTCAGGGAGCGTTTGCCGCCGGCAACGCTTGGTTGGACTCTCCACGACTTCCTGGAGGCGACCTTACTGGTCTGCGGCTCACCCTACACCGTGGTCTTCGCCGAGGAGGATTCCACCTCTCCTCCCACTGTGGTGACTCCCCATTCGTCCTTGGCGCTTCCTGTCGCGCCAGCCCCACCTGTCAGCGAGCCCATCCCCACGCCAGTCACCTTCCATGAGCCAGCGCGGCCCACTTCGTCTGCCCGGAGGAGGGAGAGAAGACGGGCTTCCGCCTCCCGGTCCGCGTCTGCCCCGGTCTGCGAGCCAGAGCCCACGCATGTCACGGTGAGCGAGCTAGAGCCCACGCATGTCACTGTGAGCGAGCCTGAGTCCTCATCAGCCACGGTGAGCGCGCCTGTAGCCTCGACCGTCCCTGAGCCAGCGCCTGTAGCCTCGACCGTCCCTGAGCCAGCGCCTGTAGCCTCGACCGTCCCTGAGCCAGCGCCTGTAGCCTCGACCGTCCCTGAGCCAGCGCCTGTAGCCTCGACCGTCCCTGAGCCAGCGCCTGTAGCCTCGACCGTCCCTGAGCCAGCGCCTGTAGCCTCGACCGTCCCTGAGCCAGCGCCTGTAGCCTCGACCGTCCCTGAGCCAGCGCCTGTAGCCTCGACCGTCCCTGAGCCAGCGCCTGTAGCCTCGACCGTCCCTGAGCCAGCGCCTGTAGCCTCGACCGTCCCTGAGCCAGCGCCTGTAGCCTCGACCGTCCCTGAGCCAGCGCCTGTAGCCTCGACCATCCCTGAGCCAGCGCCTGTAGCCTCGACCGTCCCTGAGCCAGCGCCTGTAGCCTCGACCGTCCCTGAGCCAGCGCCTGTAGCCTCGACCGTCCCTGAGCCAGCGCCTGTAGCCTCGACCGTCCAAGAGCCAGCGTCAGTAGCCATGACCATCCAAGAGCCAGTGCCAGGAGCCATGACCGTCCAAGAGCCAGCGCCAGTGGTCATGCCCGTCCTAGAGCCAGCGCCTCTCGAGCCCCCTAGGGTTCCGCCTCCCAAGTCTCTCAAGTCTCTCGAGTCTTCCAGGGCTCCTCCTCCCGAGCTTTCCAGAGCTCCGCCTTCCGAGTTTCCCGAGCTTTCCAGAGCTCCGCCTTCCGAGTTTCCCGAGCTTTCCAGAGCTCCGCCTCGAGCTTCCAGAGCTCTGCCTCGAGCTTTCCAGAGCTCCGCCTCCCGAGCTTTCCAGAGCTCCGCCTCCCGAGCTTTCCAGAGCTCCGCCTCCCGAGCTTTCCAGGGCTCCGCCTCTCAAGCCTCTCGAGCCTTCCAGGGCTCCGCCTCTCAAGCCTCTCGAGCCTACCAGGGGTCCGCCCCTCAAGCCTCTCGAGCCTACCAGGGGTCCGCCCCTCAAGCCTCTCGAGCCTCCTAGGGCTCCGCCTCTCAAGTCTCTCGAGTCTTCCAGGGCTCCGTCTCTCAAGTCTCCCGAGATTTCCAGAGCTCCGCCCTCCGAGCTTCCCAGAGCTCCACCTCTCAAGCCTCTCGAGCCTTCCAGGGCTCCGCCTCTCAAGCCTCTCGAGCCTACCAGGGGTCCGCCCCTCAAGCCTCTCGAGCCTCCTAGGGCTCCGCCTCTCAAGCCTCTCGAGTCTTCCAGGGCTCCGTCTCTCAAGCCTCCCGAGCTTTCCAGAGCTCCGCCCTCCGAGCTTCCCAGAGCTCCGCCTCTCAAGCCTCTCGAGCCTCCCAGGGCTCCGCCTCTCAAGCCTCTCGAGCCTCCCAGGGCTCCGCCTCTCAAGCCTCTCGAACCTTCCAGGGCTCCGCCTCTCAAGCCTCTCGAGCCTACCAGGGCTCCGCCCCTCAAGCCTCTTCAGCCTTCCAGGGCTCCGCCCCTCAAGCCTCTCGTGCCTTCCAGGGCTCCGCCCCTCAAGCCTCTCGAGCCTTCCAGGGCTCCGCCCTCAGAGCCTCCCGAGCCTCCTATGGCTCCGCCTCCCAAGCCTCCTACGGCTCCGCCTCCCGAGCCTCCTACGGCTCCGCCTCCCGAGCCTCCTAGGGCTCTTCTCCCCGAGCCTCCCTCAGCTCCGCCTCCTGAGCCCCCAGAGCCTCCCTCAGCTCTGCCTCCTGAGCTCCCAGAGCCTCCCCCAGCTCTGCCTCCGGGGCCTCCTACGGCTCCGCTTCCAGAGCCTCCTATGGCTCCGCCTCTCGAGCCACTCAAGCCTTCGACGGCTCCGCCTTCAGAGCCTCCCGAGCCTCCTATGGCTCCGCCTCTCGAGTCACTCAAGCCTTCGACGGCTCCACCCTCAGAGCCTTCGACGGCTCCACCCTCAGAGCCTCCTACGTCTCTGCCCCCAGAGAATCCAGAGCCTTCCTGGTCTCCGTTCCTAAAGCCTCCCACGGCGCCGCCTACCTCGGCTCCGCCTCCTGAGCCTCCTTCAGCTCCACCTCCTGAGCCTCCCTCAGCTCCGCCTTCTGGGCCTTCTGAGCCATCACCTCCCTCGGCTCCGCCTCAGAGGTCCTCCTTGGCTCCGCCTCACGCGGCTCCGCCGGCCTCCCCAGTAGCCACTCCATCTCCTAGGCCACCAAAACCGGCCTCTGTCCTGTGGTCACCTCCCGGGTCCCCTGAACCGGCCCTTGGCCCACGACCACCTCCCAGGCCACCAAAGCCGGCCTCTATCCTGTGGCCTCTTCCCAGGCCCCCTGACCCAGTCCCTGTCCTGTGGCCTCTTCCCAGACCTCCTGACCCAGTCCCAGTCCCGTGGCCTCTTCCCAGGCCCCCTGACCCAGTCTCTGTCCGGTGGCCTCCATCCAGGCCTCCTGACCCTGTTCCCGTCCTGAGGCCTTCCCCCAGGCCTCCTGACCCAGTCCCTGTCCAGTGGCCTCCTCCCAGGTCCCCCAAACCTGTCCTTGCCCTGTGGCCAGCTCCCAGGCCTCCTGCACCTACCCTTGCCCGGTGGCCAGCTCCCAGACCATCGAAACCTGTCCCTGCCCGGTCGATACCACCCCGGCCTCCTAAACCTGTCCCTTTGTGCCCCCATGGATGGCCTAATTGTCCCTTGTGCCCCCGTGGACTGTCTCATCTCCCGTTGTGCCCCCGTGGACTGTCTCTTCTCCCTTTGTGCCCCCGTGGACTGTCTCATCTCCCGTTGTGCCCCCGTGGACTGTCTCTTCTCCCTTTGTGCCCCCCTGGTCTGTCTGTCTGCCCATGTGCCCACTTGGACTGTCTGTTTGCCCCTGGTGCCCTCATGTTGTTTTTGTGGGTTTTTGTCTTCTAGGATCATCTGGAAGCCGATCCTTTGAGGGGGGGCTCTGTTATGTTTACCCTGTCTTGTCTCACTGTGGCCCTTTGTTTGTAATTTTGTCACTTTTGTTATTCCTTAGTTTTCACTTTTGTCACCCTTGCACCTCCATAGTCTTGTTCATTGTTTTCACTTTTGTCACCCTGGTCCCTCCATAGTCTCTTTGTTAGCGTTCGTGTTTTCTGTCATTGTTTTCACCTGTCCTCATTAGTTTGCCTTTTGCTTCTGTTAATCACCTTGTTATCTTGTTTGAGTTCTGTTTGTTGATTGGCCCTTCTTTCCTATGTTTATGTATTTATACCCTGTTTCTTTGTTCAGTCCTTGTCTATCGTTGTTTGGTGTAAACCTGGTATGTGTTCCCTGCCCAAGTTCTCCGTTTGCTTCCTTCGTGTTTAGTTGACTGTTTTATGTTTTATTTCCCCATCGTGGGTTGTTCTTTTGTGTTTATCTTCTGTTTTTTCAATAAAGCCTCAACTGCGTTTGGATCCGTAACTCCTCGTCTGCCTCGTTACTCCAACATTACAGACTCGAACACGATCCAGACCACAAACTTGAAAATAAAAAAAAAAAAAAAGATGCACTTGAAAACACTGTCTCATAAAATAATAATAAACTCTGTTTGAACATCGGTGTTGCCTAACACTCTTTATTATTTCACATTAGCTATTAGCGTTGAGTTAAACTCCTCCTGGTTAGCTAACGTTAAAGCGGCAGAGGAACACACAAAAGTTGCGTTTCTCTGTTTAACTAAGGGTTTCTTCAGCTAATTTAATTTATATTAACATATTCACAAGTTGATAATATCACCGTTATGGCGGCAATCACCGACAACTCCTAGCCAACAGCCAAAAAAACGGGCGCCAAAAGACAAAAAGTTACTGATTATAAAACTTTCTTGTGACGCACGTCAGTATGCTGTTAACATTACAAATCAATACATTTGATAATGTCTCTGTTTTATATAATTAAATATAATAAAACAAACAATATACTACTAACCTTTTCGATGAATCACCTTTGTAAAATGTCATTCCCAGTTGTCCTTTATCTCACTTTCACCAAACAGCATGGAAAAAAATATTTGAAAAGAAATCTCTCTTGCCATTGGTCAGTTTTTTGTGGGCAGGTTCACTACTGTAAATTGATTTACAGTACAGAAGAATTACTGTAGAATTACAGTACTCACCATAAATTTTCCCATAATCCTTTGCTATTTACAGTAATGTACTGTATACAAATTTTACAGTATCTTGCCGTACGTATTACAGTAAAATACCGTTCAAATTACATAACTCATTTATGAGATAATAGGACATTTGTAACCTCACTTTCAAATGATCATGAAAGTTTAAAGTATGGAAATAGTGAAACAAGCAGAAGTGCCTCACAGATTCATTTATTATCTCTCATATGAAACCACAAGAGACTTCAATGTTTCTTAAGTACTCTCCTCTGCTTACTTTACTGGTTTTGTTTGAAGCATCTGTCAGCTCTTCATGCTGGGCCAACTACATGTGAAATAAGAACCCCTTTCTGCATTTTGAAAGTCTTGAGGAATATTTGCACATTTATTTAGTATCTTTATTAAGAGAATTCATTTTTTTCATCACTAAATGTATTATATAAATATTTTTATCAATTCAATTCAGATTTATTGGCATGACAATTGGAGTATAGTATTGCCAAAGCATTTTAAGGTTATGTAAATAAACTGTTTTAAATAAGATAATAATAATACAATAATAAGTAGTAAAAAAAAAAGACAATTTAAACATTGAAATAAGAATGATTAAATAGAATAAAAAGATATATAGTATATGCAAAATAGGAGAATATATACAATATGAATTAAATGTATACAGTGAATTAGTCATGTCTAACAGTATGAATAGCAGACACATATTTAGCAGCTAGTGTGGCTGTGCTGTGGTCCTCTCCAAGTATATAGGGGATATTCTCTGTATCACTGAGTATAAGGAATGATGGATTCAGTCTTTCAAATTTGGGGAAAAACATTTATCTCACAGTGTGGTACTTGGGACAGATGAGAAGAAAGTGTTTCTCATCCTCTATTTGCTTTAGATCGCAGTGTCTGCATATTCTCTGCTCTCTTGGCGTCCAGGCTTTCTTATGTCTTCCTCTCTATTTCTAGATCATGATCACTTAATCTGTATTTTCACTTAATCTGAGGACTTTTCTCTATGTAAATTGTTTAATAGATAAGTAGTTTGCCAATTCTGTGGTTCTATTTAGGGCCAAAAAACATTGGAGTTTATTTTGGAGGTCAAATTGAGTTTTCAATGTTTTATCATGAATATCTTTTAGATTTTTCTCAATGTTTTTAATAATGATTTTAGGAGGGGCCTGGGTAGCTCAGTGAGTATTGACGCTGACTACCACCCCTGATGTTGTGAGTTCGAATCCAGGGTGTGCTGAGTGATTCCAGCCATGTCTTCTAAGCAACCAAATTGGCCTGGTTGCTAAGGAGGGTAGAGTCACATGGGGTAACCTCCTCGTGGTCACTATAATGTGAGGTTCTCGCTCTCGGTGGGGCCCGTAGTGAGTGGTGCGCAGATGCCATC
The DNA here is from genome assembly GCF_025860055.1 of Xyrauchen texanus. NCBI lineage: Eukaryota > Metazoa > Chordata > Actinopteri > Cypriniformes > Catostomidae > Xyrauchen > Xyrauchen texanus. The sequence goes on from NC_068288.1 coordinate 32,748,618, forward strand.
TCCTTGGTAACACATTCAACAAGCCATGTGATAAGATGCATGGATTGACAGTCTCAGAAATGGAGGCAACTGAGATTTGTCCTCCGCCACCCAAGAACGCATTGGCATTTCAAATTGGGGAGGAAAAAAAAATATTTTAGAGTTGTACCTGGAGTCATTCACAGGTTGAGTTTCATTAACTAGTTTAAGAACCAGTGTATTTAGAGGATGAGACACTGGTGGTATCTCACTGGCAAGGAGGGGTTTATATTTTATAGACTCAGGATCAGACTGATGGAGGTGATGCCAGAATTGAACAGATCTCTTCTGTATTTCAATGAATGCAATTCGGTGGGACTTATTCTTTCTGAGTTATCAATTTTTTATTTACAGATGCTGGTTTCATGAAAAACCGAACAGATGCTCTCTACATGTAACGCACATGTTGAGGTTGCCACCACAACTAATTCTAACTAAAAATAAAATGGACTAAAATGCTACAGCAAATATGGACTGCATAAGGACTGCAGTCAAAAAAATCTTCTTATTACATTTTTCTTAATAAAAATTGTATTTTAGTAACACATAATAAAGCTAAATTGATAAATAAATCAATAAGAATGTGAACTCAAGCTGGCCTGGAGTCTACAAGTTTGTGCAAAAGCTGATGATCCATGTAATTCCAAAATAACATGACAAACGTTCCAAAGACATCATGTGTGCTTCAATGGAAGCAAGGAAATTTGACCTTTTATTCAGAGTTAACATGGTCAATGCCATAAATTTGCTAATTTAATTAGTGACTTAAAAGAAGAACATCCTAATATTATGTTTTTGTCTTAGTTTTCGGATGCTCAAAATCCGAAAACTTTAAATTAGATTTTAAATCCCAAAGGTTTCATGTGGTCTCCGACTTTTATGTTTTATATTGCCTTGTGTTTTATATTGTCTGTTGTTTTAAAGCCTATTTTCTATAAACTTTGTCAATAAGAATTGGTTTGCTGGTGTGCTTTTAAGCTCATTTTGTAATAATAAAGGCTTCTGTAATTATACATATGCTCTGTATGCATTTCTTTTTTGAGATGTGGGATTTTCCAAAAAGCTTTTCACTGCACACACACACTTTCTCTCTGTTTCAGTTCTTCTTTTCTGTGATTACACACAGGAAGGGTAAATATTGTGTTAAATATAATAATGAGATAATAGGACATTTGTAACCTCACTTACAAATGATCATGAAAGTTTAAAGTATGGAAATAGTGAAACAAGCAGAAGTGCCTCACAGATTCATTTATTATCTCTCATATGAAACAACAAGAGACTTCAATGTTTCTTAAGTACTCTCCTCTGCTTACTTTACTGGTTTTGTTTGAAGCATCTGTCAGCTCTTCATGCTGGGCCAACTACATGTGAAATAAGAACCCCTTTCTGCATTTTGAAAGTCTTGAGGAATATTTGCACATTTATTTAGTATCTTTATTAAGAGAATTCATTTTTTTCATCACTAAATGTATTATATAAATATTTTTATCAATTCAATTCAGATTTATTGGCATGACAATTGGAGTATTGCCAAAGCATTTTAAGGTTATGTAAATAAACTGTTTTAAATATGATAATAATAATACAATAATAAGTAGTAAAAAAAAAGACAATTTAAACATTGAAATAAGAATGATTAAATAGAATAAAAAGATATATAGTATATGCAAAATAGGAGAATATATACAATATGAATTAAATGTATACAGTGAATTAGTCATGTCTAACAGTATGAATAGCAGACACATATTTAGCAGCTAGTGTGGCTGTGCTGTGGTCCTCTCCAAGTATATAGGGGATTTTCTCTGTATCACTGAGTGTAAGGAATGATGGATTCAGTCTTTCAGTTTTGGGGAAAAACATTTATCTCACAGTGTGGTACTTGGGACAGATGAGAAGAAAGTGTTTCTCATCCTCTATTTGCTTTAGATCGCAGTGTCTGCATATTCTCTGCTCTCTTGGCGTCCAGGCTTTCTTATGTCTTCCTCTCTATTTCTAGATCATGATCACTTAATCTGTATTTTCACTTAATCTGAGGACTTTTCTCTATGTAAATTGTTTAATAGATAAGTAGTTTGCCAATTCTGTGGTTCTATTTAGGGCCAAAAAACATTGGAGTTTATTTTGGAGGTCAAATTGAGTTTTCAATGTTTTATCATGAATATCTTTTAGATTTTTCTCAATGTTTTTAATAATAATTTTAGGAGGGGCCTGGGTAGCTCAGTGAGTATTGACGCTGAATACCACCCCTGATGTCCTGAATTCGAATCCAGGGTGTGCTGAGTGATTCCAGCCATGTCTTCTAAGCAACCAATTTGGCCCGGTTGCTAAGGAGGGTAGAGTCACATGGGGTAACCTCCTCGTGGTCACTATAATGTGAGGTTCTCGCTCTCGGTGGGGCCCGTAGTGAGTGGTGCGCAGATGCCATCTCCTTGGTAACACATTCAACAAGCCATGTGATAAGATGCATGGATTGACAGTCTCAGAAATGGAGGCAACTGAGATTTGTCCTCCGCCACCCAAGAACGCATTGGCATTTCAAATTGGGGAGGAAAAAAAAATATTTTAGAGTTGTACCTGGAGTCATTCACAGGTTGAGTTTCATTAACTAGTTTAAGAACCAGTGTATTTAGAGGATGAGACACTGGTAGGATCTCACTGGCGAGGAGGGATTTATATTTTATAGACTCAGGATCAGACTGATGGAGGTGATGCCAGAATTGAACAGATCTCTTCTGTATTTCAATGTTTAGGGGATACAAGCCTAATTCAGTCCTTCAGCTGGTATTGGAAGTGCCTGAAGGACTGAGTCTTTGCAAATTCCAGCTGAATATTTTCTACTGCAGTTTTATCCCAATTTTGAAAATTGAAGACCGGTCCACAAATTTCACAGCCATTTAATAGAATTGCTTTAATGATTGAGTTGTATAAATTAATCCATGTTTTAATTAGTCATTTAATATGGCTGAATCATGATTTAATTGCATAAAATTCCCTCCAAGCCTTTTCACTCAATGCCCAGATAACTGTAGCTGGTTCTGTACTGTAGGACCACTCCTCTGTAGGTGAACTGGTATTTGCTTCACTGAGATCTCTGGCCTTCTTCTGGAATACCATGACTCTGGTTTTGTCCAGGTTGACTGTAAGGGCACAATCCTGACAGTACTCCTCCAGCAGGGACAAGCTCTGCTGAAGACCCTCTGCTGTGGGAGACAGCAGGACTATATCATCTGCATACAGCAGGCATTTGACCTCAGTGTCACGTAGAGCGTGGCCAAGGATACTGGACTGCTCCAGAGCTGCTGCAAAATCATTTATATAGATGTTAAATAGGGTTGGACTGCATCCCTGTCTCACTACACATCCCTGCTGGAATAATACTGTTCTGATTTCTCATTGTGATTGCACGTTTACTGTTTGCTTACAGGGATTGTATAATATCAAAGGTTTTTCCACCAATGCCAATTTGAAGAAGTTTGTAAAATAAGCCATCATGCCAAATCGAGTCGAATGCTTTTTTTAAAAAATCTATATAACATGCAAATATACTCCATTGTTGTGGCAAAATGGCTTAAGGACAACAAAGTCAAGATATTGGAGTGGCCATCTCAAAGCCCTGAACTCAATCTGAAAGAAAATTTTAGTACGAGCAAGGAGGCCTACAAAATAGGGATGGGCACGAGTACTTGAGGACTTGGGTACTCGGATGTGGCAGCAATGATTGATCATGAAAATGATGATCGAGTGATCACGCATGATGTGAATTTTCACTTAATTTGAAATCCAGTGACAATTATCTAACAACTAAACACAAACATGTCAAAGAGGGAGCTTATTTTTTATTTTGAGATTGATTACGTTGTGACTTTGAGAGGTACATTGATTATCAGAGACTTCTCATGGCAAACAAACTAATGAGATGCTGCAATGTTATCGTTACAATAATCAAAACAAAGGGTGTAATTAACTGTGTTTTGAACACCGGTCTCTGTAAAACGTTTGCTAAACACGCTTTATTATCATTTAATGTAAGAACTTTGACTCGTTAATGGATATTATTTAATAAAAGTGAATGACTGTCACTGACTAAACCTCCCTGCCCTGAGTGACGTAACACACACCTGCATCTCGACGAAATTTATGAAGATTTCAGCTCGAGTTTCCAAGTTAGATATCCGATATAAATTTACATTCCGTTGCACTTTTCCTTAGTTAAAAGGTGGAAATTCAGACTCTCCGAGTTGAATGGAATGCTTCATGAATCACAGCAACAACAATACAGAGCATAGCGGCTTTCCTCGCAAGAGTGAATATTTGGACACACACACACACTCACACTTACACATACACAACAGGCACGTGTGACAGTGTACAGCAGGCGAGATTTTCAAACAGCCAGACAGAGCGAAGTTAAATGGAACACAATGTAGCATCTTCAAAACTGAACTTCAACTTAACATGCATATTAAAACGCAATGGTTATGGCATCTCCTGTTATTTGAAAATAGACGGTTAAGACAGTCACTAAAAAAAACTGATGTGCACTCACTGAGATTACTACGGTAACCTGAAGAAGAACAGACAGACGCGCATTGTGCACATTCTTCCAGAGTTGGGCAGCGAATTTTCACATAATGACAAAATATGATGCATTATATTTTGATTATGCAATTTTTTGTACATTTTGTAACATACTATTTTATAACAGCCTATAAAAATAAATAGACACTGGTACAATAAGATGCAATGCAGCTGTCACGATTCACTGTTGTCTGGCCTGTGTTTCTCCCCGTCATCTGTTCCAGGACTACACTTCCCATAATTCCCTGCTCTCATCTCTGCCAGCTGTCCTTCATTGTCCTCACCTGTGTTTCATTTAGTCATTATCCTTTGTGTATTTAAGCACTGTTGTTTGATCATTCGTTGTCAGTTGTTGTATGTGTTTAACCAGTGCCCTTCGTAGATGTTTGCTCCTGTTTCCCATCGTGGATGATTTATTTGTTCCTGTGTCTACCAGTTATTTGTGTTTGTTTATTTTCATTAAAAACCCTTAGCTGCACCTAGATCCAACTCTCTTGACTTCTTCCCAGCGTTACAGAAGCAGTTATAGACGTTTGTCGGACATGTTATGATTAGGGCTGGTGTCCCGATTAATTAATCGCATATACAAATATTTGCTGAGAAAGCCCCTCATATAAATATAATTCAATAAATAATGATGAAATAATGATACATAGTTATCTTTAAATATATATAAAAAGAAAAATATATATATATATATATATATATATATATATATATATTAGTCAATCTTTGGCATACAGTTCACAGCAATCCATTTCACAAGTGAATCAGTTGGAGATTTATTATGAGGGCTTGTTTAAGGACCGTCAATTCAGACATGCTTGTGTAGTGTCTCGGGTGCGTTGTGTCATAAATATACAAATTTTAGGTCACTGTGTCAAGTTAAATATAGTTTAATACTTAGAACACATCTTGAGATCCCTTAGTTTGGATTTGCGCTCCATCAAATGTTTTGAACGTAACAAATGTTTGTGCACTCAATAAAACGTTGGGTTATTTTGTGTACCCAATAGCTGGGTTAAATATATTGGGTCGTTCTGTTGGGTTATTCGGAACATTTATTGGGTTGTTTCTATAACAACGCAGTCCGTTAGGTTAAAATTCAAATTTCAACGGTTGACCACCACAGCTGACAGAAGATACACGGGTGAGTTAATATTACACACTACAGTATGCATATTTAAGTTATTTTTTTTTTTTCGTTATAACGTGACTTTAAGCTCTTACATAGTATTATTGCCGTTTTTCCGTTCTAAATGTTCAGCCAATTATTTCCATGTTTATATCTCCCCTGTATGACTGCTTTTTGTCCGCTATCTGCGACTAACGACACCAATATGGCCATATAGCCAGCCAATTTCTTAGTACTACTCGGTTGTGATACTCTTCCTAAATTTCTATGGTCTTTCAAATACTTTTTGGGAAAGTTATTCATATTTTCAGATATTAACCGACGCGCTCGGCTTCAAGACCCAGCGGAAGCCTGGTCCATCCATCCAGTATTGCAGTCACTTACAGGAAGAAGGTATGCTGTGTTATATAAAGGCCTACATTGTAGCGCAAATGTTTACTTGGGCTATCCCAACTACAGTGTGAATTTAAAATACTACAAAGTGTTAAACTAGGGTGACCATACGTCTTCTTTTTCCCGGACATGTCCTTTTTTTGGACCTAAAGAAAATGCGTCCGGACGGGACGCCATTCATTGTGTGCTTTTTTTTTTCATTGCTTTAGATCCCGCCTTAAAAAAAAAAAAAACGTTTTATCTAGACAACTCTATAAAGATTAAAAGTTATAAAAGTTGAGAGCTAAATCTTCTCAAACATATTCTGCCGTCAACTTTGTTGTCAAACAAACTGCAAGTTTAATTACAGATATAGTTGGTGGTCTACAGGAGAAGACCATGTCCTTGTTTCAGCGCTTTGGACACCAAGATGACCTAGCAGTAAAAAATTTTAAAGCTCAATTTGAAATTGCTTCTGAGCCATTAAAAGAGCTTGAATCTGAGAACAAGCAAATGAAATACTTCACAAAAACGGGGTGTTTCGTTGAGCCTGTTGTAGAGTATTTTCCAGGGGTATCCTATTGTCAGCGGCTTGACTCTACATCTGGAATGGTTAAACAGACGGCAGTACCTGATACATTTCAGTACATTCCATTGCGTTCACTCCTGAAAAAAGTTCTTGAAACACCTGGAACAATGCCAATCATCATTGACTATCAAAACACAGAGCGTGATGCAGGAGTATTACAAGACTTTCATGATGGAGAGCTTTACAAAAGCCACTCCTTGTTTTCCAAAGAGCTTTCCATCCCACTTCTTTTGTACAACGATGATTGTGAGACGGTTAATCCCTTGGGCTCCAAAACTGGTGTGCACAAATTAGGATTGATATACTTCCAGATCAAATGTTTGCCCCCCATGCTGTTGTCTTCTCTGTCTTCATGCTTTCTGTTAGCGGTGTATAAATCAGATGATGCTAAAACATATGGCATTGACTCTGTTCTGCAACGTATAACTGACGATATTATGGACTTAGAAGAAAGGGGACTCCACACTGACACTCCAGAATTTTCTGGTACTGTTAAGATCAGCGTGGAACAAGTTTGTGGTGACAACTTAGAACTGAATTCACTCCTTTGCTACTCAGAAAGTTTCAGTGCTAACCACTGCTGTCGTTGGTGTAAGGTCCACAAAGAAGATTTGTGGAGTCAGACTGTGGAAGACCTAGAGATGGTTCGCAATGCTCAGAATTATGCAGAAGACTTGTCATCCAACAACCCTTCAGTAACAGGACTCAAACGAAAATGTGTCGGATGATTTGAAGTACTTCAGTGTTGTGGACAATGTAGCTCCGGACATCATACATGACATTCTTGAGGGAATTGGACCTTTTGAAGTCAAATTGGTCTTGGCATCCTTGTTGGCTGAAGGGCTTGTGAGTTTAGAAACACTGAACTACAGATTGACAAGTTTTGATTATGGATTTCCTGATAGTTGCAATAAACCTACTGTACTGGGACAACATGAACTTAAGAACCCTGACGGGGCAATGAGACAGACTGCTGCTCAAATGTGGTGCTTCTTAAGGTTTTTGCCCATCATCATTGGAGACAAAGTACCAAAAGAGAACAAACATTGGGAACTGTTACTACTTCTCCTTTCTAGCATGGAGTTCATTTTCTCCCCTTCCATTACAACAGAGGCCACCATATACCTGAAACATCTAATTGCGGAACACCACACAGTTTTTTTGCAACTTTACCCACATCTGCACCTGAAACCCAAACACCACTTTCTCCTCCATTACCCAAGAGCTATTTGGAAGATTGGTCCATTAAAATAATTTTGGACAATGCGATTTGAGGCAAGACATAATTTCTTTAAACAGCTGGGCCATGTAGTTTGTAATTTTAAAAATATTTGCAAAACTATGGCATTCAGGAATCAGTTGATGTTGTGCTACCGCTTACTGACAGAAAGTGTTTTCTCCAAAAACCCAGATTTTGGACCAGGATTTTTGGACCCTCATTTCTTGCTGCAATTCAGGGAGAATTTGTGAAGGGTCTTGAAGAACCCCCATTTGCTGAGGTTTATGTTCCTGATTGGGTAGTAGTTAATGGCACAGAGAACAGACCAGGCATGACCATTACAAGGGGATGCACAGAGGATGGAGTACCTCAGTTTGGGCTGATAAAAGCTATTGTAACTATCGGCCTCGATGTTGATGTGAAACTTGTTGTAAAAAAAATGGCACACTGTGGGTTTTGACCGCCATTACTTTGCATACGCGGTGTCCCCTGATGAAGCTCTCGAGGCTGTCTCTGTGAACTCACTGCATGATTTTCAGCCCTTGCATGCAGTGAAATCATATAATGTAGACGATGACTTGTACTACATTCCCTTGCGCTACAGACGTTTTTAAGGCAGGATTTTTTTTTTCCTTTACATGAAATCAGTTGTACAAGCTTTTACTTTTCCCCCCTTATCTATCTTTATTAAATACATGTTATAAATAGAAGCTTCTTGTACATCTAGACATACACACTTTACCATAGGTTATATATACACTCACCTAAAGGATTATTAGGAACACCATACTAATACTGTGTCTGACCCCCTTTCGCCTTCAGAACTGCCTTAATTCTACGTGGCATTGATTCAACAAGGTGCTGAAAGCATTCTTTAGAAATGTTGGCCCATATTGATAGGATAGCATCTTGCAGTTGATGGAGATTTGTGGGATACACATCCAGGGCACGAAGCTCCCGTTCCACCACATCCCAAAGATGCTCTATTGGGTTGAGATCTGGTGACTGTGGGGGCCATTTTAGTACAGTGAACTCATTGTCATGTTCAAGAAACCAATTTGAAATGATTCGAGCTTTGTGACATGGTGCATTATCCTGCTGGAAGTAGCCATCAGAGGATGGGTACATGGTGGCCATAAAGGGATGGACATGGTCAGAAACAATGCTCAGGTAGGCCGTGGCATTTAAACGATGCCCAATTGGCACTAAGGGGCCTAAAGTGTGCCAAGAAAACATCCCCCACACCATTACACCAGCCTGCACAGTGGTAACAAGGCATGATGGATCCATGTTCTCATTCTGTTTACGCCAAATTCTGACTCTACCATCTGAATGTCTCAACAGAAATCGAGACTCATCAGACCAGGCAACATTTTTCCAGTCTTCAACTGTCCAATTTTGGTGAGCTCTTGCAAATTGTAGCCTCTTTTTCCTATTTGTAGTGGAGATGAGTGGTACCCGGTGGGGTCTTCTGCTGTTGTAGCCCATCCGCCTCAAGGTTGTGCGTGTTGTGGCTTCACAAATGCTTTGCTGCATACCTCGGTTGTAACGAGTGGTTATTTCAGTCAAAGTTGCTCTTCTATCAGCTTGAATCAGTCGGCCCATTCTCCTCTGACCTCTAGCATCAACAAGGCATTTTCAGCCCACAGGACTGCCGCATACTGGATGTTTTTCCTTTTCACACCATACTTTGTAAACCCTAGAAATGGTTGTGCGTGAAAATCCCAGTAACTGAGCAGATTGTGAAATACTCAGACCGGCCCGTCTGGCACCAACAACCATGCCACGCTCAAAATTGCTTAAATCACCTTTCATTCCCATTCTGACATTCAGTTTGGAGTTCAGGAGATTGTCTTGACCAGGACCACACCCCTAAATGCATTGAAGCAACTGCCATGTGATTGGTTGATTAGATAATTGCATTAATGAGAAATTAAACAGGTGTTCCTAATAATCCTTTACGTGAGTGTATATTAGAATTTTAAGGTTTGTTATTATAATTTTAAAAGGCCAATTCTTGGTGTGGTGCACTAATCAATTGCAGGGCATATGTTAGGTTGGTAATCTACTGGAGCTGTATTGTCCAATTATTAATATAGCTTTTTTTTTATTTGGTTGGTTATGTAAAGTATATTGTAACTGCAATTAAAAACCAAAATGTATTTTTTTCACATACAGACAGAAGAACACTCTGAAAACAATGCTAGTGAAACCGAGGTACCTACTGAAGTTCCTACTGTGACACTGACTACTGTGGAAAATTCAACCTCATTTGTACGTATTTCCTTTTCCCTGATATTTAATACCTTACAAATACACACTTTATAGACACCTTCATCTGTGATGTTGAAATTCTCTGGCATCTGAAATTCTCTAGCATTATGAAGTTATGCTGATGTGTGATAAAAAAAATAAAAAACAATTCTCCATTATGGATATACGACCACACATGGGTCTTCTATTCTCTCCAATTTGGAACAAAACCACAACTTATGTCTTGAAGACCGAAGGAAAATGGTTCGCATTTTGGTGTCCCATTTAATGGAGAAGTTTGGGGAATAGTAAGTAATGTTTTATTCATTGTTCCACTTTACATAAAGTCATTCAGTCATAAGCTGTCAATTCAATTTACACAAGAGTAACCTAATATCTGTACAATCCTTCTACCACTAAGTCCATCACCAGACCGAAAGAAAGAGTTGGCTCTGACCCTGGTCACACAATTTCCATGCCTTAGAGATTCAGAGGGCAGTGGATATGCGAGTATGCTGATCCCAAGTTTATCAGAACTACACTCACCTTCACACAGAAGTAGAATATTTGAAAAACTCAAGATATTTTTAAGACATTTTTGGGAAAACTATCCATTTAACATTTGTGTTGATGTTTTAGGAGGTATGGTATACACCAGGGCGATATCGCCATCCGGCCACAGGGTTTATGGAGGAACAACTCCGTAATATCAGGAAACGCCTCCACAGGCACAGTTCAACATCTAGACAGAGGTCACAAACCACAGATGAGCGCCGAGGTACAGTGACTGAGAGGATTACTTTATTGCCAGGTATAAGAAAAATGTAACCAAAGGTGCTGAAACCTTATTTACGTTCTTCTTTCTACTTTCTTACTTATTCCTTTTTTATTCCTTAAATCAAAATTGTGGTGTGATCAAAGCAGTTCAATGTGAAACTGTGCCACAGATTTTTTTTCTCCTAATTTTGGTCATTTTAGTAGTAACTGTTACATCGGCCTGTTAACATTCTTCAAACATTGCTTTACGTTGTTGAGATATTAATCACTCTGATGCTGTTTGATTCATGCAGATTCACAAGTCAGTGAGGCAGACAATAACAAAATGACAGAGTGGCTGAAAAAGAATAAGCAACCAGTTAGTCAAGTTGAGGAATTTATGAGAGGAACAGCTATCTACAGAGCACAGTGGATAAGAGAGAACGGGTCTAAATCTTTAATAGAGATCACCCAAGAGTATCCAAGACTTCTGGACACCCCTGGAATGGTAAAGAAATGTTAAATCTATAATAAGAAAATGAGGTTTGCATTAATCGTAATAAACAATTAATACTAACCTAAACAATTCATTTGTTTGCTTGGACATAGTATAAAAATCACTGTGTCCTGCCCTAAAAAAATGAATCCCACTTGATTTGATTCACTAGGCTTGTTTTTTCATATTGATAAACAAATGTCCATACTTTCATTGTTACTGCACCTTATTACATGGCTTGGTTGAATAATGTAGAATGCAGTCTGTTATTTCTTGATAACACACCGCTGCTAAGTATAACACACCGTTGCCATGAAAAACAGAGCATTGCCATGGACGCTGGATTCTAACCGTAGAGACGGAACAGACTATTTTCTTTAGCGGAAGCAATACAATCGTTTTTAAATCAATAAACTTCTTTTTAAATCAATATTTTGTGTCAAATTATTGATTTATTTGGTAGGTAGCCATGTAATAAGCGGGATAATGTAGAGCGAGGCAGTTGTTATAGTGAATACCACCCCAGGCTGATTCAAGCTCCGCTTCACGTCGGGGTCATAATCAGCCTGTCGGGGTTGTATTCACTATAACAACCGCCTCGCTCTACATTATCCCTTACATATGAGGTGTTGGTGTGATTTTAACTTTTCTTTTTCTTTATTAATTTTGAGATTGCTCAGGACTTTGGTATTTTATACCCACATGCCAAAGATAAACTTTTTGAAATTTGGGGACATGCACCTCAGCGAATCCTTTCGTATTGCAAGACCGAGAAGAGAGCCTTGGATCTTCTTCCTGTTCAGACTAACATTTCTTCTGGTGAGAAAATCCTGCACAACAGCTCTGTACTTTCATGTCAAGTTATAATATTTTGTCTATAATATAATGCACTTGTTTAAAGATTAATCCATTGTTCTTTCTGTTTTATGTAAAGACACTCTTGGAGATGTTGCTTTAAAAACCCTGCCAGCTATCCTTCCTCCATTGCCACACAAAACGGGCTGCAAGATGGTTCGGCCCTCTTACCAGGAGGCAAAACAAGCATTTGTTGATTTACAGCCTGTAGGTACATCATTTATGACAACACATTTGGGGTAATATTTGATCCATGTGTGCATATTTACCATTTAAAAATTCTATTTAAAGGTTGGAACAAACATCATCCAATATTTGGAGGAGGAGGAGCAACGGAGGCAATTCCCTCATGTCCTGCAGCTTGGGGACAAATTCAACTGCTCACAAGCCTTCGTCATTGTGGGAGGAGCGGCACTAGAGCAAGACAGCCTTTTACAAGCTGTGGATACATACTTTAAATTATTTTATGTTTTAGACATTGATTATCCATTGCCTGCGGCAGCTGTTTGGCAGTTTCTACAACACACAATATATTCTGTGCCAGGAGGAGTTCCATCAACTCATTGTCGCCTACTTAGGCAGTTTATAATTGGATAAGCTGGACAAGCTTTGGTTTGTTTTGTTTGTGTATTTGTATTCCATGTTTCTTAGAACTTAAAACATAATTGTAAATAAATTCATTTTAGCATTAATATTCTGTGCCTGGAGGTGTTCCCTCAACACACTGTCACCTTATGAGGCAGTTTATAATTGCATTACTTCTATTTATTTATTTATTGAAATAATTTCTTATCTTAAGGAAGTAAATTAAAGCAATTGCAAACAATAACTTAATGAAACTGATTACAACTTGTAATGTTTACAACTGTTTATTTGTGTTTTTGTGATCCATGTTTCTTAGAACATAAAACATAACTCTAAATTAATTAATTTTAACATTAATATTCCGTGCCTGGAGGTGTTCCCTCAACACGTCACCTGATGAGGCAGTTTATAATTGCATTAGTTTTTTTATGTTTATTTATTGAAACAATTTCTTACCTTTAGGTAAGTACATTAAAACAATTGCAACAATAACTTTTGAATGCAATGTCTAATTGAATGTAAATAAAGCATTGTTAATATACTTAAGTTGTGAGTTATTTATTTACATGGCAATAATAGTAATTATAATTAATATTAATAATAGGTTGATTAAAGCATTTTGGCCAAATAACCCAATAAATTTGTTTTTTGTAACCCAATTTATTGGGTAGCCTAAAACTAGTTACCTTAATTTATTGGGTTAAAATAACCCAACAATAGGTCGGTGCTATATCAACCCACCATTGGGTTAGCTGTTGGGTCGTTTTTAACCCAACTTTTTTAAGTGAGTGTTGTCTGCTGCTGTTTTTCTTCACTGTATAAACTGCACATTGCCACACAGCTGAAGTTTCACTTACTGCCCTCTGGAGTAAACAGGTGGTACTACAACCTTGCATTTCTCAGGAATCTTCCATATCATTGCGGGCATTGCAATTAATTGTGTACATTTTTTTAGCACGTTATTTTTAGTCAAATTAATCGCGCTGAATTAACGCATTAAATCGGCAGCCCTAGTTATTATATATACAGTTATGAACATGTAATTGCCCCTTGAGTACTCTGCGAGAACTCGAGTAATTAGTCAGAGTACTGGAGTAGACAAAATGGCCAAAACCTGACTCAGTTACACCAGTTCTATCTGGAGGAATGGGCCAAAATTCCAGCTACTTATTGTGAGATGCTTGAGGAAGGCTACCCAAAATATTTTACCCAAGATATACAATGATACCAAATGCTAACAAATTGCATGTAATCTTCTGACCCACTGGGAATGTGATGAAAGAAATAAAAGCTGAAATAAATAATTCTCTCTACTATTATTCTGACATTTCACATTCTTCTGATTAACACTTTTTATTGATTCACACATTTGAAACAGAAAAGAAAAACATATATTCATAGAATCAACTATAAACCCCTTTATTCCCTTTCCCCTTTCCAAATCCCACCCTGACCCTCAACAAATATCCCTGTGGTCACAACTTAAGTTACAGACAAAAAAAAAATAAAAATAATTTGTTATCTCTCTCTCTATATATATATCAAAATCCTTTATATTAATGGGTCAAAATGAACTCAAAACACAAATTTGCAGGGATACCCAAATACTTAATGCCCTGTTTGGGCCACAGGAAGGTGCCTGGCTGAAAAAACTTTACTGGGCAGTATGCTGTCAGAGCCAAAGCTTCGGATTTAGACCAATTCACTCTGTATCCTGAGAATCATAAGCTTATCATGAAGCAAAAGCTTATGTGTGAAACCTCCTGCAACCACCCCTGGAAAATCCTCCTCCTTTCTTATCACAGCTGCTAATGGTTCCAGGGCAGGACAGAACAATAATGGGGAAAGAGGAAAATCCTGCTAGGTGCTCCTATCCAGAGTAAAATAATCAGAAATTAATCCATTAGTTTAGAGGTTACCCCATGTGAGTCTACCCTCCATACCAACCAGGCCAATTTGGTTGCTTAGGAGACCTGGCTGGAGTCACTCAGCATGCCCTGGATTTGAACTTGCAACTTCAAGTGTGGTAGTTAGTGTCTTTACTCGCTGCACTATCCAGGCCCCTGATCTATATGTATAAGAGATGTCATAACTTTACTTCATCGGTTAGCCAAAATTTGTTAGGCATGTGTCATGGGGCAGTGGTGGCTCAGTGGTTGAGGCTCAGGGTTACTGACCAGAAGGTCGGGGGTTCAAGCCCCAGCACCACCAAGATGCCACTGTTGGGCCCTTGAGCAAGGCACTTAAATCCCGGTTGCTCCGGGGGGATTGTCCCTGTAATAAGTGCACTGTAAGTCGCTTTGGATAAAAGCGTCTGCCAAATGCATAAATGTAAATGTCATGGTTGGTGGAAGCTTTCCATTCTTTAATGAATCTGTATAAACTTCCAACAAAAGTGGAGCTAGTTCTGTAGCATAAGAATTTAAAAAATCCAATGGCAAAGCCATCTGGCCCCAGAGCATTGCCTGTAGGCAAGACCTTAATTACCTTGCCAAACTCCTCCAAGGTTATCTCAGAAGCAAGAGCATTTTTTTGCTCAACTGTCAGTTTAGGGAGTTCAAAAGGTTTAAAAAATGTCTAATATCTTCATCTGTAGACGAAGACGTGGAACTATAGATATATCAAGAGAGAATTGTTTAAAAGTATTTCATCTCGTTCAGTTTCCTTGGGCAGTCAAAGAAATTACCTAATCACTCCAATGTCCTGCAAGAAATATTCCACAAAAAACTCCAGCCAATAGGAGGCATAGGCACAAAGAATGTGCAGATTCATTCACAAACTGTCCTGAAGGAGTATTATTCCACAAAACAAACTCCAGCCGCTAGGCAGAACCAGCACAAAAAGAAACAAAAATTGCTCAATTTCTTCTGTCAGTAAAACATCCAGTCCACTCGGCTGCAACGTGAGCACCACAAGACAACTTACTCCAATTACTTTATGAAAGACATTGCTTGCTGTGGGCATGTGAATGTTTTATGGCCATCCTTAGCATCTATTCTCAATTTGGCCGGTAATATTAGTCCAAAAGCGACCTTCCGTTGATGTAAAAGTTTCTTGAATTCCATGAATTGTTCACGTTTCTATCGTCAAATTCGCAAAGTCTGGGAAAAAGAAAATGCTGTGATCTTTCCAAGAAAGCCTTCCTTTATCCTTGCCTCATGTAATACAAGATCTTTATTGGATGATCTCAGAAATTTGGCCAGAATTGATTGGGGCCTGCCTTCCTCAGTGAGTCTCCAAGCCGGAACCCTGTGAGCTCGGTCAATTTCCAGCTTATGGCCTGCTATGTCGAGTAGATTTGGAAAGAGCCTGTTCAGGAATTTCATCATATCCTGTCCTTCTTCGCACTCTAGAATTCCTACAATACGGACATTATTCTGCCGGCTATCCATGTCCTCCAACTTCTCCCAGACATGCTCCAAATCCACATTGGTCTATAGCGGATTATCAGATAATTTCCTCCAAGTCAGCAATGACCTTCGTCAGCATCGCCAACATAACAGCTCTCACTGCATTTCCCGCACTTCCCCGATTAAATCGACTCCATGGCTCGTGGCCTGCTCAGGGGTGTCAGCTTGAGCTGGTAAGTGTCTTTTAATGTCTCCAGAGCCCAAGGATTTTGAATTCTTTGACATATTGTCCTCCTAAAACAGTTATGGAACAGAGTGTATAGAATCTCACCGGTTTATATTGTTAAAAGTGTTAAAACTAGCAAAGTGCGCAGAGCTTGCCGTTCACACGTCCGATCATTGCATGGCTTCACGTGACCTTGACATTTCACATTCTTAAAATAAAAGTAGTGATCCTAACTGACCTAAGACTGGGAATGTTTTCTACAATTAAATGTCAGGAATTGTGGAAAACTGAGTTTAAACGTATTTGGCAAAGGTGTATGTGAACTTCTAACTTCAACTGATTTGTGAAATGCTAAATATATAATTTTTTTAAAGTCTCAAATAATAGACATTTCAGCTTTTGTCTGGACACACACACACACACACAAAGTCTGCAGTAATGCTAGGAAACCCAGCATTTCACAAGCCTAGGCACATATTTCTAACTGCAACCTCAGCATTCTTAACATTGCAACAAAGGCACAGCCACACTCAGTGAATACAAAGCTGAGGTAAGCTAAAAACAAGCAATTTTGAACAACAAAACAAGCAAAAAAGAAAGATTTTATTTCGAAAGGGCATCCAAACCAAATTCTCTTGAATCATCTCTAAAAAGTCAATAAAAATGTGCTTGTTGTTACATTAAGGTCATACTTAACCAGATTACACCAAATGCAGAATGCAGCAAAATTTAATTTATCTAATTTGTAAAAATCTTAGACATAAAATCTAATTTGTAAATCTTCAAATATCTCAACTGAATGTGTATACATAACACAGTGGAATATGAGTAAAATATAACAAGCAATTCATTTGAATATTGATATTGACTGGTCACCCATTTGATTTTTCTTTTAAAAAAATTTTGTTGGCACAAAATCTCAACATTCTATAGAGGCCATATGAAAAAATCTACCTGACCAGATAAATGTCATGGTTACAGCAGCTCAAAGAGGCCCTGCGTTATAATTTTTTTCTGTCTTGTTTTCTCGAGATCTCGACATAACAAAAAGTTGTTTTCAAATTAGGAGGCAACAGCTAAACACTCTGTTGCATAATGGACGAACGAATGCACCATTACTTTGATCAAGGACTCACTCAAGCTGAAATAGCTGTATGTCGCTCAGTCATTGACAACATCCAGATTAGTGCCAGACAAGACTATCACGTCTACAAATTTGTCGTAGAAAATACAGTGACCCTGAACGTTTGGTCAATTTCATTGCCAGCCATATTGATGGACCGGGACGTCTGCATGGCTACAGAATGATGTTTGATAGATGCCGATTAAATGGCTTGCAGCTGACCACAGAAATGGTGAGAGATGTGCAGTTAAGTCTGGATCCATTAGGTGTGGAGGAAAGGAGAGGGAGAAGGTTGCGGAGGCAACATTACCGAGAACCGGGCCCTAACTATCTGTGGCATATGGATTTATAAGACAAACTAAAGCCATATGGCATAGCAGTTAACGGCTGCATTGATGTTTTCTCGAGGCACGTCATCTGGACCAATAATAATCCTAGAGTAATTGCTGGATATTATGTCCGTGCTGATGCTGAAAGAGGTGGTTGTTCACAAATAATCAGATCTGATTTGGGTATGGAAAAAGTCCATGTGAACAGGCTACAAGAGTTTTTCTGTGAAGATTCGACCGGCACTGTCCATGGACCTTATGTCTTTCAAGGAAGTCCAGCTAACCAGAGAACTGAGAGTTGAGGGCATCTACAGAAGACAAAATGCAGATTACTTGATTGAAATCACCAGTTGACAGCAGTTCGTTGAACATATCTTAGGCAATGCATTTGACAAAGGAATTGTAAAATTTTGCTTTCTCTCATTACATCAGGTACTCTTATTAAACCTTCAATTTATTTATCTTAATTTAACATATATCCAAATCAACTTCAAATATCTGTTAATTAATTTTAGCCTAAATTCATTTTTAATAAAGCCCATTGAAAATGGTTGCCTTAACGTTTTAAGTTAAATCACGTTTCACAAGCCATTTCAGTTAAATTATATTAAACTGACTTAAATAAAAAAATAAAAAATTAAGTTAAAGTAAAATTTGAATTTGGGGACATTAAAGTAGTTAATTCGAATAATGTTTACAGTGCTGTTGTGATTCAGTTTAAAGATGGTATCTGCTTGTCCTTATAAAATATTTTACGGTGGAAATGTTAAAGACTTTGTGACCCATATCGATTGATATGTTGTTCGAAGTAATTATGCCTTTAATGCTATGAAGATATTATGGCCTGGGCTTCCGTGCATTATATTATAGCCTCCTGTCGATTTCTGTGGGCAGGACTGTCTAAAGATATTGGCATGTTAGAGATACAAAGAAACATGCATAAATATGGAACTACAGGGTTGGGCCGTGGTTGATGTGTGATATTTTTCATTTGGTGCAGGCACTTTTACAGTACATATATCAATGACATGCCCTGATACTCGTTGAATTTATAAATGATATAAAATGTAAAAAAAAAAAACACCAGCCACATTGAAATCACTCCACTAAATTAGCATATCTGTTAGAAATGCATCTATAAAACGTACCTTATCTATAAAATTGGAAAACCAGGAGTCAACCATCCTATTCACAGCAGTTTGTACCATTTTTAAACGAAATCCAACTACAACTTCAATCAACTTTATTGTTTGATGTAGGCACTTTCACAGTAACACTCATATCTATGAGATATCCATTACCCACATTCCACTGTTTAAGACAGTGTAACTCTGCCCTAAATTCTGCATAAGTGCTGTAGTCACACACCAGTTCCAGGTGATATGTACACGTGTGGGCAATAGACCTACTTGAAAACTCATTCATTTCTGTAAATGTTACGTTAATTGTCTTGGATAGGAATAAATCAGAGCCTGTGCAATATCTGAGAAAAAGACCAAGCTCCTTCTGGTCTCTTTCTCTGATGAATCGTTTGATATGTTTGGATACAGTGATTTCATATGGGGACATTGATTTTGTGAACTTGACATATTTTGCCACACTTCTCGACTTTGGTTGGAGATTTTTTTTATCTCGTCCACCCATTTGCCAGATCTCAGAATAGGTTGCCAGCACTTTTATTATGTAGGCTGGTTGTTGCACCATATATTTATGTGCAATTTCTTACAAAATTTTCTGGATATTGTTTTCATTTGAAAGCACCGAGCAGTTGTGACTGCTAAGAATACTTAGGACTTCATCCATGTCAGCACTTTGGATGTCTTTGAGTACTTCACTTAAAACATCCTTCTCTGTTGGACTAATGTAATTGAGAAACACCTCCATAAGACTGGTCTCTGGTGAAGGAAGGGACAGTGCATGTTTTAAAAAAAGGAGATACCAGCTGGATTGGCAAGTATCCAAAGCGCAGCCATCCAATGGCCAAAATGTGTGCGACAGCTTCCCACTCTCTTTCTTGGTAAGTGTGATGTTGAGTAGGTATCTTGTTCCACGAGTTCTTGTTGCAAAAAACGTGTCCCAGACAGTCTTGGAACACTCAGTCTCCAATTGCAGCTTCTTCCTCACCATTTTTGAGTAGATGTTTAAATGTTACATTGGCATGTGGCGTTTTTGTCTGAGAAAGCATGAATCATATAGTTTACACAGTGAACTCTGCGGACTACAATTGTTTCACTTTCAGTCTCATTTCTGGGGTTTTCAAAATACAATTCAGTGTCTGTTGGCTCCTGAGAGTTAGCTGACTGAGGTGGATCTTCTGGCACTGGCACTGCTGTCTCAGTCACTTCAACAGCTGTGTTTTCACAGAATGTGCTTTCTGAAATGAAGATTGGATTGGACTCGGTCAGAACTGTTTCCAGTATTGTTTTAACAAATTTTTCAGTCATCACACAACAACAACATGTACAGGTGAGTATACAAGTGTCTCAGAGATGTCAAAGGATGTGTTCACATCATTAAACAGGAACACCACTTCATCATCAGAAGCACAAAGTTTAAATCGTCAGCTTTACCATTTGTTGTTTCTCCATCAGGGAATTTTTTTTTTCCTCCCAATATTCAGAACATTTGACACGGTGTCATCTTTTTTAACAACAATATCTTGTGTTCTCTAAATTGCTGGTAGTTTAATTTTTTTCTCTCAACCGGTTAATCAATTTCTGTTTCTTGTCTTCATTTACCTGTTCCTCTGTGTTTACCTGTACCCAGTTATTTGCAAAAACCCTGACACCATATCGAGGTAAATATTTTGACAGTTTCTCTTCATTAAGTAGTCTAGCAACATGAGGATCAATCTGAAACACAAACATTATACTCTATTAGCATGTGTTTAGTCTTGTGTTCCCTATCGAGAGGTCTCTCCTATTGCGTAAGTAGCTTACGCTATGGGAAAACTCAGTTTCTCGAGAAATATTGAAGTCTTTATGTAAAACGCATTGCAGCCGCACAGCAGACAGTAATGAGCGAGGCAGCTCGGTCATTGGCTGTGCTGCGGCAACTGCTCGAACCAATGACGGGGCGACCTGCTCGAACCAATGACGGGGCGACTCTGAAGGCGCGACCAATGGGCGCGCGCCTCGCGTTCGCACGCTCAGAGCCCGCCGAAATTAGCATAGCCAGGCTATATAATGGCACCCCGTCATACGAGTTCCTTTAGATTTAATCTCCTTCAGCGAAGACCTCCTCTTCGCTGGATCTTCCGGATTGTTGGAGGAAGAAAAAAGGCAAGAAAAAAGCACCGCTCACGGAGGCCGCCAGAGCACGCGGACTTCAGTGACGTCACGCCGGGCCAGTCCCCGCGTGCTTCACCACCACCCGAGAACTCCCCGCCGCCAGTCCAATTCACGCAGATGGACCAGCACCCCTCCAACAGAGCGGTGGGTCTCATCTCGTTCGGCGCGCCAGGGGACGACGGTGAAAAGGATGACAGCCTTTCCAATTGGCGCTGCATCCGTCGACATTAGCGGACACGCACGGGCACCAGCACGGTAAGAGAGTTCGCTGAACGCTTCACTGCAGCGAGCAAAACGTGTAAAACTTTACCCAGTCCCCTTACAGGCGGCTAGAAATGTCTGTATAGCAGTCAATGGGCCAGTCACAGAACTCGCTCTCCTGCAATCAAATGCCGTTTTAACGGCAACACACAGAAATCACAAGAGTCATTTTCTGCCTGTGTCACTAAGGGGTCACGTGTCTAGGGCTGGGACGGTTACCGCAATACCGCGGTCACGTGACTCCAACCGCGGGTCTGAGCTTGTCACCATCGTCACCGCAAAAAAACAAAAACAAAAAAAACATTGGCCTGCACATGTGTGCACGTTGTGTCTAATGACATGGATTCATTGATTCTAATGATATGGATTATGTCTAATGATATTAGCCTACATGGATTCAAGGTTTTCTAAACAAAACTTATCAAAATATGGAGCAAATCCGACCTTTCGCGAGTTGGGGAGCGCAATGTTCCATGACACATAATAACATTCCATTTGTATTAGAGATGCGCGGATGGGCTATTATTATTTAATCCGCAACCGCATCACAAAACTCATCTGTCCGCACCAACGCTTTTTGATAAATTTTCAAAACCGCATCCGCGGCGCTGACTGTTTTAAGGTCTGAGCGATGCAAGGCGCTGCTGCCGCGAGGCTAGAAAGCTCTTGGCTGTTCTAGAAAGGAGACTGATCCAATGCAGCAAAGATATTTTAAAGGCTAAAGTCCCTAGTAGGCTATAGCCTATTGGCTATGTTGTATCCCCAGAATATCAGCAGTGAAGTCCGTTTCCGATTGGCACAGGGATAAAAATAAATAAATAAATAGTAACGCACATCGGCAAACCTGACTACTAGGCTACTGTAGCCTAAAATTTTATCATTTTGTTTTGAATTTTGTTTAAAATGCATTTTAAGATTTCTATTTATTTCTCATGTCTGTGAGGCAGTAGGCCTAGCCGCCGAGTTTCGGTTCGTTTATGAGAGAGCTCACGCGCAAGAGATCGCATCGGCGCTTCCACGTCCTGCTGCTGATTATATGTCTGCTATATTTGCTTCTTATTTATTAATTCCAGGCAATTAGTTAATGAAACAGTGATTAAAATTAAGATACAATTTATACAAAACAAAATTTTAAGTTAAAGAAAGGCTTTCTACAAAACAAAACTTAATAAAGTGGTCAAAATCATGTCTGACCCATCTTCAATGCGAATGTATCTGTGAATAATCTTAAATAAGGAAATCTATACAGTGATTAGTTCATGCCAAATTACTGCTTGATGAAAATTTGACTATTTAAAATTGTGCTCGTTTTTTTTCTTCGGATGTAGGTGACAATACTTAAAGTCTGTCTATCAAAAGCGACTTCTGATGTGTGCGCCAAAGTCTGTCGGGGTCTGTACAATGTAATGTATTTAATGTATTTAATGCGGTTTACCGCTATACCGCGGGAATATCTTGCTTTTCAACCGCGGTTAGAAAAAATCCATACCGCCCCAGCCCTACACGTGTCCACACTAAAGTGCGCACTCCCACATATCAATGCTGTCCAAACAGTGGCGAATACTTTCCCAGCTCGAGCTGGAAGCCCCATAAATGTAGATCGTGTGCCTATTGTCATGTATGCACCACTACACACAAGCAGAGGCGAACCAACATTGAGTGGGGGCCCCAGGCAAAATTAATCAATGAGGCCCTTCTAAAATATTTTTTGTAAATATATCTTTGTTACCTAGAGATATAATTATACAACATACAAAAAGTAGTCAAAACACATCTAACAGAACATAAATTGTTTATTGTTTACAACATTAAAGTACTTAAATGATATGTTGGCTTTAATTAACTTTTTTATGTCAACAGGTTCCATAAATTAACTTATAATTTTTTTGAGTGTACATAAATCTTCATATTAATAATGTATTGTCACCTTAAAAACGCTGCTTACGAGCCTTAGCTACGGCAAATGCTGTCACTATGTCCTCCATATCCAAAGACCTTCGTGTGTTCCGTTCAATGGAAATTAGTGCCAGTGCTGAGAGCCTCTTTTGGTTCATTGTTGACCTGAGGTATGATTTAATCAGCTTTAAAGCTGAAAAACTTCTCTCACCAGAGGCAACGGTGACAGGAAGAGTTAGAAGCAGACGAAGAGCAATGCTATCTAGCGAAACGATAGGTCATTTTCAAAAAAAATTATATACTTTCGCTCGATGTCGCCAGCGCCGTCGGAAGTACCGCCCCACGGACCATTTTAAACAATAATATGACACAAAGACATAAATATGTCATTCAACATACAATACAATTTGAACAATCCTCCTTCGCACGGTCCCTTTTGTAAACAGTGGGGCGGCGCCGGCGACATCGAGCGTGACCTTTCAACGTGATGACGTAGTTCCCGGCGCGTTGCAGATCAGCTCAATCCGAACAGTTGTAGTTAAAAAGTATATTATTTTTTTAGAAAATGACCTATCGTTTCGCTAGATAACACCCTCTTCCTCAGATGCGATCGTACACAGCCCGTTGAAGCACTTCAAAGACCTTTGAAACTGCATTGATTTGGACTTAAAAACGTTGGTTGTCATTGAAGTCCATTATTCGAAGAAAAATCCAGAAATGTTTTCCTCAAAAAAAAACATTCTCTTCCACTGAGGAAAAAAAGACATGGATATCTTGGATGGCATTGGGGTAAATTAGTAGGAAAGTTTCATTTTGAGGTGAACTAACGTTAATCCTTTAACGGTATTCTATTTCAGCCTGCATTAATACCGTCTAACACTTTACATGCTGTTGCTAAGTGCAACCCCCTAGCTAAACCGTTTTTCAGTAACATATTAACGTTACTTGTAATTAATCTTAAGTGAAACTAAACTGAAATTAACAACGTGGATTGTGTGATTTGTTTTGTACATTTCTTAAAATAGCTACCATTACTTAACAGTCACCTCTGATAACAGATCACTCGAGATAACTTACATTGGTAGTTGACGTGACGTGGCTTTTTCACCGTCACAGAAGAAAAAAAATAAATGATTTCACATTTTCATCATTTAGAATACTGTAAATGGTTAAACATTTTCTTGTTTTACATGAATTTGTTGTTTTAATATCAGAGTTATTTTTAATTTTTTTATAACTTTGAGCCAAATCTCAAAATCCTCCTATGGTGTGACGGTAGACAAAATTATTTCATAAATATTAACTTTTATAAATAAAGAAAATAATGTTTAAAAATCTTAATGGACACTCCTGGCATAATTGTGCAAGTGTCTATTTCACTAAGTGGTCATCACTTTTCCTATACATAAATTTTTTAAAGTGTAGGAATTTCATAAAGTTTGTCACAGAAAAAAATGTCCTTTGGTGTTATGCAATAACCTGATATTAAGTTGGGCAATATCATGGACAACTACATTTATTTGAAAGAAACCATTCAAGGTCATGTGACTGAATACCCCTATGAAGCCCATGAGCAGTGCACATGGTAAGTATTTCTCTCAGAATTGTTCAAATATTTAACTATGTTTTCAGACCACTGAAGTTGTTAAGTTTTGTTGTCCTTTGGTGTGACACCCCTAAATTAATTTTTTTAATTCAAATTTGTATTTTTAAAAGCAGGACTATATAATATTATGCAAATGTATCATGCCAATTGCTAATGACAGTTCAGCTAGCATTAGCATGGTTATTAACATGCCACAAAAGCTCAAATGTCCTTTGGTGTGACAGGAAATGTCCTTTGGTGTGACACTTTGGCCTGTCACACCAAAGGACACAGATGTCACACAATAGGACAAGACCTCCTTAAGAAGCTATTAAAACAAATAGATAAAGTTTGTTAACATATTTTTAATTCTTTTTTGACCAGTTTTGATGATTTTAAATTCAATAATGACTTACATTTGAATGTTTATTGCCATTTTTTGGAGACTACATAAAATTTTCTGAAGTGTTACTAAAACAACTATAATGTATAATGTAACAACTATAAACAAATATAAAGTACATAAATATAGTGCTACTACTTATAATGCTACTTAACTTTTTTAGAACAGAAAGAACTGATGGAGAGATGAGTGCAAAAGAGAGGACCAGACAGTATAGGGAGCTGAATTAAAAGGATCCACAGAGTAAGGATGCGATCCTAAGAGAACAATGGAGAAAGTAAATCAAACTGAAATGTTGCCATATACATCTTAAAATAATTCAGGGATCTTGCTGAGTGACTGAATGACTGCTTATTATTCAGTATCAGAATAGACCTGTGTGAGGTTCAGGTTCAACAATATTACATAATAAGCTTGTTATTACAGAATAATAAACTATATTGTGTTTTATAAGAAATTAATAAGTAAGTGGTTACATTTGTAGGGAAAACACAGTAGGTCATGAGTTCATAATTAAGTATACATTACATTAATTTCTCTGTTGATCCATTAATCTATATTCTATCATTATTTCAAACAGATAACCTACACTCACCTAAACGATTATTAGGAACACCTGTTCAATTTCTCATTAATGCAATTATCTAATCATCCAATCACATGGCATTTGCTTCAATGCATTTAGGGGTGTGGTCCTGGTCAAGACAATCTCCTGAACTCCAAACTGAATGTCAGAATGGGAAAGAAAGGTGATTTAAGCAATTTTGAGCGTGGCATGGTTGTTGGTGCCAGACGGTCTGGTCTGAGTATTTCACAATCTGCTCAGTTACTGGGATTTTCACACACAACCATTTCTAGGGTTTACAAAGAATGGTGTGAAAAGGGAAAAACATCCAGTATGCGGCAGTCCTGTGGGCGAAAATGCCTTGTTGATGCTAGAGGTCAGAGGAGAATGGGCCGACTGATTCAAGCTGATAGAAGAGCAACTTTGACTGAAATAACCACTCGTTACAACCGAGGTATGCAGCAAAGCATTTGTGAAGCCACAACACGCACAACCTTGAGGCGGATGGGGTACAACAGCAGAAGACCCCACCGGGTACCCATCCTCTGATGGCTACTTCCAGCAGGATAATGCACCATGTCACAAAGCTCGAATCATTTCAAATTGGTTTCTTGAACATGACAATGAGTTCACTGTACTAAAATGGCCCCCACAGTCACAAGATCTCAACCCAATAGAGCATCTTTGGGATGTGGTGGAACGGGAGCTTCGTGCCCTGGATGTGCATCCCACAAATCTCCATCAACTGCAAGATGCTGTCCTATCAATATGGGCCAACATTTCTAAAGAATGCTTTCAGCACCTTGTTGAATCAATGCCACGTAGAATTAAGGCAGTTCTGAAGGCGAAAGGGGTCAAACACAGTATTAGTATGGTGTTCCTAATAATCCTTTAGGTGAGTGTATGTTAAATCACTACTCAAAACAGCCGAACACACTCGTGCACGGAGACTGAGAGGAGAAATAAATTAGATATATGTTAAATCACTACCTATAATAAGATATTATAAGCATCAATGCTTTCTTATTGATGGATCTATAAGTATCAAAGTTACTTTTGGTGTGATATGTTTTGCACAGTTTATATTGCTGAAAAATAAAAACAAATGTCCTCCTTTATAATTGTTACAATAAACACTATATATGCTGACTCATTATGCAATGACTATCTTTGTCCTTTGGTGTGACGTTTTGTCCTATGGTGTGACAAACATAAAACAACAGAAAAATATACTTATTTTAAAATATCTTTTAAAAAAAGAGTCAAGTTTGGCATTAGGGGAGTTACAATAATATCTCCTCTTAGATGGGTACAATTTCAAACAGTTTTGTAAGGTTGGCGAAAAAGTTTTATTGACATTTGTAGGGAAAAGTTTATCAAGTTCATCTATTCATGGTGAAAATTATTCTAATTAGTACTTTCATGTAAAATAAATAGCACTTTAATAAAAAAATGTTTGAATAATGTGAACAATTCTCTCAAGTATTTTTTTTATGTTATTGAATATAATTTCTTAGTACTTTTTAAATGTCACACCATAGGACACATTTACAGTACTGTTGAGTGAAAACGTGAAACAAATATGTGAAGTCATTGACAAAATGAGTGACCACTACTATTTTCTGAAACTACAGTTTTCATACTCCATAAATATATGTATTTTTTCTTAAAAAGTTATGTTTTCCAAAAAAAGTACTTTTTCTTGGCCATTTGTCAACTACCCACATGTATTTTATGTAAAGGTGCTTTAAAACGATATGTAACGTTACTACTGTGAAAAATAAATGTGAATTGAACGACGAAACGATTTGTTTGTCATTAATTATCCTTAACGTAAATGTTAAGTCAATTAAGTTAATCATCATCATCTCATTCTCCATCACTTACCGCAGTCATGTTTTCTCTTTTCCCCATCATCTTGTTTTTTTTTCCGCTTCTGGCTGCCAGATGGATATGTCCTCTTCATTTTTAATACACGAATTCATGCATTTTCGGTACAGACAGTAAAAGAAAGACAGAAACGCGAGTAAGCGCTGCGACAGTTTGAAAAAGGCGCCAGAAGCAGCAAAAGCATACGCAGCCTTGCGAGAGAGGGGGGCCCACTAAGGGGGATGCGGAGGTGTTGCGGCGTCACTGCGTGTTATATTAATATGAACATTTCTGATTGTTTAAATGATCGGCCCTCGGGGGCCCCCTCAAAATGCGGGTCCCCAGGCAATTGCCTGCCTTGCCTGCCCTATTGCAGCGCCTCTGCACACAAGCACTGTTCCCACAGTTATAAACACTTCCCCAGTAAAAGCGGGAAATACTATAAATGTAGCGCGCGTGCCTGCTGTCCTGCACGCACCCCTACACACAAACACTGTATGCATGGCCAAAAACCCCGCCGCTAGCGGGAGGCTTTATGAAAGTGGCGCGCGTGCCTACCACAGTAGATGCAGCCCCACCCATAAGCGCTGCCCATACAGTTCCAAACAGATCTCTGGCTCAAGCCGCGAGCATCACAGATGCGACGCGCGAACCAAGAAACGCTAAGAGCGGGAAGCTTTATGGAAGTGGCGCACGTGCCTATTACAATGTATGCACCCCCACCCGTAAACACTGCCGTTTCAAACATTTCTCCGGCTCTTGCTGAGAGCATTACGGAGATAGCGCGCATGCCTGTAATCTCACACACACACCTGCACTCAACAAAGCTGCTCAGCGCGCGCCCGCGCCTCTGAGAGCTGTAAGCTCAGTGTTAGCACATTTTCTGCCTGTGTCACTAAGGGGTCACGTGTCCACACTAAAGTGCGCACTCCCACAGTTACAAACACTGTATGCATGACCAAAAACACCCGCCGCGAGCGGAGGCTTTATGTAAGTGGCGCGCGTGCCTACTACAGTATATGCACCCCCACCCATAAGCGCTGCCCATACAGTTTCAAACAATTCTCTGTCTCATGTCGCGAGCATCACAGATGTGACGCGCGAGCCAAGAAACTCCCCGCTAAGAGCGGGAAGCTTTATGAAAGTGGCGCGCGTGCCTATTACAATGTATGCACCCCCACCTGTAAACACTGTCTATACAGTTTCAAACATTTCTCCAGCTCACGATGCGAGCATTACGGAGATAGCGTGCGTGCCTGTAAGCTCACACGCACCCCTGCACTCGGCACTCAACAAGGCTGCTCAGCGCGCACCTGTGCCTCTGGGAGCTGTAAACTCAGTGTTAGCACAAGGCAATTTGCCGGTGGGGCCCATACGTCACTGCAACACGCCCCCAGCCAACATTCAGCCCATATCTGTGCGAGCAAAAGCCTGGGAAAAAATCCCCGACATGCCAAAATGGGTTTTGAACATAATAAAACACGGTTACTCACTTCAATTCGCTCGCAGACCACCCCGCTTTTCAGCGGTGGTCGAGACGAAAGTGAGGAAAGATGTGTCACATGTTCTACGCACCGAAGTGCTCGAACTGATAGAGAAGGGCGCTATAGAAACTGTTCCTCCCTCTATGAGCGAGGCGGGTTTTTACAGCCACTATTTTCTCGTCCCGAAAAAGGACGGTGGCCTCCGCCCCATCCTAGATCTCAGACATCTGAACAAAGCTTTTATGATTCGCTCGTTCAGAATGTTAACAACCAAACATATCCTCGCGCAAGTTCAGCCCGGGGTTGGTTTCTATCAGTGGATTTGAAAGACGCTTACTTTCACATTCCGATAGCGCCTCATCACAGGCCTTTTCTGAGATTCGCTTTCGAGGGACAGTCATACCAGTACACAGTACTACCATTCGGCCTATCATTGGCCCCCGTACATTCACGAAATGTATGGACGCGGCACTTTCCCCTGAGACAGCGGGGAGTGCGAATACTGAATTACCTCGACGATTGGCTAATCATAGCACAATCAGAGGGTCAGTTAACGACGCACAGATCTTGGATTATCAGCCATCTAGAATGCCTGGGTCTGAGAATCAATTTTGCAAAGAGCGTGCTATCCCCCAGCCAGAATATCTCTTCTGGGAATAGTGCTAGACTCAGTGCAGATGACAGCGCCCTCTCATCAGAGCACGCGCTCTCTATTCGACGCCTTGCAACATCATTCAGAAAGGGCGCGCGCGCCCCCGTCAAACGATTTCAAAGAATGCTCGGTCTCATGGCCTCGGCATCAGCTGTACTCCAGCTAGGATTGTTGCACATGCGTCCTCTCCAGCGCTGGTTCAAGAGCCGTGTCCCCACTCACGCGTGGCGCTCGGGCCACTTTTTGATCAGAGCGAATCACGGCTGTATAAAAGCCCTGACGCCCTGGAAAGCCATCAACTGGTATCAAACCGGCGTGAGTCTGGGCGTGAACACGCAGAGAAAAATGATCACGACAGATGCCTCCAAAATAGGATGGGGGGCCCTTTACGAGGGCAGGCCTGTCTCCGGCTTTTGGTCAAACCCGGAAAAGCGCCTACATATAAACTGTCTGGAAATGAAGGCGGTCGCCTTGGCTCTCAGAGCCCTGCTTCCGTACCTGAAAAACGAACACATCCTGGTCCGAACGGACAACATGACGGTAGTTTCAGTATATAAATCGCCA
The DNA here is from genome assembly GCF_025860055.1 of Xyrauchen texanus. NCBI lineage: Eukaryota > Metazoa > Chordata > Actinopteri > Cypriniformes > Catostomidae > Xyrauchen > Xyrauchen texanus. The sequence continues at coordinate 32,779,077 of NC_068288.1, forward strand.
GGGTGGACTTAGGTTGAGCTCCCTGCACTCTATGGAGGGCCCTCCATGCATGGCCCCTCAACGGGTTCCCGAGAACCTCCCCAGTGGAGTTTTGAGAACCATCACTGAGGCGCGAGCACCCTCTACGAGGCGCTTATATGCCCAAAAGTGGAAAGTGTTCAGTGACTGGTGTGATACCAAGAGCTTGAACCCCAAATCGTGTGAGATACCAAGTGTACTCGCCTTTTGCAAGAGCTGCTGGAGGCGGGTCGCACACCCTCCACGCTCAAAGTCTATGTGGCTGCCATAGCGGCGTCACACAATCCTGATAAAGGACATTCATTAGGGAAAAACGATCTAATCATTCGTTTCCTAAGAGGCACTAGGAGGATGAACCCTCCCCGCCCCCCCTCGGTGCCGATCTGGGACCTGGCCACGGTCCTGGACGCACTCAAGAGTGCCCCGTTAGAACCTCTCCGAACCGTGCACCTTAAACAGCAAAACTGCGCTCTTGCTGGCGCTTGCTTCAGTCAAGAGAGTGGGCGACCTGCACGCGCTGTCATCAAGCGCTGCTTGCCTGGAATTTGGACCTTACGACTGCAGAGTTGTCCTTAGGCCAAAGCACGGGTATATTCCTAAAGTGCTCTCCACACCCTTCAGAGCACAGATGATATCTCTGGCAGCGCTATCGTCCCCAGCAGACGAAAGCGACGCTAATTTACTCTGCCCCGTCAGGGCGCTCAGAGTATATTTGGAACGTTCTGGCCTGTTCAGACAGACGGAACAATTATTCGTATGCTTTGGCGGCCGCACTAAAGGTCTCGCAGTCTCAAAGCAAAGAATATCGCGCTGGATAGTGGATGCTATAGCGCTAGCTTATGAAGCCAAGGGCCTTCAATGCCCCTTAGGCATCAGAGCTCACTCTACGAGGAGCATGGCCTCCTCGTGGGCTTGGTCGAGTGGGATACCCATTTAAGATATTTGTGCGGCGGCGGGCTGGGCCTCGCCTTCGACATTTATCAGGTTTTATAACCTACAGGTCCCCTCATTGCATTCCAACATTCTATCAGCCTGACTGTAGAATGGACTGGAGTATGTATATGCTGAGCATTATCTCCTCCCTTATAAGGTCCGTCCCTGACCGACTTAGAGGATTTTTTATGCATATCAGTACATAGAAAAATGCATTCCAACATTCTATCAGCCTGACTGTTGAATGGACTGGAGTATGTATATGCTGAGCATTATCTCCTCCCTTACAAGGTCCGTCTCTGACTGACTTAAAGGATTTTTTATGCATATCAGCACATAGAAAACTCAGTACATAAGATGTGCTTGTGTTTGTACTATGAGCGCCCCACCATGGACCACCTTGGAAGGGCGCTCTATACTATCCCATTATGTAGCTCGCCGTTGGCCGGCTCGTGGAATAATCACTTTGCTTTAAGGCTCAGGCATCTGCCTCTGGCTTTATAGAGCGAAGTCAGCACGCACGGCGTTTTACATGGTGTTCCCATAGCGTAAGCTACTTACGCAATAGGAGAGACCTCTCGATAGGGAACGACTCGGTTACTAACGTAACCTCGGTTCCCTGAGAGGAGGGAACGAGTATTGCGTAAGCTGCCGTGCTTGGTCAGTTTGCTTCAGTCGATTGAACCTAAAGGAACTCGTATGACGGGGTGCCCATTATATAGCCTGGCTATGCTAATTTCGGCGGGCTCGGAGCGCGCGAACGCGAGGCACGCGCCCATTGGTCGCGCGTTCAGAGTCGCCCCGTCATTGGTTCGAGCAGTTGCCGCAGCACAGCCAATGACCGAGCTGCCTCGCTCATTACTGTCTGCTGTACAGCTGCAATGCGTTTTACATAAAGACTTCAATATTTCTCGAGAAACTGAGTTTTCCCATAGCGTAAGCTACTTACGCAATACTCGTTCCCTCCTCTCAGGGAACCGAGGTTACGTTAGTAACCGAGTCGTTTTGTTTTTAAGTACTAAGCCACAAAGTCAAGTTCTCTAAGCCACAATAATCACACTTTATTTTTGTCATATTATATATTTATACATATGAGGTAGGTGAAAAAATGGCAACAAATCACTATTCAAATGTATAATTGTACCCTTAAAAATAATGTGCCACACTTTATGTGTGTGGGTGTTATGCAGAGTAAAGAGATGTAAAGTCATTGATTTTAGTGTGATCTATTTTGCACATCAAATGAGTGAATTTACAAATTTGACTTTTGATTCTTAGAATTATTCACTCATTCATGTCCTGTTTTATATATATTTTTTATTAAGGCATGATAAGGTGGTTTTATTCTTCCTGAAGGACTGTTCAGCCAAGAGGCATGCTAATGCACATATAAAATATTCTCTGAATCATCTCTCTCCAGGTCACAAGATAGTATTACAGGATATCTTTACTGGTGAAATACATAAATAATATGCATTTCAGTTTTGGAATTTCGAGACTAGTTTATGTTAAATAAACTGAAGCCTCAATTAGCTAAATATGTTCTTTTTGACTTTTGAAACTGAAAACTTCATTAGCCAAAATGGCCACCACAACAGGCTAACTGATAATTACTGTAATTGCACACGCAAATTATCAACTAAATCATTAGTTGATTAAGTTGCTAACACATCGTTATAATATTGATAGTTTTGAAAGGTATAGATGTACAGATGATGCGTAGAGTTATCTGAACTCTGACTGACTGATTGATTTGATAGTCGATAACTCGTGAGAGTTGTAATGATTCATCACTTGTTTCAATCATACTTGAAAACGAATCGGGTCAAAAGAGTAGTTTAATGGTTGAAAAGAAAAGAGTTCGCGAATCAGACATTACTTCTTCTGTTTTTCAAGTCAGTCAGGAACGTTATGTGCATTTATTAGTTTACAAACGCAGGACACGCACTGTTTTGTACCAGTTTGAAACATCCATCATTGTACTGTCATAGTGTGACCATCTTAATAACCACAAAACATTAAAAGTAAGCTTTTTGTTAACCCAGCAAGTGACATACCTTATCGTCCTCCATTTTGTCTCCTCTGGGACACCCCGCTCTCTTAAAGCGAAGATGAAGTCCATTAGTACAGCGTGCAATTATATTAATTATGATGGAAGAGGAGGATGACAACCTGCATGCAGCACCAAATCAAATTCTCAAATCGCAAGATTTTTTCTCGCGATAATTTATCTTATGATCACGAGAAAAACAACTTTTTGTTATGACGAGATCACGAGAAAACAAGACATAAAAAAATAATAACCGTAATTTTAGAACTATATACTGACTGTTGAATGGACTGGAGTATATATGCTGAGCGATCTCCTCCCTTACAAGGTCCGTCTCTGACTCTGAATATATATATAGTATATTTGGGGGGAATATTGCACCATTACTAACAAACTCACATTACAAACAAAAAGAGTCGCTACAGAGACGGTACAAAACCTAAATTACAATACAATCAAATTTCTAGTATATAACTGATTTTTGAGTGTATAAAACACACAACATGCTTCAGAACATGAATTAAAATTTGGAACAAACAGAGGGATGTTACAAAGACAGACAGTTTAATTTGGGTGATGATGGTGCATGATAAATACAAATATGCATAAAAAAAACAACTACAACCTATTATATCATAATGGTTTATGAAGCGATCGTCTGTGTCCGCAACTGCTTTCGGGTCCTTGAATAACGATTAACGTGCAAGGGCAGCTGGTGGACTTTCCGTAGACTTACGCACGCAGACTGCGTATTATGCGGTACTGATCATACCGGTGATATATTTTGAGTGAATCATCAGAGGGGAAAAATATTTATTTAGTTTTTTCAGATTGCCCAAATACTTTTGGACACAAAATGTCATTTCAGTCATTTCAGATTTCATTCCGTGCTAGTACCTTTAATCTTAAGTGCAATTCTCTGCCATTTGCAAGGACAGCGCATTATTATAAATCATTCAATCAATTTAATTCAAATTAATTTGAAGGATTATTAATATGGACATTCTAGCATGACACTGAAGCTATAAATTACATGGCCATTACCATGACACCCATAGAATTTACAACTCACTGTTTTTGATTGTGGATTGACAATTCAACCAAGAGAGGACATTCAGGACAAGTCACACCAAACTATTTTGTGATTTATAAAACAAATATAATTAAAAAATATATATTTAAACAGGAACACAAAAGATTAAGAGAATATATCTTCAGTTTAAGATGATAAAATACAATCAGTTTCAGTACAAGTTTAGCTCAATCGAGAGCATTTGTGCCACAATATTGAGTACCATAAAAATGTATTTCAACATGCTCATACTTTTCTTTGAAAAAAAAAATAAAAAAAATAAAATCAAACGGTTACAGTGAGACACTTACAATGGAATTAATAGGGCCAATTTTGTCAAGGGTTTAAAGGCATACATTTGAAGATTATAATTATATAAATGTACATTCATTAATTCTTTTTTTAAAACTCATGACCTATTGGAGCTGTAATGTTACCAAATTGTAGTTTTTACAATCATTTTAGGGTTTGTTGACATAAAATCATCATGGCAACAAAGTTGTAAAATAAAACTTCACACAGAAATGGTTTGTAAGTGATTTTATGACACTAAAAATCACGTTTACACACGTTGTTTGTCTTTGTACTTTGTTAAAAAAAAATGTGCCCACCCATTTAGTTCCATTATAAGTGCCTCACCTCAATGTTTTCTTTTCTTTTTAAGGAGGAACTAGTCTAAATGTATTTTTATGGTAATAAACATTATGCCACAAATGCTGTCGATTGAGCTCAACTTGTATTGAACCCGGAAGTGCTGAAAAAGTACCACTCCCAAGCTAACATCAGTGTATGACTACTCAAAACTTTCCTACTGTTTAAACACCTATCCAGGAAACAGGAAAATCCAACATTTCTATATTCTTGAAGTTGTGTAATTTAGTAAAAACATCATATTCCCTTTTAAATGATTAACTCCATTAAAAAAAATAAAGAAGAAAATCCAGCGGACTCGAAACAAAATATTCAAAAATATTTCCTGGCACTTCTCTACATTGTGCCAAATCAATATTGGTGTAAAATCTGATTATAAAGGACAAATACAAATTATAAGGTTGCCTTTAAGAGGAAAAAAAAAAAGAAAACACCTCAAAACTAGACAAACATTCACCATTTCACAGAAAATAATTTTACACACAACAATTTTTAGGGCAACATTTAGCTATGTTTGTTTCTCATTAACAAATAATCCAAAGAGGCAGAACTTAGATAAAAGCATAACCTTAGAAATAAAAGACTACTGTAGTAGCATAATAATCATTGTTCCCCTCAGTGTAACATTAAGAGATTACATCTCAACAACCAATATAACTTTTATCTCTTTTAAGGTTTGCGAATTCCCAAATTCCAAACCAAGGCATACAAATAATCAAAAACGCTATTGTAAAGACATTTTCATGTGTTTTACACTTTATCTTCTTAAGTTTACGATTCAATACTTTTTTTGTTCTACAATCATAAATATATGCACAACGTGACCACAGAACTGACAATGCTGTACATGACATGCCTTTAAAAATTGCCTGGGAAGCAACGTCTGACTGACATTAAGGTGCTGACATCTATTAACACATTATTAGGGACTTAATAAAGTTTACAGCTCAAACGATCAAATTATATCTCTTCAATAATAATCTCTCTATGTTTCTTAATGTTTTTGATTTTTTTAGAATAGAACAGGACAAACTACTGTTTAACGAATCATTACTTGGATCAAATGGTAGGGATTTGTAATTTTACACAGTCTATATAACAGAAATGTCTACATTCTCTTCTTTTTTTTCTTAGTTTTTTCCTCCCCTTTTCTCCTCAATTTGGAATTTCAAATGCGCTCTAAATCCTCGTGGTGGCGTAGTGACTCGCCTCAATCTTGGTGGTGGAAGACGAATCTCAGTTGCCTCAGTGTCCGAGACCGTCAATCCGTGCATCTTATCACATGTCTTGTTGAGCACGTTACTGCGGAGACACAACGCGCGTGGAGGCTTCACGCTATTCTCCGCGGCATCCATGCACAACTCAACCACAGAAAGTGAGAACCACACATTATAGTGACCACAAGGAGGTTACCCATGTGACTCTAGCCTCCCTAGCAACAGGGCCAATTTGGTTGCTTAGGAGACTTGGCTGGAGTCTCTCTGCACGCCCTCGCTGAGCTAACCAGGCCCCTGTCCACGTACTCTTCTAAAACAAAGGTACGGTGATATAGTTTGAATTATTTTCAATAAAACATTTCATCCCGTTCCACTTAACTTATTTTTCTAGAGACAAATAATTACTAGCAGCTTACGAATGGTAGGAATGGGTCACATGACCTCATCCCAGAGTGCCGTCATTGTTTATTACTTGGATGGGTCAAAGGCTTGCTTCTGTTAAAACAGAGAATATATACCAGTAACAAATACTTGTAAGAACAGACTGATATATATGGAAGTCTAAATAAATGAAATTAATATTGTAAATTAAGCTATGAGCTGTGATAAGCATGTTGCATCACTGATACAGAACCAGATCTATGTAAAACGGCTTGAAATGATGCAACTTGACACTATTAAATCTGCAAGAAGAAAAGGTTAAGATGTTAAAATGTTTATGTGAAACTGAGTTGTCAATTAGGTCATGGGTTTAAGGTAAATGGGTCACATTCAGGGTGTCAGTGGCTTGTTAAAAGGGAAACCAAAATCTTGAAGACCATGATCAGGGATTGTGTCCTCTGGCTCCTCCTGCATGAAAGAAGGGTTAATTCCATTCAGGATGTTCGGATCGTTTAGGAACTCTTGCAATGTGATATTGCCATCAGTGTCAGGAGGAGAGAATGCTTCTTGAAAGAGGACATCTACGCTAGTCATGGGAAGAGGTTCTTCGAAGCATGGTGATGAAATGTTGGGAACGGTCTCTGGGAATACTTGTGGATCACTGAATTGATCCTCTAAAATGCTGTTAAGCAGGTCATCATAAATGGTAGAGCTTGGAAGCATGGGTGAATTCTCAGGCCCTTGGAGCATGACCTCATTGGCCATCTCAGAAAAGGGAGGGTCTTTTTTAGTGAAGAAAAGGACACATAAGGAGATATTATAAACCCAATAAGTGCAGTATTATAACAATATCAGATTTGTTTAGTTCTGACACATTCCTTCTTTGGTGGACTGAGCATTAGGCATTACATGCATTTTAACACAATATAAAGGTATATTATTTACTCACCTTTATGTTGTTCCAAACCCATATGACTATTTTCTGTGGGGGAAAAAAAAATAAAACATTTTAGGGATTGAATGCCTCAGTCACCATTCACTTTCATTGTATGGAAAAAGACGGAATGGAAGTGAATGGTGACTGAGGCAGAGTAAATAAGATCAATTTCATTTCTGGGTGAACTATCACTTTAAGAATGTCAGTTCAAGAGAATGGCATGCAACCTGAAGAGATAGGATACAAGCTTCCACACACAAAGAAAGATACATTTATGTTAAGCGGCTTCCACATGACGTCAGGGCGTCAACGCTCAGCAGAATGCTACCCTCAAGCGCTGCTTTGCTCTCCACATGCAGGGTTTGCACAGCTTTCTATGAATTACATTTTAGCACTTTTGCAGCACTCTCAAGCTACCTAAATAATCTTTTTCCAGCACCTCAAAGACTAAGCGAAACATTATCCAGTTTTACTTGAAACAAAAATGCAATGATAAAAAAAAAACTTCTGTGACTTCAAACCCCATCTATAAAAATAAAAGTTTCAAGAATTAATTTACATCCACAGCTATGAGAATCCTTAATAGGATAACACCCAAAGCTTAGCATTAACAAAAAGTTGGCAACGCCGGGTCTCTATGTGTGTGTGGTTTATAGTGGGGGTAAACAAAACCTGGTTACTGTAGTTGCCTGTTCATTTCTATTTGGAAAATCAAAAGTAATCCAAAAATATTTAAATGAATATAAAAAAGCAGAATTTCAAGAATTTATATTTTTTTAGCAGCCATTTGCATAGTGGATAAAAGAAGCCTTTGTTGAAAAATACAAGCAATTCAGTGACAAGATATGAGACCCCCACACCATTAAACAGCATGACTGCAATTATTAGACTGATTTGAAGAATATGTGGAATATTATGAGTGACTTCAGCTCTTTTAACAGCTAAAATATATTAGGGATAAATCAATAAAGCCAGCCTGAAGCACACATTCAACAAGGCCTTAAAACATGTAACATTGCTGGTCAGTAAAACAAATATACATTTAACACTCAAGGCAAGGTTTCCACTAAATGTGTTAATGGAAGAATTTTCAATCATAAATATAACTATATCTGTAAATAACATTAAAATTGAATAAGCTGACGCTCCAATACACAGACTTGTATCTGCATGTGGAAGCACTTTAGAGTAATGGATAGATTTTTGTTGTTGAAACAGAAGAGTATAAATGACACAGTCCCCAGTCAAAGTCCATCACACAAACTGAAGGTCCCTTTGTGCAAAGTAAATCAAATGCACTTAGGGAGGGAAAGAGTGAGAAAGGGAGGGTCTAAAAAAGATCCTGGCTATTGACAGGCAACTTGATATGGTTTCTGAATGGAAGATACATATCTGAAAGAGCTTCAATTGATCAATTACAGATCTCCATTTATTAGAAAAGCATGCGTCATGAAATCCAGGTGCACAGTAACACTACAATGATCACCCAGCAAGTGAGAGGCAGGACAGAGATGAACTGATTGGATTTTGAGGGGCCATGGAGGCTGGACTCACCTCTGTGCTGAGTGCACAGGTCAGAATCTGGCCCCTCTCTGACGCTTGTACATCCGTTCCTGCAGCAACCAAGCACAGAGCACTCAGTTTACTATGGAAATCAGTAAACCTACTCACACCACATTCCTGAAACTTCACATCATCACATACATACTATAATTCTTCCAGATAAACTAGTAGTAACCACTTTAAAAGCATTATGTCACAATGTGACCCTCACATAATCAGATGATGATGCTATATGCAACATCCAGTAATAAAGTGCTGTATAATCTCTACACAGGCATTATAACAAGTATGTGTCTTCACCAGCTGAAGACCACTTAAGTGATTTACAACTCGATTTTCTTGTGGATCCAGCACCACCTCAAAGCTCTGAATGAAGCCAAAATGTGCGAGATAACATTTAATCAAACTCCCATCTGAACAGACCCAATTTTTCATAAAACAACTGTACTACTCTCTACGTTGTAAGACGTCATTAATCAATCAAACATGCTGGCTATTAAATAAACTGTATGGCTTTAAGTAAAGCCCAACATGAACATACTCTATGATTTATAAAACATACAGCAGTAATTAACCAGCAAAAAATAGCCTCCAATAGTACCTTTAAAATAGGGATGTGCAAAATTATGTATTTACCAAATCAACAAGTTGGTGGGTTGCTTAAATGACTAGGTGGAAGAATATTCCTTTAAGAAATCATTGAAATGGGTACTGCAGTCCGAATTTAACATTTTGGCGAGTTATCAGACCTGCCCCAGACTCGAAGCTCAAGCGGGTTGCCAGAATTAGCCAACTCAGCATCCGTTTTAAGGATTTCTGGGCTTTAAGCTGTCTCCATCTTTCAAAGGCATCTCCAATATTTATCCTTGTTTTATTAGGCATCTGGTTATGGTGGTTTTTAGATGAATGGCGAGGCTTTTTAGGTCAGGTGGAATCTGTTATCTCTGATCCATTTCGTTTGCTGGCTTCCATGGCTGCAGCCCGCAGTGTTGCTTGCCTTCAAACTTGTTCAAATCTGGCAAACCGGTGGTGTCGAAATACTACTGATGAGTGGGCAGTGGGCGGGATCACACAGGCCAAAACATAAACAGAAATTCCGGCCCGGAATGGAAACTTCAATGTAGAATATACTGGCTGTAGCAATGTTATCGGAGAAACCAGTATTTCAACTTAGCCTGTTTCCTAATTCTCTAATGACATATTATGGTCATTGTATGATTTAGTAAAGTAAAAATTTTACATTTAGCACCTTTAAGCTCAATCAACAGCATTTATAGCATTATATTGATTTCCACAAAAAATTATAGATTTTTGTGGAACTGTCCTCTTCTTTAAAAAACGAACAGGGTTCAAATTTACAGTGATAGTTCACCCAAAAACTAAACTTGTCTCATCATTTACTTATCCTCATGCCATTCCAGGTGTGTATGACTTTCTTTCTTCTGCAGAACACAAATTAAGATTTTTACAAAAATATTTCAGCACTGTAGATCCTCATAACGCAAGTGAATGGGTGTCAAAATTGTGACCCCCCCCCCCCAAAAGCACAAAAGCATCATAAAAATAATCCATACAACTCTAGTGTTTTAATACATATCTTCAGAAGTGAAATTATATGAAACAGGTCAATATTTAAGTCTTGTTTTGCTAGAAATTCTTCCCCCTGCCCAGTAGGAGGCAATATGCATTAAAGGTGCTATAAGCGATTTTGGAATTCAGAAGCATTCACGTGACTGAGATTAGCCCCGCCACTTCATTCCAAAACTTCAAATTCAATGTCAAATTCAACAGTGGCACAATAGCGCCCTCAACTTACAAATATTATGAATCATAGCCTCATTGATCCACTTCAAATACAACACAGAGAGAATGAGCAAAATTATATACAGGTGGGAAAAAATAAAATAGCTTACAGCACCTATAAGAACATGAATCACCAAAAACACAAGAAGAATGTGAAAGTGAAAGTGGAGATTGACTGAGCAAGGAGGAGAATTTCTAGTAAAAAAGGATTTAAATATTCATCAGTTTCTGAACCACACTTATCAAATCACTTCTGAAGTCATTGATTTAATCACTTGAATTTTATGATTACTTTTATACTTTGTGATTTTTTTGGAGCTTCAAAATTGTGGAACCCATTCACTTACACTGTATGGACCTACAGAGCTGAAATATTCATTTGAAATTTATAAACATCTGGGATGGCATAAAGGTGAGTGAATTATGAGAATTTTAATTTGTGTGTGAATTATTTTCTTTTAATTGCACTTACAATAAAAAAAAGTGAATGGGGAAAATGTTTTGGGAGTTTAAAAAGGCAGAAATTTAAAGCTTATAATTTTATAAAAGCACTTACAGTACATACATGGTTCTGTTAAAACTCTGAGCTTCTTGATTTCTTGACATTACCTTGTTATGGCAACAAAGTTGTAAAATTGGCTATAACTATACACAGAAAAGATTAGCAAGTACAACACAATGGCTAAAGTCTTTCATCTGAATATATATGTATATAGCGGTTGAGCTTTAAAGTGGATACATTTAAAGACAACATTTCTGAGAGGGTTTTATCGTGTCCAATAGCTAACAAACAGCATGTTAATTAAAGCATCACAGCTAAAATACCTAAAATGTAACAAATATATATCGCATGACCCAACTCTACACTACAACAAACGCAATTATGAAAGTACAAAAACATTCCAACACAAAACAAGAAATGGCATGAAATTCTTGGTGGTAATGATGCACAGCAACTTCAGTGCTGAACTAATAACTAGTAACCTGTACACCATTGAATATATCAAAACAAAAAGTGCACTAAGCCCCAGCAATATGTGCACAGGGCATATGTGCACAGTCATAAATGTTAGCAGTCATCAGTCAGCATTATACAATTTGTTAAATTATACTATTACAGATAAAAACAAAAAAAACATAAAAAAAAAAAAATGGCACACAATTTTTTAATAATTATGCATGCACACAACACACAAATAAAAAAACGAATAAACAAAACATACTTACTCTTTATGCGAGACAAAAACCAATTTGGTTTTGAGGTATTTCAAGTAAGGATTCTCCTCTGAAACAAACAAAAAATACACACTTACTGTACTGTATATGATACAACAACAAAAAATATCATTTAAATCATCATATCATGTAAAAGTGAGTCTTAAAATACAATTTCTCTCTTCACTCACACATACACACACTTAAACAGTCTGGTTCTGGAAGTAAAAATCCCATTAATTTCCCAATAGGTGAAATGATTCTATAATCTTGAAATATATGATCATATAAATCTTGAAATTATGGTATACGTATTTGTTTTGTTCTTTCAACGTAATTTTTTAAACAAAGCATGCCAAACGAGCTCTGCAATGAACAGTCACTCCTATGATGCACTGTGAATGATTTCAAGGTCTCCCTATGCTATATATACACAGTATATCAAGTAATCATATAAACTCCTGGTGCACAAAGAAACATCCTCTCACTTTCAACTGCTTATTTTCAGTTAACTTAACATGTGTAAATATTTGTATGAACGTAAAAAGATTCAACAACTAACACATAAACTTAACAAGTTTCACAGACATGTGACTAACAGAAATGGAATGATGTGTCCCTGAACAAAGGGGGGTCAAAATCAAAAGTAACAGTCAGTATCTGGTGTGGCCACACCAATTTATCAATTTAATCTCTTCATGGACTGCACCGGAATTGCCAGTTCTTGCTGTGAGATGTTATCCCACTTTTACACCAAGGTACTTGCAAGTTCCCAGACATTTCTGGGGGGAATGGCCTTAGCCTTCACCCTCCGATCCAACAGGTCCAGACGTGCTCAATAGGAGAGATCCAGGCTCTTTGCTGGCCATGGCAGAACACTGACATTCCTGTCTTGCAGAAAATTACGCACAGAACGAGCAGTATAGCTGGTGTCATTGTCATGCTGGAGGGTTATGTCAGGATGAGCCTACAGGAAGGGTACCACATGAGGGAGGAGGATGTCTTCCCTGTAAGGCATAGCGTTGAGATTGCCTGCAATGACAACAAGCTCAATCCAACGATGCTGTGACACACCGCCCCAGACCATGACGGACACTCCACCTCCAAATCGATCCCGCTCCAGAGTACAGGCCTTGGTGTAAGGCTCATTCCTTCAACGATAAACGTGAGTCGGACCATCAAACCTGGTGAGACAAAACCACGACTTGTCCGTGAAGAGCACTTTTTGCCAGTCCTGTCTGATCCAGCGAAGGTGGGTTTGTGCCAATAGGCGACCTTGTTGCCGGTGATGTCTGGTAAGGACCTGCCTTACAACAGGCCTACAAGCTCTCAGTCCAGCCTCTCTCAGCCTATTGCGGACATTCTGAGCACTGATGGAGGGGTTGTGCGTTCCTGGTGTAACTCGGGAAGTTATGGTTGTTGCCATCCTATACCTGTCCTACAGGTGTGATATTCAGATGTACCGATCATGTGTAGGTGTTATTACACATGCTCTGCCACTGTGAGGACGATCAGCTGTCCTTCCTGTCTCCCTGTAGAACAGTCTTAGGTGTCTCACAGTAAGGACATTGCAATTTATTGCCCTGGCCACATCTGCACATGAGTCAGTAGAAAGGTCTTTTTAGTGTCCCAAGTTTTTATAACTGTCACCTTAATTGCCTACCGTCTGTAAGCTGTTAAGTGTCTTAACGACTGTTCCACAGGTGCATGTTCATTTATTGTTTATGGTTCATTGAACAAGCATGGAAAACATTGTTTAAACCCTTTACAATAAAGATCTGTAAAGTTATTTGGATTTGTACAAAATTATCTTTGATTTTAATGTCCTGAAAAAGGGACATTTCTTTTTTTGCTGAGTTTATCAAGTAATCATATATCTCCAGTATATAACCTTCATTCTTCAAAACAATGATTGACTGATGAGTTTCTAGAATAAGCCATTTCTTTTTTGCCATTTTTGACCTAATATTGACCTTCAGACAAGCCAGTTTATTGCATACTGTGGCAACTCAAAAACAAACACAAAGACAATGTTAATCTTCATTTAACAAACCAAATAGCTTTTGATATAATGACAAGTGATTTCCTATTACCAAATTAGCAATTTACCATGATTACTCAAGGGTTATGTGTTGGAGTGATGGCTGCTGGAAATGGGACCTGTCTAGATTCAAAAATGAAATGGTGCTGTTTTTTTTTACATCAATAATGTTCTGATGTTCTTTGTAATCAGTTGAATGCCACTTTGGTGAATTACGAAACAAAAATCTGTACATTATTCCAAACGTTTGGCCGCCAGTGAGATATATATATATATATTTATATATATATATATATATATATATATATATATATATATATATATATATATATATATATATATATATATTTATATTTATATTTATATTCACACACACACACACACACACACACACACACACACACACACACACACACACACACAGATCAGCCACAACATTAAATCCACAGGTGAAGTGAATAACATCGATTATCTACATACCAGAGGTGGGAGTAAGTCACTAAATGCAAGTCTCAAGTCAAGTCCAAGTCTTAACATTGCAAGTCAAAGTCAAGTCAAGTCATTCTGTTGTAAGGGTCAAGTCAAGTCAAGTCAAGTCGCAACTTAGTCATCAAGTCATACCAAGTCGCACACAGGCTAGTTTTACACATTTTTTAACTCTGGGACTTTTATTACTTATTTAGACACAGAGGGCTGATGGGTTACAAAAATAAATAAATTAACTTGTGTAATAAATAAAATATCATTAAGAAGCACTTTAAATGCTCTAAAATAAAAATAAATTAAATGAACACAAGTAAACAAGAATTAATAAAACTTTTCCCATCTTGTGCTAGGCCTACATATAGTTATTTTGCTGTGATGTCCCCTATGAAAGTGTAAACTAAACAAAAACATTAAAAGTTTCAATTTAATCCAATTAGGCCAACGTGAACATGCTTAAAAAGAACTAAGAACATATATCTGGGAATTTCATATTATTGTAAGTTTTTCAGACAGTAGAATGTGCTGATGTTCCCTTCTCAGGAGGAGTCAGAACTACAGCTGTTAAACTGGATCATTTCTATCTATGAATACCCTGATGTATCTGTGTAAACATGGACTGAACATTGTCACATGCCCCCATCTCAACATATAGTAATAATACCTATACTGTCATCTCATCAGACACCAAACAATGGGTTGCATACTCAAAGTAGAATATCAATATCAGAAAAAAAAAAAAAAATCTTACTGTACAAGTGAGGCAGTGGTTTTTAAAAGGTGATGAACCCAACATTGTTTTAAGAGTTATCCACAAACTATTATGATCATGTTACTCTAGGGCTTTTCATTAGTTTTCTAATATCTTTAATAATGTAAAAAAAAAAAAAAAAACTATCAGGTCATGCCCCAGTATTTATGGAGATATTAACCATACATCAGATCAAACCATATTTATGTATTTGTCCATAACAAGTTTAACCCTTGACCACTTCAATGTTAAACTATGATGTTTGGACAGTTTAAAATAATGTCAATGTGAAGGCAAATTACAGTGAATTGCATTTGCAAAAAGTTTTGTCCAGTTTGATTATATCGCTCATTTGTGAGCGATGGGGTCGCATTATCACTCCCCCATGGCTGAATACACGTTCAACTGGTGCACTAGATGCTGGAATTGCCATAAGCCTGGTAGTCACCTTAAATAAAGAGGGCAATGCATTCCTATTTATAGACCAAAACTGAAGAGCATTCTGTCCATCACAAATGTCAAGGTAGTGGTTAAGCTGAATTATTTGTTATTAAAGCATTAAAACACAAACCACTGTTATAACATAAAAGCAAGCAGGCTACTGCGTGCATGGTTTGGCATGACTTGATAATTCCTAAAATGCTGACATCAGTTCATTGCGATCTCACACATCTCTGTTATTATCAATGAAGCTTTCATAATATATACACTTTGTTTGTTATAATTAGAGGATTTGCCAGCATACAGAATTCAGCACTGAACAAAAAGTCTGTTTTGATCGGTGAGGGAAGTCTATCATAAATGCTTCTGATTGGCCATTGCGTTCAAGAAATCAACACATATGTCTGTGATTGGCTACATCGCTCAACGCTGCAAACATGTTATTTTATTCTCCCTCAACCCGCACACACAGAGTGAGTGGAATACCGCCTGCGCTCCCTCTTATAACGTCATCACCCAGTTACTGTAAAAAAACAAAAAAAACATGCTACCTTTGAAGAAACCCCAATAAATGTTATTTTAAGGCATTTTAAGACTTAAGAAATTTTTAAAAATATAAATATTGAGCACTTAAATGTACACATTAATTGGTTGTGGTGGTTAACCTGCAATTTAATTTACACTTTAAGTTGGAAGTAGATTTGAAGTTGTGGCCGATGAATCACTTATCTTGGCACTGCAGATATTACACACAGCCGTTCTTTTCTTGGCCGTATATGCGTAATCTCTAAACCCAAACTTTATTATCCTCGGGGCTGGAGCTGGTGTTGTTGTTGCTGTGTCCATGTTGTCCGCGGAGGGATCTGCTGTTTTGGCAGGCGGCTTCCTGATTACGCATGCGTATAAAGAGTAGTAGCTTGGGTTCGCCGACTTATTGGAAAATATATAGTTCATTCTTAAATATATAAAAAAAATCACAATAATTGAAAAACATTTTTTTCCACAAGTCATTACAAGTAAACAGGCACAAGTCCGAGTCAAGTCTAAAGTCACAAGGAGCAAGTCTAAAGTCAAGTCGAGTCTTTTCAGAGATCTAGTCAAGTAAGTCTCAAGTCCAGAAAATTGAGACTCGAGTCTGACTCGAGTCAAGTCATATGACTCGAGTCTCCCACCTCTGCTACATACTTTACAATGGCACCTGTCAAGGGGTGGTATATATTAGGAAGAAAGCAAACATTCAGTTCTGAAATTTCATGTAAATTTCATGTGGAAGCAGGAAAAAATGCAAGCGTAAGGATCTAAGCGACTTTGACAAGGGCCAAATAGGGTTGGCTAGACGACTGGGTGAGAGCATCTCCAAAACATCAGGACTTGTGGGGTGTTCTCAGTATGCAGTGGTTAGTGCCTATCAAAAGTGGTCCAAGGAAGGACAACTGGCAAACCGGAGACAGGGTCATGGGAGCCCATGGCTCATTGATGCGTGTGGTAAGGGAAGGCTAGTCTGTATGGTCTGATCCCATAGAAGAGTTACTGTAGCATATATTGCAGAAAAACATAATGCTGGCCATGATAGAAAGGTGTCAGAACATTGAGTGCATTTCAGCTTGCTGTGTATAGGGCTACGTAGCCGGTCAGAGTGCCTTTCAATGGGCATGCGAGCGTCAGAACTTGACCATGGAGCAATGGAAGAGGGTGGCTTGGTCTAATGAATCACGTTTTCTTTTAGATCATGTGAACGGCCAGGTGCGTGTGCATCATTTACATGGGGGAAGAGATGGCAGAAGGATGCACTATGGGAAGAAGGCAGATCGACAGAGGCAGTGTGATGCTCTGGGCAATGTTCTGCTGGGAAACCTTGGGACCTGGCATTCATGTGGCATTCGGTTACTTTTCACCAACCTAAAGATTGCCGCAGAACACATACACCCCTTCATGGCAACTGTATTCCCTGATGGCAGTGGCATCTTTCAGCAGGATAGTGCACCCTGCCACACTACAAAAATTGTTCAGGAATGTTTGAGTAACATGACAAAAAGTTCAAGGTGTTGACTCCAAATTCCCCAGATCTCAATCCAATTGAGCATCTATGGGATGTGCTGAACCAACAAGTCCAAACCATAGAGGCCCCACCTTGCAACTTACAGGACTTAACAGGATCTGCTGCTAACGCCTTGGTGCCAGATAGCACAGGACACCTTCAGAGGCAGTGTTGAGGGTAACGTGATAAAAGTAGCGCATGTTACAGAATCAAATAACTCTTTTGAGTAACATCAGAGTTACTTTTAAATAAAGTAACACGCTGCTTTTGTACACCTCTACTGTCCCTATAATTGTGTGAAATCAGGAGTAAAAGTGTGCAAACTTTGAGGAGGAGACATAGTGCATGATTGGAGTGAGGCAAGAGACTATTTAGCAGAGGAGATGAGTCACTTCTATTTAAAAAAAATGGGAGAATTGGAGCACCCATCTAAGAAGCTCTAGCTCCCAACAGTCAATGGATGTAGAAAGGAGGTCCCTCCTTGCAGGTAAAAGCGCCAATCACCTTTAGATACAGACGTCGCCTGTCAATCAACTCATTAACGCACATTTTGTGTTTTAGAGTAATATGAGGTCAACATTCGGTTGAGTGAAACGCGGTTGATTCATGTGTTAATTCACACTGCATTAAAAAAAAAATACAAATAAATAAATATCAGTAAACAACTTTAGGCAGAAGGATTATAAGCATCTTGCACTGGCCACGACATTACACACAGGGTGAAATACTCGCTCACTTCACTGATTATGCAGCCAAACTGCTCCATGTTACAGCTCCCTGTAACTGGGAGAATGGGATGAGAAAAGTTGACTCTGAATCAGTGGCTTTGAGCAATGTTCTACATCGACTGGGTATGCAGAGAAAATTTCTTAGTTTCTAAAAATATTATTATTTTTTTTTTTATATTAAACAAGTAGTTTGATTCATGAAACAAACCGTTTTAATGACATTTTGGTAGCATTAAAACTATTAAATTCAAGTTCTACCAAATTGCACCTTTGAAGTTGTGGCGTCTGTACGCATCGTGGATCAACTCAAAACAACCATGCACTGAGATGACATAAGTGGAAAATATAAATTTATTCATCAGACTTATTCCTTGAACCTGTTAGGCTGGCATTCCCCAATTAATTTTATCCTGACTTCAGAAAAACATCTTAAGTTTACTCTGGCATTGTTGATGGGCACCGCATATGATGACAGATATGATGCAGGTTCAAGTATTGGACTTTGCTGCTTTAGGGATTATTTGTATGGAATGCATGGCATAGCAGAAGAGAAACTGGCTGTGAGAAAAAGGTAATGCAAAAGTAATGATTTACTTTCAATAAAAAAATACTTTTTAATTAAGTTACTTGTTTAAGGAGAAACACAATATTCTAATATTCTTTTAAAAGTAACGTTACCCAACACTGTTAAGAAGTCTTGTGAAGCCCATGCCTCGACGGTTCAGACCTGTCTTGGCGACACAAGGTTGACCTACACAATATTAGGCAGGTGGTTTTAATGTTGTGGCTGATCGGTGTATGTGTGTGTGTATATATATATATATACACTAGGGCTGCAACTAATTATTATTTTGATAATCGATTATTAGAATGATTATTCAACAATTCGGCGATTATTGCGATGATTAATCATTAGCTCTTAACCGATTATTCAGCTTGTGCCCCGACTTAAAATGTTGTATTAAAATGTGCTTACTAACAATAGAGGGGGGGGGAAATCATCTTTTAAAACTACCTCTAAATGACATTCACTGAATTAAAGGGAAAAAATACTTTTATTAAGTTTAATTCAGTAATTTTTGTCTTGTTTTCCATTTAAAATTGTCTAAAAATCCTTAACAAGATACATTTACATGAGAAGCAAAATATAAGATATTTAGACTTGCTTTAAGAGGATGTCTCTTAAATATAAGTTTATTTTGTATACAAGTGTATTTTTTACCGTGAGTGCAGTAAAGACAAAATATACTTATATTCAAAATATTTGTGTTATAATATTATATTCAACATTCTCAGATAACAATTTTTCTTCTGCAGTATAGTTCCTAATGTAAATGTACATTGTTTTAAATGAGCTTTAGATATTTTTATTGGAAAACAAGCCAAAACAAATAATAATAAACATATTTTGTTTCAGTGTATAATGGGCAAGACTACCCTCTCTCACCTTTTTGTTCACTTCAATCCATCTTTAATTCACAAAAACAAACTCTCACTGATTAATAAAGCTGAGTATTGCCAATTTTCTTCACGATAAGCAATGCACAGTGACGTATATGATTCAATAAGTCACTAGTCATCGTGTTATAATCTAGCTTTAGCAAGTGCATGCTCGAGGGATGAGCGTCCCTGTGACAGAGTTCATCAGCTGGGTGCAGTTTCAATCTCTCCACCTTAGATCAGGACATTCTCGCAACTCATAGAATAGGCGCTGACTGCACAGAGAAATGCCAGAGTTGGAGTTTATAGTTAATTACATGACCTGTTTCTGTATTATTTGAACTTTAATAAAGCTATAACACATTAAAATTGCATTTAAGATGTAACCTTTGTAAGGGTGTTTCCTTTAAAGAGCTCCGACTCCACTTATTCCACAACGAGAGTGCTTCTGTATGTACTTATTTGGTATTTTTGCATATATCCCATACTTTGGGATCTACACAAGCTGAAGCTGTTTGGAAAGTTGAGAGCACAACTGGACTGTGATGTGTAATTCTTCCTCTGCAGTGCTGATATCACGTGTCATTATTAGAGTTTAATGCAATCTCATATTACGTTAAATGAGTTCAAACGACTATTCGACAAAGAACATTTTTGTAGAAAATGTTTTATTGTCTACGTTGTCGATAATGCAGACAAATCGTTTCAGCCCAAAATATATACACACAAAGAATATATGAATATTTTGCAATAAACTTTAAACATATTTTTTTCTTTCCATATTATATAAAAAAACATTAACAATCAACATTAAATCAATAGTTTTACATTGTTCCATAGATTTTAATATTATTATATCTTTTGCAATGCTTCTTTGGATTGTAATTACTTTCTTCATGATAGATGTTAAAGTACACAATCAAGTACCTTTGTCTTTTTAATCATGGCTTAGAACTCTTGTATGAAGTACTTTATGAAATCCGTATGGAAAAAATGCTTCCGGATCGAAGACAGCTGATAGAGGAAGCATGCACTGATGCTGCGGACTGATCTAACTAATAACAGTTTGATACTTTTAGCTGTTTATTAACTCCTTATATTTTAGCATTTTAGATATTTTAAGAGTAGCAAACTACTTTATCAAAAAGGTAGTTTAAATGTAACTTAACTACTTTAAATTTCTGTGCTAATAGTGCTACCAAACAGTATTGTGAAAATAAACAATGTCTTTAAACAGCTTTCCTGAATATTCCCTTCTTCTGCCATTAATTGAACAAACAGATAGTGCTGCCCCAAACCCACATGATTGGTTGAGTCAATATTGCGGTTTTGCGATGGTTGGGCCACTTATCCCCCGTTCACACCGCAAAAGTCATCAAGACAACAAAGCAACACGATCACTTCCAGTGAGAGCAGAGTGACTTCCGGTGAAACATGCGACAGTGACCGTTGGCGACAGAGGTCACTGTTGCGAGCAACAAGACAAAGTTTAGAAAAGTTTAACTTGATGCAAAGGATGAGCGACATTCGGGAGTGACTACCAATGAAAGTAAAGATACCAGAGTCAAGTGCAGGCAAGACAGAGATGTTAAAAACGTTTCTGTGAGCGATTTCACTGTTCTATATAATTTGTCTGTAACCACATACATAGATATAGCCTAATAAAAATTATGCATGGAAAACCGTGACAGCATTCCATGCGAGTTTGATTCATACATTGATTGTTCATCTTGTTCATGATATGATGCACTATCCCCTACAAAATATTCATTTTCAGAAGCAATAGAACTGATTCCTTCTCAAATTAGGATATCATCTTAGTTTTACCAGTAGTAATCTGTAATCATATTTTCCCAAGCTACTTAGCAAGTTACAATTTGGAAGAAGTTTCCATAGCATATCTCCCTAATAAACAAACCCAGTGCATATCAGACCACAAACACATTCACCTCACTGCAAGAACATATAAATAGTTTAGCATAATTGTTCCTTGTTCTTTTGCAATGTCTCTTTTTCTCACTCACAAATGCACACACATCTGCAAGACATACATCGGCTTACCTCCAGTCTTTTCGCTGTAGTACTTGCCGAATGCCTCGTCTTTAGGGGTGTTTGGGTAAAGATAACACAGTGGGTTAATAGGAACATTTTCTGCTTCCATGATCTGAAAGTTGCGGACAATCTCAGGTAAAGCAATCTGCTTCAGGTCTGCACTGGTAAATGGCTGCACTGCTCGAACATCCGGTTTGCCTAACAGACAACACAGAAAAGTGTGTTGAAATGATGTCTGATTTTCTTTGAAACAACATGGTCATAGACTGAAGTAAGATTAGTTGAATCCCTTAGGACAGTGTATATGTATATATATATATATAAATAAATAAAAGGCTTACCCTGGTTAGTATACTGCACCCAGCTGAACGTGATTCCACCATCTCTGATACTCTCACTGAAACGCAACAGGAAAGTGCCGTTCTGCTTCTTCTTCAATAAAACCTTCTCTGTTCCTTTGCTCACAAAACCCATTATAGATCTGCAGAAACAAGCATACTTGTGTTGAACAAACATCTACAGCTTAATGTCTGTCTGTTTGTCTGCCTATCTATCTATTGATCGATCGATGCATCCTTACCCATCACTCCACAGGTCTGAGAGGTACATTTTAACAAGGTTGAGAATACCATCCAGCCACACCCACAGGGTGAAGGTTGTACCAGGGATATTCTCCTAAAATACACACACACACACTTAAATACGTACTCATACATCAGTATTAGATATTTCAATAAGTTCTTTATAAGTGCCTTGTGCTCAGGTGTTCTTACCTTACTGAATCTGCCCCAGGATATTTTACAGTTGTCATAACTCTGTTGTTTGCCTGATTTATAAACACATTTTTACAACATTATCTTATAGATCATCACTTTTTAGCCTTTACCATGATATGTATTATATAAAGTTGAGTTCAATTGTCAATATTGAAAATCTGAGATTCAAGTTCAAATTTAAACATGGAAATAAACAAAGTTTTAGGATTTTGAACCATTTAAAAACATAATAATGTAAAATGAATATGCTTTTAAGATGTTTGCATTACTAGGTCAATAATCAAATAAGCAAATTTGTGATCTTAACTGCTTTGTACAAAAGGTGATGAAATATATAGGCTATAAAAAGCTTAACTTTGTAAATGCTTTAATGTAGAGCATTGTAACGGAGTCAAGTTTCTATCCTTTCAAAATAAGAGTCCCTTGAGTATTTCTGGCTTGTTAATAGTTAAAAGTCCCACATTATGCACCAAATCTTTATATTATCCATGTTGTTTTCTGGGATTTAATTAATTTTGGACTCTTGTAGCATCTATGTCTGTTTGTTTGTACATTCTATAAATCAATTTTTAAAACTATCACCCTTTTCCCACTTTACTGATCTGTATCAGCAAAATACACTATCGGTCGACCTCTGATACGGTGTGTATATATACACGCATGCTTTATATGGTCCAATGTCCAAAGGGAAGATAATATTATTTGAGGGTGTTTTCAGTTAAGTAACAAAAGGTGGGATGTGCGCTTACCAAAAAGTTTGATGGCGAGGGTCTCCAACTGATAGTTGTCCAGACCCCGTTTTCCACAGGAGAGAAACTGCCAACTCAACATCTCCCCAAACTGTGACCAGGAGGCTACAGGGGAGCTCTCAAAAAATGTTATGTTCTAGATGCACACACAAAAGTGAACTGTTAAGATGTGAATTTCAACACACTTTATGTTGCACTATTACTATGGCTCATTAAAAATATATTGCAAGCATGACTGCTGCTCTCTGACCTTGAGATCTGAACAGAGCATGTTGAACCAAAGAACAGATGCCCAGGCACTCTGCTGCTGACTAGAATTTGAAATCACCACAACGGGAAGAGAAGAGGTCTAAGAGAAAAAGGAATGATGATTATAAAATCTGAGTGCCAAGTCTCTGGAATGTCCAACTGCTTTGTATGAGGAAAGGATGTCTCACCTCCAAAGAGACCGACAGGCCTTGATAGTCAAACTGTGTCTCAAAGTTTACTTTGTGTAGTTCTTCAGTCACACTCAATGAAAGCTGCACAAAATATGTCACAGGATTTACACATACAAATATAAACAGAACAATGCAGAACACATTTTGTGATGTTTGTTTGTTTGTTTGTTTGTTTTTAACGCCATGCCAGCATCTATGGCTATTACCATGGCGAGAAATGTGTAAGCAATTCTGTAAGAGGTTTTTAAAATCAATTGTTCCTAAAAACTCTAAAATTGCATTCGGTTTTATTTTGTTGAACATTTCTTCCAGAGTGCTGACTGAATAAAAAAGGTTTCTCATGGGGTTAAGAGCAGTACAGTCTAATAAAACATGTTTCAGGGATAATGGATTCTGGCAGAATGCACATGTTGGTGAATCTTCTCCTAATATTAAAAACTTGTGTGTCAACCTGGAGTGACCAATACGACAGCGGGTGTAAGCAATCTGGTCCCAGCGATTTGAAAACAGAGGAGGAACTTCTTTTGCCAACAATAGGGCTGATTTCATGAAGTTTGTTCATGATGCATTGATCCCACTCAGTTTGCCATTTGTTTTTAATATATTAATTTATTATGGGTTTTATGTCAGTGGGAGGTATTGGACACTTTTGTAAATCTGCTGATAAAGCCTCTTTTGAAGCAGTGTCTGCTTCCTCATTTCCTGGGATTCCACAGTGTCCAAGTACCCAGCCAGCAGAAGCAGATATTGAAATTTTGGGCCTCCAAATCCAGTAGTTTGCATAGAATAGTCAAAAAATACTTTTCTGATGAAAGCATCTTGTACGTAGCTTTCAAGGCTGATGAGGTGATCTACAGTACTTTGTTGCGATTCCAGGATCCATACTAGATGTTCATTAACCATTCTTTTTCAGATACTTTTATTTTTGCAACTGTTTGACCCATGACCATATTTTTTACATTTAAAACATTACAAAATCCACTGTGACACTCAGATATCCGATTTGAATTCTTTCTGGGGGAAGAGGCTTATTAAAAGTGAGGATGTATGTACCAGTTTTGATAACTCGGTCCTCTCTTTTGATTATTATTCTTTTCACATTTACTACTCCTTGGGGATTGAGCTCACAGGTAATTTCATCTTCATCAACATAATCCAATTCTTTGGTGCGGCTCACTCCTTTGCTGTAACTTATTGTTGAGGTGATGCCTTTATTTGAACTCCAACGAGAAATGCGCCTCATAGTAAATTCTCTGCATTTGCCTTTTTAAAGCATTCCACTAGAATTTGCCCAGATCGTAACTTTCACGGTTTCTGCTACTCTTGTGATATACTTGTGTATAGCAAATGGAGAAAATTTAGTGATTGGCAAATCTGGTGATGCTGCTTCAAGGATTATAAACATTGTCCACTCTTTACTATTTGGCATGAGTAAACATTTACTCTCTGAAATACAGTCTGTTTCAAAGTCTAAAAACCGCTTTTTGGAAGTGTGATTTGAAGCCATATTTTAAGTTTTAGGGATGCACAGCGCCATGGAATTCCAGCAGAATATGCATCAGAGCTATAAGAATGATATACTCGAGCAGGTAGAGCAGATTGTAAACTGCTCCATCCACTCGATTGACCCTTAGCCAACGCATACTGGGGATTCTGGAAAGTTAGCCATTGTTGAGCTATCACAGAACTCTCAGAGCATGTCTTGACCAGCCGATTGATTGGATTGAGCTGTACCAACCTTCCGTCTAGGTGAAGTATGAGCCAAAGTACAGTGTTGAAATATTGCCAGCCGCAGCAAACCCTATTTCTCAGGCACCAGGATCTCTTCCTCCACCGACACGGGTCGCATATTACGGCAAAAAGATCACCCCTTTTTATCACTCCTTGCGAATAGCATTGGGGTACTGAGGATCTATTTTACTCTGGATCCTTACAGAGAGATGAAGGACGGTATAAGCACATCTAGATGGAGAAGGTGTGTGTAAAAAGGTATAATCAAGAAAGTTGTAAACCTCATGAGGGGGGCTCAAGGGTTGTTCTCTCTTGCCGAAGGAGAAGACTCAGAAGACTACAGAGGAAAGGAGCGTGCCACTGTTCCAATCACGAGCTACCATCAAGAAGATGGGACTCGTGCAGTACCCGGAACACATTTTGTGAGAAAATGAAAGCAGGAGGTTGCCCCAAATACTTCTGAACAAGTTGAATAATGAAAATAATCCTTGATACATTAACTTTTATTTTCACTTCTGTAGCTGTTTTGCCTCAGGAATCAACCCTTATCTGTTTCATTTGAAGTGACACTTAGAAGCTGTTCAGACCAAATGTGCTCTTGAATTTAAAAAAGCTAAATGCATTCCAACAAATGGAATGGAATGCAGGTTTCTCAAGACACGTTTTATAATTTGTTTTAACTTGAGAGCATTTAAAAATGTGGCGCTCATGCAAAAGACGCTGAAAAAAATAGCGAGACCATCCAACACGTTTACATAGAAAAACAAAAACGTCGACAGAAAACAATTTACAAAACTCACCTCATTGATTCCTTTTCCTCCACCACCAACCTTCTGATCTTTCAAAGTCTGTAGAAATGTACACACAATAAATTATCCCCCCCCCTCTCTTTTTCATAATTTTGACCTATCACACATAAAATGTAGAAGTACACAAATATATATGATGCTGTTGTGCTACCACTTAAAATCAACTGAACATTAAAATGTATCTGGTTTGATATTCTTCAGATTCTAAAATACACTTTAACATTATGCTGGAAATAGCAACATTCATATAGTGTTTTAGCACATACTGAAGATGCAATGTTACTATAACAAAACATTACAACAGACACTTACCAAATGTCTGAAATCAGCCACCATACCCCCATTCGTACTCTCAGCCATGTTAAGGGCTTTGCTCGAAGTGCCCAGCACGTTGAACTTACGAACCCTATTTCACACACACACACACACACGTGCACTGTATTAAAATGACATCATAGTATCATATCATGGTTCTGAATTTCTGCCTGGACTGAAGCTCTTTATTCTTCTGTTTAGCTGTTTGATTCATCTCCAATTCAAAACACTGGACCACATGAGATGAGGGCAAACAGCCATTCCTTAAACGCTGTCCTTTAACTGATGAAAATGTGTATACTGTACACATTTCAAATGTAACTTGATAAGGTATGCGATTAATTAAATATGATTAAAACATTTTATGCCGTTAAAGCATTCATTCAGTTTGACATTCGAACTGTTAGATTCTGTTCTGTGTAATTCTGAAAAACCTAGATGTGATGTTTAACAAAAGTAAAGTAATTTAATGTGTGCTAAGTTACAAGTATACAGGTAAGTGTGTGTTCACCGTATATGTGTATGGAGACACTCACCCTTTTACTTGTGGAGCACCCCTAAAAACAAAGGATGGAGGAGAGACTGAGTGTGTAAACGTATCCTCATTTACGATTCTCAAACATACTATTAGTCACATCTTACAAAACAAAGACAGAAAGTGAAACATAAATCTTACTTGTCAGTGGAGACAGTCACCTTCATAACATGGTTGAGCTCAGGAACTTTATACAAGAATCTGCAGAGAGGAAAGTGATGGGATAAATAAACCGTGAGACCTGTACTGCATAAACTAGATAAATCAATATACGCTCACAAGCCAGATTTCAGGTTTGGGTCATTTTCATGATCAGGATGGCAAATATATTTTCTGTTTTCCCAACTGATAGAAATAAGTTGGACTAAAACAGGAATAAGAAAGATGATGAATATTACAGGCACATATCACATGGAAAAATGTCTAGATAAAATTGAATTAATTAACAACTTCTGAGGAAAAAACAATATAAATAACTTGAAATTGATTTTGTATTGAAGCCACAGGTCTTTAAGAGCAAACCAAAAAATGTTGATCTTGAGAATAGCAATGCCTAATCTCTTTAAGAAAAAACAAATATTCCACAAGAGTCATTCCCACACACCCACGCACTATATGAGAAAGGAACAAAACACAACACGAGCGTGTCCCTGCATAATGTTACAAAAGGAATTTGCAGGAAGAGCACAATCACAAATATTTTTGAGAACTTAATAGTTTGCAGTATTTCAAAAATTGACATAACGTGACAGGTATGTATCTTATTGTGAATGTGTTTTATGAATGTCAATGTCAAAGCCTGACCTGACTCTGACTGAGAACTGGACATTTGTGCGCAGCACCAGTGAGCCTCGACCTTGTGGCATTGTTGGCTGAGTCTCCACAATGAATGCACTGAAAAACATGCATAATTAATAAAACATACAGTACATAGACACATAGATGTAGAAAGTTATAGTAGTGAATATGCTATGTGTGCATTTCAGTGTACCTCTTCAGCAGGTGGGTCAGTAGAGTGTCCACTCTGTTATTTAAGATGGGCTTTTGCACTGGAATGGGGTCATTGTTGTAGCTCATCTTCCCCACCAGCTCATCAAGCTTTTGTAAAAACTTCCGCAGCTGGAAAACAGAGTCCACCATCTGAGTAAACCTGTCAAAGATCATTAAAAGACAGACAAAGTTTAGAAACTGGTCCAAATGTGGTTTAAATTGACCAACACTTAAAAAAATAAATTCTTGTCTGGTGGATACCATTTCTCTAATTGTTCCAAATTTGTGTCATCTGGAGCGCCAATGCAGGACTTCTGTTGTCTCCGCTTCCAGTCCACCAGTTCCTCATCAACAAGTACGGAGCGCAAAGAATCAGCAGAGTCCAACACAATCGACATGTCAGATAGGAAGGTCTGAGACAAGGATACAAGTGCAGGCACAGGGCAAAGACATAACTGAGTACTGAAAACATGGGAATCATCAATAAAATGGTTTTATTTATCAACGCATGATTCGTGCTGGTAGAATTATTCATGTGCCTGACATGAGCCACTTTTTGCGCATTGTTCATCAGTGCACGCTGTTCCAAAAGTTTTTTTAATATTTTATCAAAATGTTACAACTTATTATGACTCTGAACATGCCTATTTGGATGATATTACAAAAGCTTACTTTTCAACCCCTCCTTTCACCCAACACCACTGAGGTATACTGCACTCAAGTTCTGATGAATAAAAATCAAGTCCCTTCCTAAATATTTTTTTCTTTGCCGAATATCCAGTTTCACTTGGAAATGTGCAAGATTACAAAAGTAAAATAGGTTGCAAACGGCATTTCACGTGGACAAGAATACAATAATATTCCTTGGCTTGCTCCTTGTGGTGATTGAGTCAGCAACATTCCAGCTACCAGCCTGAAGCCATTAGCACACCACCCATGACATGATAATCTTCGCAATTACAGAACAGAACATACCCATGTACCTACCTTTCTAGACTTATCAAGTGCGTTAAGCATCTTCTGAAGCCCTACAGTCTGCTTCTTTTCCTCTTCTTCTGTGCAAGCTAAACACAAATGGACACAAACACACAAAGGTCTGACATCAGTTACCAGTGGACAAAATCTGATGTATCCCCTGCCACTTCAATTGTTCTTCCAACAGAAATATGATTACAGCCAGGAAGAGACACTAAAGAAAGGCTATGTTCACACTGCAGCTGAATGTGGCCCAAATCAGATATTATTTTTGGTTTTGTTCACACAATATTTTAAATTTAACATAAATCATACACTGGTCTGAACAGCTGATGTTTGATATTACCTGTATGTGTATAACAAACCCAGACATGCTCATTATTTTAATATGTATACTGAATTAATCAAATTAAAATTGTTATTAGCAGTTATTTTCTTATTTTTAACCTGAATAGGACACTTCTGACTATCTAATAAAATATCAGCATGTGATGGAAGACCAGATGGATGAAGTAATTTTAAATAAAGTCAATATAAGTCTTTTTAAGACCAACTAAAGAAAATGTAAGGAATAAATTTAAGGGAACAACAGCAATACAGTATGATTATAAAAAGTCATATTTATAGCAACACTTCTGCTATACAAAGTTAAAAAATGCATCATTCCATAGATCTCCATTACTTTTAACTTATTTTACAAAAAGTGATATATCTTAAGGCTTGAATACCTCCCAACCATCAGAATGTGGAAATGACTTTTACCTTCTGGTCAGACTCATTGTATCAGCTATATTCCTCTATGACACTGCTGTGTCACTTACTGACAAATAAAGCAACACATACCGCCACCTACTGTACACTGTTCAATTCATATTTAGCGATCAAACTAAAGCACAACACGAAAACAATCCCTCATGCAACATTTAATGCCATGACCTTATGAATTATACACTTGTTGCTCCGATTTAAGAACTTAATTTGCAGATGGGCAAATTACGACTTTTTAAAACCCACAAAACTCTGTATATTGATCTGTAACCTCATAAATTCAGTAAATTTGTGACAACAACAGGCTTCTTTGCTGGTTTGGTGTTTGATGACTTCACCTCATAATCCACCAAAGCACATCCTGTAAAGCTCTAACAGCTTGTTTACAGTTTTAAGCATATCCTCTATTCATGCCCCAAAATATAAGACCTCCAAAATGATATATAACAATTCTTGTATTTTATTAAAGATGTTTAAGACTCTTTAAAGCCTTAAATATTAAAAAGTGAATTTAAGACTTCAAGACTTTTTAAGGACCCGTGGGTACCCTGAGATCTGTCACATGTGAAAAAATTAGCTTTGGGCCACATTCAGCTGCAGTGTGAATGTAGCAATAGAGAACCAGAGAGACAAATAAAAGACAAAAAAGGGAAGTGTAATAAAATACCTCCACTCTCCATTCGGTGTGTCTGATATTTGAAGTCAAACTCATCTTGGTGCTCCTCCAAACACCTTATGTTGTGTTCCATCACCTACCACAACGAGAAACGAATCATTATCTTGAGAAAACATACTTGCGCGCACACACACACACACACACACACACACACACACACACACACACACACACACACACAGTACATGTATACACACACCTCTACTTTGGTCTTCAGAGCTTTTAAAATATTTTCTAAGTGTCTCTGGCTTTCCAACTCCACTGCAGCTGGTTGAACCTGCAACATTTTCACCTGAGCCAATGGGAAAGACCAATTTAGAAAATGTGGATGATAATGACAATGACAAGTGATAATTTAGAAGCTTTAAGTTACTGACTTGTTGAGCAAGCTCTGCTTCATTCAGGATTTCTTTCTCCTTTACTAAGAACCAGTGGATAATAGCAGCTAGAGAATAGGGCTCCTCTTGATACTTCTGGGAACCAGTAAACATGACCCATCATGAGACAGGTGTCATATATTTTACCTTGCCATTTATTCATTTTTCCTGTGGTCAAAAGAAAAAAAGTGTGCAAGGGACAGAAATCAACTGACCTGAAAGTTTTGTTTGTAACGTCGGAAATTACGCTGCAGTAGGAAAGATTCTTTCTCTTGTGCAAAACGACTGAACTGGTTGTCCAGATTCTCCAACAACACCTGAAACAGAAGCACTGCTTGGGAAGAGTCCCGAGAGGCACGCTCCCTGCAAAATAAACAACAAACATCACATTAAACAGTGTGCCCAGTGTGTCTTTGCAGCAGGGGAGCTATACTATTTATTACAAAAGCTTTTGTGTATCTTTAATTAAATGTCATATGAACAACCACTCAATAATTCATTAGTTTCATGAATCTTAAATACACAACATTTCTTAATTTTTAGCTGGACTTGACAGAAATAAAATAATTGCAGTTCATTAAATCAGATTTTAATTCATTAACCCCTCTGATGGATTTTCAGATTCAGACAGTAGTTCAGATTCAAAATGGTCACTTGAGAGTCTGTTAAACATTGTGTCAGCTTATAAAAGTAATTCATGGTAAATATGTTTGTTTTCGAGAGCAGTCAGTAAAGACAATGCAACAGACTAACATATTTTCTTGCAATTATTTTGCAGTACATTTTTACCTCATGAAATTCAATTTCAAAGTGCAAGCACACAAATATAATTTTTTTTTTGGGGCTGTATTGCTGTGTAGGAAACATTGGTGCAATAGATATTCCTTGGTAAGGTCATATTATGTTTGAGTAAAATCTGTAATCCATAGTTATTTATAACATTTAGGAATTAAGAACTGTACAAGCAATTGGTGTTCAGGTGGCAATGCAGGTTTTACTGGTTTATCCCACAGGTACAACACTCACCAGTCCTGGCCCTCGATCCAATGAGCCAGGTAATGTCTCACATCCATAGAGAATTCATCTCCATTGTACAAATCGAAAACCTTTTGCAGATACACTGTATCCAGCCGCTGCAAGCTTTCCCACTGTGTCATTCTAAAAATTGAAACATATTACATGTCAGCTGAAAGGCTATTAATTTGATGAACAAATGATGATCAGAAGCACTCGAAACACCTTGTTTCACAGTTTAAAAAAAGAACAACAACTTTGCGGAAACAGCAACACAAGGTGGATAGAGTAAACACTAGGGATGCACCGATCTGATACCTGGATCATCTCCGATACTGAAGCTTTTAGACGGATTGGGTATCGGTCCGATGAGCCCAATCCAAATCCGATACTGTGTGTTAGTCATGTTCGTTACTGTCAAGCTCAAAAAAAAGACATAAAAGATCAATAAAAACACAATTAAAGTAGTCATATATCTCATACATTTTATTCAAAGCCACTTGAAGATGTGCAATAGCTCTGAGATTCACAAAAGGCTGTGTTTTATTAGTAAATATAAAAAATGCATGCACAGCTCCAGCACGTAAGTGAATGGTGCTGCTCTGTTTGCAAACACTCACAGCTACTTTAGAATGGCACTGAGGTGCATTTTACCAGGATTTGAATAAGAAGCTAATTAAACTACTGTGAATTTGCCTACAAACAGACACATACAGGACTTCCTGGAGAGCCAGATGGATTTAAAGTTAAATGTGCATGATTGAGATATATTACTATTATAATATATTATTATCATTTGTTATCATAAGTTGAATGGGTTCCAAAAAATAACTGTGTGAATGAAAAGTGAGTTGATACCTTAAAACTTAATTGAAACAAAAAGAGATCTGAAGTCCAGATACAAGTACAACATTTTGTTTTAAAAAAAAAAAAGCAACGGCTTCTTTTCTACTGAGGATACATTTTTACATTTATATTGAAATAATATGTAGTTAGAGGTTTGGGTTTCTTTGCATATTAAAGAGTAATCCCAATTAGTTCCACACAATAATGTAAAGATATTCTAAACAGTAGAAAAGAAGCCTTTGTGCAAACATTTTTCAACTTGTATCTGGACTTCAGAGCTCTTTTTTGTTCAATTTAGTTGTAAGATATCGGCTCACTTTTCATTCATTCATATTTTTTGGAACCCATTCAACTTAAATATTATTTGTAAACAAATGATAATATCTTATAATAGTAATATATCTCAATATCTTATAATAGTAATATATCTGCACCTTCAAATTTAAAACCATCTGGCTTTTATTTGAACATTCTGAACTTTCCAGGAAGTCCTGTATGTGTCTGTTTGTAGGCAAGTTCACAGTATTTTAGCATCTTATTCAAATTCTGGTAAAATGCACCTCTGGTGCCATTCTAAATGCATATTATAAGTGAACCAAATTGTTGAGCATTTACATCTGAGATGCTGTTTGCGAGTAGGGCTCAAATATTTTGCACTGGGTGAAGGCTAAAAATAGCCATGAGTGTCTGTGCAAACAGAGCAGCGCCATTCACTGATGTGCTGGAGCTGCGCATGCATTTTATATATTTATAAGATACAGCCTTTTGTGATTCACAGAGCTATTACACGTCTTCAAGTGGCTTTGAATAATATGCACGAGTCCTATGAAATACTTTAATTGTGTAATTATGGTTCTTTTATGTCATTTTTGAGCTAGTGCTACACGATTAATCATATCGCAATCGCGATGTCATCCTGTGCGATTATATGACAGCAAAATGCTGCAATTCTATTAAATAAATAAGTGCATGTGTGGACATGACAGCCCATTCTCTCGAAGAGCTGTTTGCCCATTTTCTACACCGCTAATAAAAAGATGACCAGTCAGTCTCAATTTAGGGAGTGGCACGTGTGGTCATGTCATGTGAGTTTCCGATGTGCAGCGTGGAAATCAGGTGAAGATGGATGCCAAGCAGACCGACACTGAACTGGTGGCCAGAAAAAATATCAACGATCATAGCTTGGCGATGTATCTTTATTTCATCCTTAAAGTTCATATAACACGGGAGCATGCCATGTAAATAAACACAAACTCCAAAACTGTCATTCTCGGTGCCGTAAGAGCCGCTTCAACCAGTCGCGGAAGAGACACAATCTGAGCGGGAGTCGAGACCGGGAGAGATATTAAGTTCTGCCGGGTGATGCGCACTCTAACACGGAGACGTTCTTCTCTCACCCCCGCTGTCTGAAGCTTGCAACGTGTAGCATCATTGATGAGATCATCATAAGATCAATCTTATGTGAAAAATGACACTAAAAGGACAACAATAATAAAATGTGTGTGTGTGTATATATATATATATAGGTTTTGGATAGACAAGATTGACAAATGCTTATCAATGATAATCTTATGGCTAAAATGTTTACAGAGTTAAGTGGCTAAAATATCAATATGACTAAATGTTACTAAAATATGACTAAAATGTCAACAGTTTTCATTGACTAAAACGACATTAAAAAGGCCAGTAAGCCAAACAAAACAAAGCACAATTACAGATGTGTTTGCCAGTGTCACGCCATATGACAAGTCTTCACAGAGATATAAAGAGACATGCACCGTTAGCAAAGTGGGATTTCAGAAAATGATCCACACACACCGGACAAGAGGTACCAGCGATAAGTAGAACTTTTTAGAAAGAGGATTTGGAAATACCAGTTGGTCATTTAAAAACACACACACACACACATGTTGGTCTACCTATCATTATGAGGACTTTCCATAGACAAAATGACTTTTATACTGTACAAACTATAGATTCTATCCTCTAAACCTAACACAACCCCTAAACCTAATCATCACAGAAAACCTTCTGCATTTTTACATTTTCAATAAAACATTGTTTAGTATGATTTTTAAGCGATTTGAATTATGGGGACACTAGAAATGTCCTCATAAATCACATTTATAGCATAATAACCTTGTAATTACTAATTTGTAACTTACAAAATTGTCCTCGTAAATCACAAAAACACGCACACACACACACGCACACGCACACAAGTTTTAGTGAACCACACTTTTATATCCAGTTTCCTTTTCAAAAGAGTTTATAGAAAGTACGTTACATCCTGATTAAATGTCCCTGTTTGTTTGGACAATCTTATTTTCATGAAAAAAAATTATGTTCTTATTTATTTTTCCATTTTATTTAAGTGTAATATTGAGAAAATAACAAGTTTGCAGTAATGCAAAGATATTATTTAGTTTTGTAAAAATATTTTAATTTGAAAACACTGCATTTATAGTTGTTGTTGTTGCTAGTTTGTATGTTTGAGTTGAGACATATTTCAGCATTATCAGTAATCTATTTGTGCATTTTCCTTGATAACCAAACAAGTTGACTCATGTTACCATTTGTTTATTTTTTCGCAATCGCATATCGCAATATTAGCCTCAATAATCGCAATATGACATTTTCCCCAAATCATGCAGCCCTACTTGACAGTAACGAACATGACAAACACATAGTATCGGATTTGGATCGGGCTCATTGGACCGATACCCAATCAGTTTAAAAAAAGTCAGTATCGGAGATCTGATATACTGATCCAGGTATCAGATCAGTGCATCCCTACAATAAAGTATTTCAGAGCTGAACATAGCTAAAAAAGTATTCCATATTTCACTATAAAAAGTAATTTTTGTTATTATTATCTGCATTATCTTTTCCAGACCATAAAATCACAATTTTAAAATTCCCTGATATTTTCAGGTTTCCAATGACTGTGGGGACACTGAATTAGTAAACTAATCCAAATATTACAACATTAAAGTTACAAAGAAAATAGAAAAGAAACCATATTGATGACTTCAATTGAAATGTTTTCTGCACACCAAGTCCCTAACTAATCAGTAAAATGGCACTATTTTATCTTATATAAAAGTAACGGCTTAAAGTTTCCACACTATTAAATCACTTTATTTTCAGTAGTGACCCAGTGTCAGAAATTACATTTATGGTCAATATCTGCCCCCCTTTATTTGATTTTACACATAATAGTTTGCTCTGTCCAGTACCAAGGACATTACCAGCATTGTGTTGTGTCACAGACAGATTGGTTACGTCATTGGACTTCCTGTTTCTGACAGCATGCTGCACGAGTGTTTGTAGCCTGCTTAGCATGGGTTATTCTTATTCTCATACGTTCGTCATTTTATCCTTTGTCATTTTAATGCGTGTTTCGGGTTTTTCCACTTTTCTACTGTTTATCTGTGTGTGTTTTTACCTGTTACTGCTGGAGCCTAGCTCGAGTCTGTGTTTGTAGCCTGCTAGCTTTTTTAGCATCACTTATCTATCTGATTTCAGCTTTTAATCCTTAACGTCTGCCATTTTTCAGCATGCATCAGTTTTTCCCCCGCATTATTCTCTTATCTCGATTGAACTGCGTTCATTTTCCGCGTGCATCTGCTTTCTATTTGTATTGCGATTAAATTGCGTGCACCCATTTTTCTCCTCTGTGTTACATGGATTATTGCATCGATCTCAAAGCACCGCTTATAAAGAACAAACATAACAACAAACAATTGTTTGAGGGATTCACATTGATCTCAAACCCTCACCACTCGGCAACAAGTCATGGCATCCGCTCATGTTATTTCTTCCTGCATTGCATGTCACATGTTTACAATAGCTTCTTCCATCAGCAGTGAAGGATTCACGTGTGATAAATATAAGGAATTAGTCAGGCTGACAGAGAAGTTTAATGAGTTAGAGACACACATCCAAACGCTAGTAGAGGTCAGTGAGAAAGAGAAGCCAGTAGATATGGTTTCGGATGCAGGCAGTACAGAGAGCAACCCACACACATTTTGGTTTCGGCTGTACAGCCCACACAGTTAATTAATGCACCCACTGAGAATCATGCTGAAATAGCCTTTGATAATGGTGATTCTATTGTGAGGAATGTGGAAATAGAGTCAACAGCCACTATCGTTAAATGCATTTCGGGGTACCAGAGCACCTGACATCAGATCAAATTTGCAAGTGCTTGCTAATGCTAAACATAGACTTCCTAAAATTGTTATTTATGTCGTCACTAATGTTGTCCGGCTTCACCAGTCAGAAATCACTAGATAATGTTAAAGAGCTGTGTGAATTTGCAAAAACGATGTCAGACACTGTAATATGCTCTGGCCCTCTCCCTGCTCGTCATGGTGATGAGGTTTATAGTAGATTAGTGTCACTGAATGGCTGGATGTCTGAGTGGTGTCTGGACAATAGAACAGAATTTATAGACAATTGGAAGAGTTTTTGGGGTTGACCTGACCTGCTAAAGAGAGACGGACTCCATCCCTCTAGGGAATGTGCTGCTCTCCTCTCTAGTAATTTGGCTCATAGTCTTAATAATGATAGTATTTGACTAACTGGGACCGAGGTCAAGAAGCAGACAAACTAGTTAATCCGTGCAACTGCTAGCTGTCTTGAGACGTCACACAGTTAATATAAACTACAACACAGAGACTGTATCACCTAGATATCACATAGAGACTGTGTCTGTTCCCCGAACAACAAAACGCAAAACTCTCACTAAATAATTTAGAACACATTTGATTAAGGTCAAATTGAACAAAACAAAAAAATGTAAGATAAAAATCGTATGAAGGTATGGCTACTAAACATTAGATCTCTTTCTACCAAAGCACTAATTTTAAATTAAATGATTACAGATCATAGTTTGGATGTGCTCTGTTTGACTGAAACCTGGCTTAAACCAGATTAATATATTAGTTTAAATTGATCTACTCCCCCAGGTTATTGTTATAAACATTGAAGGGTCAAGGAGAAAATGTTGCTACAATCTACAGTGAAGTTTTTGGTGTTACTCAGAGGACAGAACTTTTTCATATTTTACCCTTTCTACAGTATATAGATCATCTGTGCCTTATTCTGATTTCCTTGGTGAATTTGCAAATGTTTTATCAGATCTTGTAGTTACTGTAGATAGAGATTTAACTGTCGGTGACATCAACATTCACATAGATAATGAAAATGACACATTGGGATTAGCATTTATCAATATTCTCATCTCTCTTGGAATGAACAGGACCAACTCATCACCATAATCATACACTAGATTTAATTCTGTCATATGGAGTTAATGTTGATACTATAGAAATTCTGCCGCAGAGCGATGACATCTGGGATAATTTCCTTATATCTTGTATGCTGCAATCAACTAATATTACTCAATCTACACCATGCTATCGTTCAGGTAGAACTATTCTTTAGACCACTAAAGATATCTTCACTAATAATCTTCCAGATCTATCTCATACACTCAGTAAACCCCAAAGCCTAGAAGAACTTGATGAAATAACAGAAAATAAATAGTCATCTCTAGCACTCTTGATAGTGTCACCCCCCTTCGATGAAAGAAACAAGCCCTGCACCATGGTAAAATGATCACACTCATGACTCAGAGCAGCTCGTAAAATGGAGTGCACATGGAAGAATGCAAAATTAGAGGTATCTCACGGTGCATGGAAGGATAGTGTCTGTAGCTACGGACAGGCACTAAAAGCTGCTAGGTCAGCATATTTGAGCAAACTCATATAAAATAACAACAACAATCCTATGTCTTTATTCAGTATTGTGACTAAATTGATTAGGAATAAAGCTTCAACAGAACAGATATTCCGTCGCAGCACAAGATTAATGACTTGAAGAATTTCTTTACTAATAAAATGTAAATAATCAGAAATAAAATTTAAATTATGCAATCATATGTCACACCATCTCAGAAAACCGTGTCTTATAATTTTCCTCATGTGCAACTTCAATCCTTTGCGGTCATAGGTCATGAAGACCTAACAAAACCTATTGAAACATCAAAAGCCTCAACATGCATGTTAGATCCAATACCAACCAAGCTCTTAAAAGAGGTTTTCCTTGTAATCTCAGAACCTCTTCTTAATATTATTAAATCCTCACTATCCTTTAGAGGTCGACCGATATTGGTTTTTTCAGGCCGATGCCGGTCTTTTGATATCCGGGTCGGCCGACGGTCGATTAATGCTGTCGATTTATTTTGGCGATATTTGGCGATATGTGCTTGTTTTTAACCTCTTATTTGAACCTTTTATTTGAAAGATAAAATGTAACACAAATAATTACTTAAGTTAGACAAAATTTCTCAACAAATACATTTATTGAACACTTGATCAATCTGCACTTGTACACTTAAATTAAAAATGTATAATGTAAAAACATATTGTATAAATAATGTATAACAAATATATTAAATAAACAAAGCAGGTGTTACAAACTGCTCCGAGACACGAAGGTTGAGATCCAAATGCAGCTTTAATTAAGGGGCAATCCAGAGACGTAATCCAATATTCACAGCATCCAAGAGAAGCACAGGCATAACTAGGGATGGATATCGTTAAGGTTTTAATGGTATTACTATCTTACCGATACTGCTGATCGATCCGGTACTTTAACGGTTCTCAAACGTCAGCATGTTTATTAGACAGCTTCCCCTTTAAGACCGTGTTCAGATCTAACAGGCTCCTGATGCAGCATATTTTCTCCCAACTATTTCCATAACTACATCCATTTAAGACATAAACTTTGTTTAAGCCGGTCGTTTTGACATATTTTTGTGTATATTTGATCGTTTAGACGTGCACATGAAACCCAAAGTAGCCTATACTTTGCGGTCTGTTTCGGAGCGCGTGCCGCCTTGGGAACGGTATCTCTTGCATTCTTTTTATTATTAAACGCGTCCTGCAATTTACCAACAGTAGCTAGACTGCATTTTACAACAATCACCTATCGTGCTGATTCTGACGTTAAGTTTGAGTTTTAGGGAGAAATGTCAGTGCACCGCTGTGAAGGGAAGGAAGTTGTGCTAGACAGAATGCTGCTTATGTATAAATATTCTTTTTATAATCTTTCGAAGGCGAAATCTAAAATAAAATCAGACTATAATCACAGATCTAAACCAGGCTATGTTTGAATGTTTAGTTCTGTCACTCATTAAGCAGGGCTCGTGTTGTGCTCGCTGTAGCACCGCGTGAGAGATCTCTCTCTCTCTCTCTCTCTCTTTCTCTCTCTCTCTCTCTGACTGCGAATAGCTAAATTGCATCACAGACGAATGGTTTCATATTATTATACATAGAAATGGCTAGCAAGATAAAATAACTTTCTCTTTATAGCAATAATACATTTATTTTCTTAATTTCTCCAGTACCAACAGCAGAACCGATAACGTCCGAGCTTACCAAAGCCAGTCCTTCAATAGCCTATAGTGCGTTGGTATCTTTTTTATTACTTATTTCTCTGCATTGAGTGACAACCCTTTCAAATATAAGACACACAAACAGAACAAATAAAAGTCTCAGATTCACGGTCTGTAATTGCAAAATTCTTGCTTACTTATTGTGACATGATAGCAACCCTTCTGCTGTGATAATGCAACTTCAACTACACTATCAATATCCAAAGTAGCCGAACGTCACGTTTGTCGCGTTTTTTCTTGAAGTTGGCAGTAACATATCAAAAGTTTTTAATTAAATATAAATAAGTTATACAAATTTAATCCTTACTGTTTTCTCCAAGGAACTTAGCTCCTTCCTTAGGCACTGGATGAGGTCTGCTCACTCTGCTGGAAAATGACTCTAGGGGCAGCGTGCGTCGAACACGTGTTCCACAACAACACTAGGCTGCCCACAGATGCGCCTGCCTAATAATCGGCTTGATATACTTGGATATTGGCCGTTGCCGATTATGTTAAAAAAAAATGCACTCTACTATCCTTAGGACATATCCCAAGAAACTTAAAAATGGCAGTTATCAAACCACTTATTAAGAAGCCACAACTTGATCCTGGAGAACTGGCTAATTATAGTTTATGTTATGTCGAAAATACTAGAAAAGGTAGTATCCTCCCAAATATGTTAATTTCTATAGAGAAATAGTATGAACATTTTCAGTCAGGATTTAGGCCACATCACAGTACAGAGACTGCACTTACAAGTTACAAATGACTTGCTCTTATCATCTGATCGTGGCTGCATTTCACTTCTAGTGCTTTTGGATTTTAGTGATTCATTTGACACGATAGATCACAACATTCTCTTTAATAGGCTAGAGAATTATTTTGGCATTTGTGGAGTTGGATTAGCATGATTTAGGTCCTATTTAGCAGACCGCTATCACTTTGTCTATGTAAATGAGGAATTGTCAAACCAAACAAAAGTAAAGTATAGAGAGCCACAGGGATCAGTTTTAGGGATTTTCTCCTTGTATATGCTTCCCCTGGGAGATATCAGGAATCGTGGAATAAGTTTCCACTGTTATGCCGATGATACCCAACTTTATATTTCTTCAAAACATTTCACAATTCTCCAAATTAGCAGTGTGTATCAACTCAATTCCAACAAAACAGAGGTACTAATTATTGGACAAAAACACTCATTCATACGTTCATGACCTCAAGACTAGATTATTATAATGCATTACTGGGAGGATGTCCAGAAAGATCAATAAATAAACTTGGTTCAAAATGCAGCAGACAGAGTGCTGACTAGAACCAAGAATTATGATCATATTTGCCCAATTTTATCATTGTTACATTGGCTAACTGTTATATTTCGTATTCATTTTATAATTATGAGAACTACGTACAAAGCTTTGAATAGTCTAGCTCCACAGTACTTACGTGACCTTCTACCACACTATATTCCATCATGTTCATTACAATCACAAAATTCTGGTCTGTTAATAGTTCCTAGAATATCAAAATCCACAAAAGGAGTTAGTGCCTTTTCATATTTGGCACCTAAACTATGGAATAGTCTCCCTAACACTGTTCGAGATACAGACACACTCACTCAGTTTAAGTCTAGAATAAAGACTTACATCGCTTCACTTTTTCCACATTTTGTTAGGTTACAGCCTTATTCCAAAATTTATTAAATCATTATTTTCCTCAAAATTCTACAAACAATACCCCATAATAACAACGTGAAAGAAGATTGTTTGAAATCTTTGCAAATTTATAAAAAAGAAAAATGAAAAAAATAAATAAATAAATAAATTAAAAAAAAAAAACAAATCACATGTACATAAGTATTCACAGCCTTTGCCATGACACTCAAAATTGAGCTCAGGTGCATCCTGTTTCCACTTGTAATGATGCAGACGAGGGCAGACAAGGAGTGGGATCTAAACGCAGGTTTTATTAGGCACAGAGTGAAAACAAACAAGAACAAAAGAAACATCCACAATGGGAAAACTGAAATTAAAACACGAACACATCAGAGGAACACGGAACTGGGAGAACACGGCAGGATGAACACAGCTGGAAGGGAAACGGAGAAAACACAGGAACATCTAAAACAGCGAAACATAAACACGTGAGAACCCTTCATAAACATACAACGATCAACAAAGACTGAACAAAGAACCAGGTTTAAATACAGGAGGGAACAAACAAGGGAATGAGGGACACCTGGAGGAAACAATCAGAGAAAGATAACCAATCATAATAACAAACTACAAAGGACTACAAAAACCAAACAGGAACCAGCAAACAGGGGCTAAACTAAACTTCAACATAAGAGCACAACAACAAAAGACACCAATGAACATGACAAACCAAACAGGAAACAGGAAACAGGGACTAAACTGAACTTCAACATAAAAGCACAACAACAAAAGACACCAATGAACATGACAGAAACCAAACAGGAAACAGGAAACAGGGACTAAACTGAACTTCAACATAAAAGCACAAAGACAAAAGACACCAATGAACATGACACCACTGATCATCTTTGAGATGTTTCTACAACTTGATTGGGAGTCCATCTGTGGTAAATTCAGTTGATTGGACATGATTTGGAAAGGCTATATAAGGTCCCACAGTTAACAGTGCATGTCAGGTCAGCATTGCTCGGCTGCTGTCTGTAATCAACACATTTGACGTGACAGGACGGGCCAGCGAGGACGAGCAGAGACATTGCTGAAAAGGAAAGTTTTTTTTTAGTTTTGTTTGTGGGTTCATGGCATAATCTGATTTGTGACTGGATCAGAATGGCAAACTATAGTGGATTGTCAGAGGATGAAGATATGCAGATGGGTTGGGAAAAGAGTACGAGTAGGAAAGGAGGAGGGAAAAAAGAAAATAGAAATAGTCAGATGACAAAGAAGAGAACATTAGAAGAGGATGAAGAAATTCGAGAAGTAAGGAAAAAGATAATGATGGAAGAGTTTAAGATCATTCTTAAATTTAAAGTGGGGAATGAAATTACATCAGTTAGCCCGATCACTCTTACAAATGGATTGAAGAAAGCGATTGGGGAAATAGAAATGGCGAAAGTGTTACGTGATGGGAGCCTATTGGTGAAATGCAAAAATATTGAGCAGAAAAATAAAACTATGAAACTGCAATCAGTATGTAAGAAAGAAATAGTGGAGAAAAAAATAATTGGTGAGAAGAGAGGAACTAAGGGAGTGATAACAGGAATTCCTGTAGAAGAGAATCTGGAAGAACTAAGGAAAGTAATTAAAGGAGGAATGATCACAGAAATCACTCGATTGCAGGCTTTCAGAAATGGAGAAAAAACAGATAGTGAGTCTGTAATGCTACAGTTTAAAGATGATGTACTTCCTATGAAAGTGATGGTAGGATATATGAGCTTTAATGTCAGAGAATATGTACCTCCTCCATTAAGATGTTATAAATGTCAGCGATATGGACATACTGAAAATGTATGTAAAGGGAAACAGAGATGTGGTAGATGTGGAGGAGAACATGCATATGGAGAATGTGGGAGTAATGTTAC
Source organism: Xyrauchen texanus (assembly GCF_025860055.1). NCBI lineage: Eukaryota > Metazoa > Chordata > Actinopteri > Cypriniformes > Catostomidae > Xyrauchen > Xyrauchen texanus. The sequence continues at coordinate 32,822,907 of NC_068288.1, forward strand.
AATAAAGTGTTGTAATTGTGGAGGGAACCACACAGCAGCATATGGGGGCTGTGAAATCCGAAAAAAGGCAGTTGAGGTTCAAAAAGTAAAATTAAATCAGAAAATAACATATGCAGAGGCTGTGAAAATATATAATAATGAAAGAGAAAATGAAGACATTGGTACGAATAAAGAAGGAACGGGGTCAAAACAGGAAAATACAGGAATGTCAATGGATAGGATAGTGCTTTTTGTAGCATATGTCATAAATTGTTCAGAACAAGCAAAAACAAAAACAGAGAAGATAAAAATCATAGTTAAGGCAGCAGCTAAATTCCTAAACATGAAAGATTTGTCATGGGAAAAGATACATGCTGATCTTAACCATGGAGAAGAGAACGCAGATACAGCTTCTCAAAGCATAACTTAATGTTGGTAATTCAATGGAATGCTAGAAGATTGATAGCAAATGGATATGAGTTTAAGGGATATATTGATAAACTTGGAAAGAAACCAGATATCATTTGCATTCAGGAAACATGGCTCAAAACTAATCTGGATTTCATTATTAAAGGATATAATACCATACGTGAAGATAGAAGAAATGGAATTGGAGGGGGATGTGCAATATTTATTAAAGAGGGTATAGTTTATAGGAGGTTAAAAACAATACAAGAATTAGAGGTAATAGTTGTTGAAATGTGGAACAAGAAAGAAAAGATCAAAGTGATTAACTTCTACAACCCATGTAAAAAACTAGAGAGAGTACAACTAGAATCAATACTAGAGGAGTGGAGAGGAAAAAAATTATTTGGTGCGGGGATTTTAATGCACATAGTAAGGTGTGGGGTGAAAAAGAAGATTTAAATGGAGAAATTTTAGAAGAAATAATGGATGAAAAGGAATTAGTATGTCTAAATGATGGGTCTGGTACAAGAATAAATTTAAGTAAGGGTATAGAGACTGCAATAGATCTTACATTGGTGTCCCAGTCTTTGGTAGGGATAAGTAGTTGGGAAGTAAATAAGGAAAGTACTATAGGGAGTGATCATTATCCTATATACATAGAAATTGGAATAGAAAGGGATATGCAAAAGAAAGAGAGAGTAAGTATGTGGAAATTTGAGGAAGCAGATTGGAACAAGTTTAGAATATTGTCCAAAGAAAAATTAAAGGAGGTTTGTATAAATCAGGGAGTTGAAGATCTGAATGAAGAAATAAGTAGTATTATTTTAGGTGCAGGAAAAGAGTCGATACCAAAAAGAGGAGGCAGTATTAGAAAGAAAATCGTTCCGTGGTGGACACAAGAATGCTCAAAGGTAATTAAAGAGAGAAATAAAGCATTTAAAATCCTGAAAAGAACACATAACTTCCAGAATTTAATTGATTATAAGAGGAAGCAGGCTGTAGTAAGGATGACAATAAAGAGAGTTAAGAAAAACTTTTGGGGGAAGTATTGTGAATCTCTAGGAAGAAGTACACCATTAGATAGAGTATGGGGTATGATTAAGAGAATGTCAGGAAATAAAAAAGAATATGGTTATCCCATAATGAAAGAAGGAGAGAAAGTAATAATAGAGAGCAAAGGTAAAGCAGAGTTGCTGGCAAGGACATTTGTTAAAATACATAGTAATAGTAATTTGAGTAATGAGGAAAAGACGCAGAGGGAGAAAACAATAAGAGATAGTGTTGAAGTAATACAGGATGGTGGGGATAGTGAAAGTACCATAAATGTGATGTTTACAATGGGTGAGTTGAATAATGTCTTAAGAAAATCGGGAAAAACAATGCCAGGGAATGATCAAATAAGTTATTTTATGATAAAAAATTTAAATGATGAGAGTAAAGAAATGTTATTAAAGTTATATAATAAGGTATGGGAAGTGGGATGTTTACCAAAAAAGTGGAAAGAATCAATTATTGTCCCTATATGTAAACCAGGTAAGGATCCGAGTTTGGCAGAAAGTTATAGACCGATTGCTTTAACTTCACATGTAGGGAAAATTATGGAAAAAATGATAAATGAAAGATTAAAGTATTATTTGGAGACAAAGGAATTGATAAAGGATTACCAGAGTGGGTTTAGAAAGGGACGAAGCACAATAGATCCGGCTATATGTTTAGAAAGTGAAATTAGAAAAGCTCAAATTAATAAAGAAAGTATATTATCTGTATTTTTTTATGTTGAGAAGGCGTACGATATGTTGTGGAAACAAGGACTTATGATTAAGATTTATAAATTGGGAATAAGAGGGAGAATGTATAGTTGGATCAAAAACTTTTTAACTGATAGATGGATCGCTAATAAGAGTAGGGACAGAATTGAGTACAAAGTATTTAGTGGAAAATGGAACTCCTCAAGGGAGTATAGTTAGTCCAGTTTTGTTTTTAATTATGATAAATGAAGTGTTTAGTAGAGTTGATAGATCTATAAGTGTTGCTTTATTTGCAGATGACGGTGTTATGTGGAAAAAGGGAAGAAATATAGAATATATAGTGAGGAAGATGCAAGAGGCAATTGGGAAGGTAGAGAGTTGGGGAATGGAATGGGGTTTTAGGTTTTCAGTGGCAAAGACCAAAGTAATCTGTTTTTCTCAAAGGAAAAATCAAGAACAGATTCAACTTAAACTTTATGACAAAAATCTAGAGAGAGTGGAATGTTTTAAATATCTCGGGATATGGTTTGACAAAAAACTTAACTGGAAAATACATATTGAGAAAGTTGTTGAAAAATGTAAAAGAATATTGAATGTAATAAGATGTTTGAGAGGTAGAGAGTGGGGAGCAAATAGGACCTCATTGAAAATAGTTTATATTGGATTAATTAGGGCAGTTATTGATTATGGATGTACAGTTTACCAGTCTGCTTCAAGAACTTTAAAAAAAAAGTTGGCTGTTATTCAAAGTCAGGCATTGAGACTCTGTTGTGGTGCTTTTAAAACAACCCCAGTAGCGGCATTACAAGTAGAAATGAATGAGATGCCATTGGAGATTAGAAGAAATCAGATAGCATTAACGTACTGGGCAAATTTAAAAGGGCATAAGGAAAGACACCTGACTCAGAAGGTGTTACAACCATGTCAAGAAAGGGAAAGACGACAGATTAAGAGCTTTGGTTGGATAATAAGGTATGCAGTCGATGAGATAGGGATAGGAGATATGACGGTAAGTCCAACTGTGCCATTATCTAATGTTCCACCTTGGATATTAGGGGAGTTAGAGGTAGATTTGCACCTTTTAGAGTGGAAAAAAGATAATAGTATTGATAGGAGTCAGGTTAGTAGATACATAGAGGAGAAGTATTCTATGTTTGTTAAGATATATACAGATGCATCAAAAACAGAAGATAATAGAGTAGGAGCTGCGTTCATTATACCAGAAGTGAATGTTATGTTAAATAAGAGAGTAAGTGATAAAATGTCAGTGTATACAGGAGAAATGCTGGCCATTCTCTTAGCCCTTGAGTGGGAATAGTAGGTCAAGGGAAGTGTTAATAGGGTCAGATTCAAGCAGTGCGTTAACCAGTATTAAGAACATGAAATCAGAAGCAAGACAGGATATTTTGTTGGAAATAGCCCAAGCTGTTTATAGAATTAATAGAGTAGGAGCAGTAGTAAAATTCATCTGGATTCCAGCCCATATAGGAGTAGAAGGAAATGAAATGGCAGAAAAATATGCCAATAATGCAACAAAAAAAACAGAGGTAGATAGGTAATAAGTTATAGTAAGGCGGAAGTTAAAAGCATAATCAAAGAAGAAATGAGAAAGAAGTGGCAAGTGGAGTGGGATATAGAAACAAAAGCAAGAATGTACTACAGTATCCAGAAGAGGGTAGGAGGTATGAGAGAAAATAGTAGGAATAAAAGGGAAGAGGACATTATTTCAAGAATGAGATTTGGGCATACTGGATTGAATAGTACGCTTAAATTAATAGGGAAGCATGAAACTGGGATGTGTGAGGTCTGTAATATTAACGAAACAGTAGAACATGTAATTATTAATTGTCATAAGTATAAGGAGGAAAGGATGAGGCTGAAAGACTGATTTAGGAAAGAAAAAATTAGATTTGAAATGAAGGAACTATTACAAATGAATTCAGGGCATGTAGGGTATAGAGCGATATTTGTGTTTTTGAGTAATACAGGGCTTAGTAGAAGGATATGAGTTTAGTTTCCGTAGAAAATTTTATTTATTAATAATGAAAATGTATGAATATTAATAATGTTATTAGATATTTATGAAGTTATTTATTGGTTTTAGTATGGATGTATGTAGGTATTTATATATTTAGTTTAAGGGTAGTGAGGAAAGGCTATTGTGATCCACACTCCATATCAGAAGGTGGCGGTAATGCACACTTAAAAGTTGTTTGCCAACCGCCATTAAAAGAAAGAAGAAGAAGAAGTGCATGTCAGAGCACAAACCAAGCCATGAAGTCCAAGGAATTGTCTGTAGACCTCCGAGACAGGATTGGATCTGAGGAAGGGTACAGAAGAATTTCTGCAGCATTGAAGGTCCCAATGAGCATAGTGGCCTCCATCATCCGTAAATGGATGACATTTGGAACCACCAGGACTCTTCCTAAAGCTGGCCGCCTGGCCAAATTGAGCTATCGAGGGAGAAGGGCTTTAGTCAGGGAGGTGACCAAGAACCCGATGGTCACTCTGACAGAGCTCCAGCGTTTCTCTGTGGAGGTGAACATTCCAGAAGAAAAACGGAAGACACTCCTCAGTAAAAGGGACATGACAGCCCGCCTGGAGTTTACCAAAAGGCACCTTAAGGACTCTCAGACCATGAGAAGCAAAATTCTCTGGTCTGATGAAACAAAGATTTAACTCTTTGGCCTGAATGGCAAGCATCATGTCTGGAGGAAACCAGGCTTCCCTACAGTGAAGCATGGTGGTGGCAGCATCATGCTGTGGGGATGTTTTTCAGCAGCAGGAACTGGGAGACTAGTCAGGATCGAGGGAAAGATGAATGCAGCAATGTACAAAGACATCCTTGATGAAAACCTGCTCCAGAGCACTCTGGACCTGAGACTGGGGTGATGGTTCATCTTCCAACTGGACAACGAACCTAAGCACACAGCCAAGATAACAAAGGAGTGGCTACGGAACAACTCTGTGAATGTCCTTGAGTGGCACAGCCAGAGCCCAGACTTGAACCCGATTGAACATCTCTGGAGAGATCTGAAAATGGCTGCGCATCGACACTCCCCATCCAACCTGATGGAGCTTGAGAGGTCCTGCAAAGAAGAATGGGAGAAACTGCCAAAAAATAGGTGCCAAGCTTGTGGCATCATATACAAAAAGACTTGAGGCTGTAATTGGTGCTTCAACAAAGTATTGAGCAAAGGCTGTGAATACTTATGTACATCGTTTTTTATTTTTAATAAATTTGCAAAGATTTCAAACAAACTTCTTTCACATTGTCATTATCGGGTATTGTTTGTAGAATTTTGAGGAAAATAATGAAATTAATCAGTTTTGGAATAAGGCTGTAACATAACAAAATGTGGAAAAAATTGAAGCGCTGTGAATACGTTCCGGATGCACTGTATCTATTTAGCCAGGCACACACCTAATTTATACATCATATCACAATTAGGCTGCTTTAGTTAGGTCTGCCAGAACCAGACACCAGAAACACTGATCGTGATCTATAACTCTGCAATAAATTGAATGGCATCTATGCTAATTTTATTATATTTGTTTCCCTGTCTCAACCTCGGGACTCCTATACTGAGGTCACCAGAACCTGCTGGATCCAGCTCTATTCCTGCTTCGTGTTGGACTCCAATGCTACATGTCACCGAGCGATGATGACTAATAGCATCAGGTGCCAGCCAAACATCACTTCAGTCTATTACGATGGACTTCAGAGGATGAACTGATGCCAGCTCCAACAATAAGACATAGGATACTTCATCTGCCATTGCCTGAACCTTGGACTTATGATAGACCTCACCAAAATTACTGACCAGGTTGAACTGCGATGCACCTAACTGATCTCTGCCTACATCACCTCGGTCTGATGATGGACTACATAGACAATCAATTAATTGCAAATAAAACCCTTCATCAACCAACTAACAAGGACAATTGCATCTATGTGAATTGATGCAGTTAATCCAGGATGGACTTCAAAGACATTGGTCATTAACCTTACAGTTCATACAAAATCTTTGTTTAAACACTGACCCTTAACATTTAATAATTTTGATCATTTTAAACCATGACTTGCACTATACATAAGTAATATTGCCATTATATTCATGATCCCATCCAGAGGGGAACTGGCCCCCACAGTGAGCCTGGTTTCTCCCAAGGTTATTTTTCTCCATTAACCAAAATCTTATGGAGTTTTGTGTTCCTTACCACAGTCACCTTGGGGTTATAAATTATTAACAAAATACACACTGATGACTCATAGAAGACATTATAGATATTACAGCTTCATTTTCTGTTAATGCATAATCTTTTGTATAGCTGCTTTGAAACCATGTGTGTTGTGAAAAGCACTATACAGATAAAAATTACTTGACTTGAATGTTTTTTAGGGGTATTTTTTACCTTTTTGGCAGCATGTTATTTTTCCTAACAATTCAAAACCTAAACTGTGTCTTATCCGTTTATGTCAAAATGTCAATTAAATCAATTTATTAATACAAATTCTTCAGTCAGAGAATGTATTACGTCTTGCCCTAAAAATTACATCAACATTAACTATATCAGAGGTAACAAATAAAAAATAGGGATGGGCACGAGTACTCGGGTACAGCAATGATAGATCATGAAAACGATGATAGAGTGATCACGCATGATGTGACTTTTCAATTAATTAAAAATCCAGTGACAATTACCTGATAACTAAACATAAACATGTCAACGAGGGAGCTTATTTTTAATTTTGAGATTGATTACATTGTGACTTTGAGGGGTACATTGATTATCAGAGACTTCTCATAGCAAACAAACTGACACGACGCTGCAATGTTATCGTTAAAATAATAAAAAAAAAAAAGAGTGTGTAATTAACAGTGTTTTGAACACCGGTCTCTGCAAAACAACATGTTAATGGATATTATTTAACAAAAGTGAATGTTTGTCACTGACTAAACCTCCCTGCCCTGTGTGACGTAACACACACCTGTATCTAGATTAAATGAATGAAGATTTCCGCTCGAGTTTCCAAGTTAGATATCTGATATAAAGTGTCATTCCATTGCACTTTCCTCAGTTGAAAGGTGGAAATTCAGACACTCCAAGTTGAATGGAATGCTGTATCAAAAGGTTTGAGTCTGTTTGACTCACGACAAGACCGCTATCGCGAGCTGTCATTTGCTAACGAGATTCCCATCTGGAAGTCTCGAAAAGCTGCTCAGTTTCAGTGAGAGTTACGGATGGAACGGAGAGCAGGTGCAATCCTGTGAAGAGTGATGGAGATTGCCCTCACAGTTCTCCCCTCACAGTCGCGTGCTCCAGGATGCACTAGAATAGATAATGAAGCCACTCATATCTCATTTTAATCACACATGTAACTAATTTAATATTTATATATTCTAAAATATTTTACTGATTTGCTGAATCGCGATTCATTCTATTTTTAACAGTCTAAATCAACTATTGATCACGATTCTCAAATCAAAAATCATATTTCAAGATCGATGCATAATCGGCTGGATTACTAATTGATGCATCGAGAAATCTAGTGAATCGTTACACACCTAATGCTATGTACAGGGTTGGAAGGGTTATTTCTGAAATGTATTCCACTACAGTAATTTGTAACGTATTCCGTTAGATTACTCAAGGTCATTAACGTATTCGAAATACTTTGGATTACTTCTTCAGATCTGGTAGATTTTTTTCACTTGTTTTGACTATAAACAAAATTTGCCTTAATATCAAATGTCATACTAGAAAAAAGAAATTATGATTCAACGTGAATTTTCTTGATAAAAAATATGATCGTGCCTGGTAACGTGCATGCAAAATGGCTAGAAATAACATTTAACTTAGCGTACAGCTGAAAATTTACACAAGGTTTATTTCTAATTCTTCTGTTCCAAACTTACTTCAAATGTATTCTCTGTCTGCTCGTATGAATGTAACATAATCATAAAGTGTTTCACCGCTGTTTAAATGCACTTTGGATCGCATCATTTGTATAAATGTTTTCCATCTGAAAGCACTAAATATGAAATTAAACAAATGACAATAAAATGCAAAGTAATCACTTCAGTAATCAAAATACTTTTTGAATGTATCTGTATTCTAAATACCAATGATTTCAATTGTAACTGTAGTGGAATACAGTTACTTATATTTTGTACATTAAATATGTAATCCCGTTACACGTATTTCGTTATTCACCAACCCTGGCTATACATAACTTAAAAACATACATAAACATACTGTATGTTTTATGTAATGAACATAGCATGTCACATTTGGCTGTAATTACATAAATACATGAAACATTTTCAGGTATTGTGGGTAAAAAAGCTATTTTTACACACATATGCAAACTAGGCAGAACTGCATTTTAACATAAAATAGCGAACTATGTATAACTGCATCATTGTATTAAAATTAAAGTTACCACGTTTAACAACTCTAAAATGCCTAAAGGTGTATACTAATTAGTGGAGGCAACGTCATTTCTGATAATCATTAATAATAAAAAAGTTACAATTTATTCAACATTGTAAGGAGCCCCCGAAGTGACCTGTGCAAAAAAATAAATCTAAGAGACTTTCGCATCACTTTACCTCACGGCATCTCGTGACTTATTGCTTATGAGCTTATTGACACGGACGCACTTGCAATAAAACCACTCCTCGCAAACAGTGGAAAAACATTTTACCCTTGTAATAATGAGGTCAACGTGTGGGACGTCGGTTATGACGAACTGTATTAGTATTACTGTACTAATGGTGTATAGACCTTAATCACAGAAGCTTTATACCGTTCGTGTAACTTTATCCCTCACAGTCTCGCTGTCATTTCCATTAAAAATGATGGCGCTAGCGTAAATAAGGTATATTGTGAAATAAGCGCATATAGTGATGCATTGCCATTTTCATGTTACTGGCAACTAATCTAAAAGCGAACTCTTAAAGATAATTGACTAACTTACCTGCTGCAATCGTATGCACTTTGGGAGAAGTAATGTAATGTATTCAGTTGAATAGTAAATAAACACAAGTCTTGCTCTTCTCAGGAAACCGATGGCAATTTAATAAACCTCCCTCTGCTGTCCCTTCCAGCTAAAGCAATTTTTACCCACCCACTAAACCACTAACCCCACCCATTTAGTGACGTCGGCTGTGAGCGTTCAAGCGTTCGTTTATTGGTGCATATGGAACCATTACTTCACCCGATTGGTTGAAGATCCCGTCAATCATTACCTTCTGAGCAGAGGGGTGTTGATAGAAGAGCAGTAGAACGAAACTCACGACTTCTCTTCTCGTTTTCCAAGAAATGACGAAGCGAGAGTGGCGTTGTGGAGGGATGCCGCGGAAATTTTAAATGTCATCATGTAATCACTCTGTGAAAGTATTTCGAGATAAAACTGGGAGAAATGTAATCGGGACAATATATCCTACTCCACACTAATCAGGATTTCAGGCTATGCAAATAAAACATGATTATACATTGAACCATAACAAATAATATGAACAAAATAAATGTAGAGACACAAAATGTCTTAACAATTTTACAAGTGCATGTTATACATCAGAAGCGTGTTCACTTATAGAGACCTTATTCGCAGCAGCTCCATATTTCATATTTATTTCATACAATACATATTTCGATGACATCCACTTTAAAATGTCCTATATCACATCTAATGTTTCACACGTTTTCTGTTTTATCAACCAAAATGTCTTGGAAAGATTTTTTTTTTTTTTTTTTTTTTCCAGTATTTCTTTTCCAGTATTGCCTGTTTATGTAACTGATTTTGTTAATTGTCACTGTGAACATTATCCTTTATGATCCAAACATATACAACCCCAATTACCAAAATTTGGGGCTGTATGGAAAATGCTTACAAAAACAGAGTAGTGATTTATAAATCTGCTCACCCTGTGCTAAAAGTACTACAACAACACATTATTTGATGTTTTACCGTAGTTTTTGTTGTTGTTGTTTTTAAATATACACTAATTTCAAATCAGATGATTGCAACAGGCTTCAACAAATGTTGGGACAGTCGAGTGTTTACCACTGTGTAACTTAATTTCTTCTAAAAACACTTTGTGTTTGTGTTTGGTTTACCTCTGTATAATGGTGGCGCTTCTGGACAGTGTTGATGTAGGGCTTCTGCTTTGCATAGTAAAACTTAAATGTGCAGGATGTAAGATTCAGAAACCCTTGTTATATATGACACCTCAAGTCAAGTGGTTTTTATTGTCGTTTCAACCATATACAGTTAGTACAGTACACAGTGAAAAGAGACAACGTTCCTCCAGGACCATGGTGCTAAATAAAACAACATAGGACAAACACAGAACCACATGAGACTACACAACTAAATAAATACCTATATATACCTATATATAAAGTGCACGTGCAAACATGTGCAAAAAGTACGGGACAGTACAAGAAATTTCTAAAAATGAACAGGACAATAGGCACAGTGAGAGACAGTGCAGTACCGACCAGTAAACAGTAGTGCAAAAAGATTTGTTTCTAAAAACAAATATTTTTTAGAAACATATTGTTCTATGCACATATAACAGTTATTGAGGTAGCAGACAGTTATAAAGTGACAGTAATTAAAGTGCAACTCAGGACACTTGCATGTGTGTGTGTGTGTGTGTGTGTGTGTTAACCAGTCTCTGAGTATTGAGGAGTCGGATGGCTTGGGGGAAGAAGCTGTTACACAGTCTGACTGTGAGGGCCAGAATGCTTCGGTACCTCTTGCCAGACGGCAGGAGGGTAAAGAGTTTGTGTGAGGGGTGTGTGGGGTCGTCCACAATGCTGGTTGCTTTGCGGATACAATGTTTTTTGTAAATGTCTTTGATGGAGGGAAGAGAGAACCCAATGATCTTCTCAGCTGTCCTCACTATCCTCTGCAGGGCTTTGCAGTCCGAAACGGTGCAAGTCCCAAACCAGGTAGTGATGCAGCTGCTCAGGATGCTCTCAATAGTCCCTCTATAGAATGTAGTGAGGATGGGGGGGGTGGGAGATGTGCTTTCCTCAGCCGTCGAAGAAAGTAGAGATGCTGCTGGGCTTTCTTGGTGATAGAGCTGGTGTTGAGGGACCAGGTGAGGTTCTCCGCCAGGTGAACACCAAGGAATTTGGTGCTCTTGACGATCTCCACAGAGGAGCTGTCGATGTTCAGCAGAGAGTGTTCACCTTGTGCTCTCCTAAAGTCAACAACTTTACCTGTGGCCTTTAAGTGAACTGCAGCCAGCTACCTGTAGCTCGTGCTGGCACTTGTGCTCCATAGGGACGCGAGCGAGCGAGCATCTACCAAAACAATGATGTAACATACAAAGAGACTGAACATGATCCCCCAGCATCATGCTGACAGATGAGGTAGCATAATTAAAATTACAGCTATGATTGTTTTACTACAAACTTTGGGACTAAACTAAAACTACTTATCAGCTAACATAGCATACTGATACACACATACAGTTACATACTACCAAACTATACCAGACCGTTTACTGTTGCACTGCAATATTATGTTGCACTATTGAATGTTTTATATGTCATATGTTGTACTACGATCAAGAAACCAGCGTATTTGCTTAAATTGATCCTTTAAACCTGACTTTTATTATAAAGAAAAGATCTTTGAAATTATTTGAAAGTTATGAAGCAAGGTAGCTTGCAATTCGTCAGTGTTAGCAGGCAAGATCAAGTTAGCTAAAATTACACAGATCAATCCTTATGGCACTATAATTCACATGCTTTGCAGGTATAGGCTTACCTGTCGAATAAGAAGAATGCCAATTCAGGGTCGTTTGATCCCCAAAACCGAACAAAGGTCCCTCCAGGAATCAAATGCCTTGCCGATGTTCACTCTAGTTTTCGCTTGACCATGATCACATTCCCGCTTAGTCAGACAGAATTCAGCAGAAGGCTCTCAGGAGCACGCATAAACATCACATCCTTTGAATTTTCCTGGCAAAAGCGACCTGCTCCCTTTGCATGAAAATCAATCTACAGGCTTTAATAGGCAACCTAGAAAGTTGCGTTAAAAGACGAATATTACATGAAATTGTTGCATACTGCACCTTTAACTTGCATCTTTGGATGCCGTGGCGAATGGTGTTGACAGTCAAATGTGTACCGAAGTATTCCCGAGCCCATGTCATGATATCCATTACAGATGCGGGACGGTTTTTAAGACCGTGACAGCTGAGGGATCGGCGATCACACGCATTCAGAAGTGGTTTTCGGCCTAGCCCTTTATGCACTGAGATTTGTTGAATCTTTTAACTATACTGTATTATGCAATGTTGAGGGTGAAATGCAGAAAATCTTTCCAGTTTGTCTTAGAGGAATATTGTTCTCAAAGCACAGAATGTTTTGCTGGCAAATTGGTGCTCTTGACCATCCTTGTTCTTCGAGGACTAGGCTTCTTATATATTATAAAACAATTGCCTCACCTGTTTAACATCTCTTCATCTCTCAAACTCATCAGATTGTTATTAATCCTTGGTTTTCCTGTTTCCTGTGTCAGTTCTTGCATGTATGAATGTTTTTGTCTATGCGCTGTGCCAGGTTCTCTGTGTTTTGCTTTTCCTTTTGCTTCGAGTTAACTTGTTTGTTTTTCAGTTTAATAAAGCTTAGATCCTTATTCCTTGCCTGCCTCGTCACAATCATCACTATGCAAAATGTATCACAAGTGCCCAGAACATTTGCACAGTACTGTATATAAACAGCCAACAGGAAAGTATTTTGATCTAAATAATTACTGATTGAGAAACAACTAAAATCTATAATCTAAAAGTAATGTGTGTGTTTTGGTGCTTGAGTGTGCAAGAGAGAGGGGGATAAAGGTTTTTCCATGTCTGAACAGGTGGTTTCTTTTTTGTCATTTTTTCTAAACCGATGTTGAAAGTAGTACATATTAAAATGTGGGGTCTGGGCAGTGGGGCAATGTTTAACACAACTTTGCTAAATACATATGCACAGGTGCACAATACTTCTCTCTCTCAATTTCTTTCTAACACACACACACACACACACAGACACACACACAGTCTTCCCAGGCAATCTGGGTCACACAAAGCATTTGTAGTCTTTGAAAGAAAACAGAGAGAGAATAAGAGGAAGAGAAAGGACATGAGGGTAAATAAACAACACATTCATAGAACACATCAACCCTCTCTCCACGTGATGTCACATTCATCACTGGGCAAAGGGGCCAGTAAGAGAAAGAGGACAAAAAATAGGGGATGCATTTGTTTTTGTAACGGTCAGATCCTAACACAGAGGTACAATCTGAATTGTTAGAAGTTAATAATTGTTTTAACCAAATCTGAGAATATACATGTTTGTGAAATAATGTATTTTCAGAAAAGTAAATATATGCATGAGAATATCTAAGACACCACTGGCAATGGACTTACCAAGGCTGGAAAGTAGGAAATTATGCAAATGTGTCTAAAATGTTAATTAAATATTAAAGTTCATGTGCTCATCATTTTATCCTTTTGTACTCATGTCCTGTCCTCCTTTTCTTTCTTTTTTTTGTCCAGTTCTATCAAAAAAAAAACTTGCTGCTGCAAACACAATCCAGTCTCATGAGAAGTCTAATAATACTACTACTAATAAGTCTACTTATAATAGTGCGATTACTACAATATGGCTGAATCATACAAATCGGCTTGTATTAAAACACACAACTTTTACTCCCATCAATATCCCGACAATAGCTCTGCTCCATTGAGCTGCTTCACTGCACAAATATTGTTTCCACCTCCAGTCAATTTTGTCTAATACCTTGTAAAGCAGTTCCATGGAAAGGAGGAGGCGAGAACCGGCTTGTCAATATAAATAATATTTTAATGCTTAACTTAAACAAAAGACAAACACACACACATGACGGAAATGCTGGAAAATGGCAAGGTCAGGGAGCAGAACAGACGGGCTGCCAGGAGACCAAGGGGACCAGAGCAGATCCGGGAGACGGCCGTAGGACTGGGACTGGGTCAGGGGGCCTGTGAGGTGGCCGTTGAAGGCTCAGGAGGCAGAGCTGTGGAAGGCTCAGGTGGAGTAGCCGTGGAAGCCTCTGGGGGCGGAGCCGTGGAAGCCTCTGGGGGCGGAGCCGTGGAAGCCTCTGGGGGCGGAGCCGTGGAAGCCATAAGAATCTAAACGCAGCTTTATTAAACTGAAAAACAAACAAGTTAACACGGAGCAAAAGGAAAAGCAAAACACTGGGAACCAAGCACATGAAAGCTAAACATGCAAGAACTGACACAGGACACAGGGAAACCAAGGGCTTAAATACACAAGGGAACAAACAAGGGAATGAGGAACACTTGTGGAAACAATCAGGGAATGAGAAATAATCAGGGAGAACCAATCAAGGAATAAAACTACAAAGGCCTTCAAATCTAACAGGAAACAGGAACTAAACAAGAATTTCAACATAAAAGTACAAAAACAAAAGACAACAGGGAATATGACCAAAGTGGCATTCAACTGATCACAATGTATAGTCAGGATATTAATAACATGAAAAATTACTATTACAATTTGAAAAAATGTTCAAAACTTCTTAAACTACTTCAGAGTTCTCATCAAAAAATTCTCCACTTGCAGCAATGACAGCTTTGTAGATCCTTGACATTCTAGCTGTCACTTTGTCCTGATACTCGGGTGACATTTCACCCCACGTTTTGTAGCACTTGCTATAGATGTGGCTGTCTTTTCAGGCTCTTCTCACACAGCTTACAGTCTAGTTGATCCCACAAAAGCTCAATTGTTTGCCAATTGTCTGTTGTCTAATGTCTGTGTTTCTTTGCCCACTCTAACCTTTTCATTTTTGTTTTTCTGTTTCAAAAGTGGCTTTTCTAGGCAATTCTTCCCATAAGACCTGCACCCCCGAGTCTTCTCTTTACTGTTGTACATGAAACTAGTGTTGAGTGGGTAGAATTCAATCTAGAGTCTCTGATGTACGTATCCTCTTGTTTAGTTGTACATCTGGCCTTCCAAATCTCTTTCTGTCCTTGTTAGAACCAGTTGTCCTTTGTCTTTGAAGACTGTAGTGTACACCTTTGTATGAAATCTTCAGTGTTTTGGCAATTTCAAGCATTGTATAGCCTTCATTCCTTAACACAATGATTGACCTATGAATTTCTAGAGAAAGCTGTTTCTTCTAAAAGTGTTTCAGTGTTTTTAGATGAAAGATTTGACATATATTTTCGTTCATTTTATGATTGTTTTCTGTTGATTTTATGGTCATTAATGTTCATGCTGTATTGTTGCCAATGTTTTAAGCACTTAAAATTAACTTGATGTCTCAATGTTTTGAATTGTAAACTTTGGACATGCACTGTCATTGCTGTTAGATTTTATGTTTATTTCTTTCATGTAATGTTTAATGCACTTTTTAAATATGTCATAATGAGCTCTTTTTGTGAGGCTCTTTTTGTTAGTATAAAGAATGGAATACTTTTCTTCTTCTTTGTACTTTTATGTTAAAATTATTATTCTACTCAAATGCATATGACATAGAAAAAAATAGAATTAGGTTAAAAGTATCCCAAAAGTAATCAGATTAGATTACCCCAAAATGTAATCTGTAACACAATACTGATAGCATTCTTTGTCATGTAATATGTAATCAGTACCAAATTACAATTCACAAGTAATCTGCCCAGCACTGTGAATAACCCCACATGGTGAACACCAGATGGTAAGTCAATGTAGCCTGGAAATCTATATGAACTATATGAATTCACACAGCATAGATTTAACACTTTCACCATTTGAGGTTTTGAAAGCAGTACATTTTAAGCACTCTGCAAAGCCTTCCACAGCATTGCCAAAGAGACCATCAAGAGACGCCAGGGTGTCGAGGTGGACAAATTTCTCTGCGTCACTCATCTCAGTGAAAGTCATACAAATAAGAAGATCCAGAACAACCAGGTTGCTTATCGTTTTTGTGATGGCCTAAGCAGTGGCTTTATAAGCCCTTCCAGTCAGTGCGGACGTCAATGGCTTGGAGGGATGGGTGGGGCGGGATTTCCATTCCATGGCGATAGCCGGACAGAGGTGGGTTGCAACCACCTGTTCCACAGGAGGAAGCTTTGAATAGCCTTTTTCCTAGCCGTGGTCCACCGTAGTGAGAACAGTAGACCCACCAATCTGAGTGTGCGACAAGTAGGGAGTCTTTGTGAGCTCCTAGTGCACTTCCGGGAAGAATGGTGCATTTTCCAAGACCACGGTCTGCTGACCATGGCCAGCTTGCAGAAATGACTCATCCAGGCAAAACTTTCCCAGCTCTTCTGGAGTGGACCACTCAAGATTGATCTCCTCAACTGCCCTAGTGAGGACGTGAAGAAGCTCCTTGCCAGTAGCGTGTGCACGCTCCTCACCCTCTTTGGGAGAAGGAGTGGCAACATTTTCCCAGACCACTTGCCTAAAGCTGCGAGGGACCCATCATCAGAACCACCAAATGTGATAAGGCTGTGTGCTCCAATAGAGGACCAGAGCTCATCACGTGTATATTGCACAAGGCGTGGACGCTACATCGGAAGATTGGGGGCTCGATGGGCTTGTGCTGGCACAAGGTCCTCCTCAAATTCTTCCATTTCCACATCGTGGCCCTGCCGTCCCTCCTCATGTGGTCCCTTGGGATAACACAGAGGAGGTGGATGGGTGTAGGAGGCTGGATCGTCCCTCACAACGAGGGCAATCATTGAGCGTAACATCCAGAGATGCTTCGGCATGCAGCTCATGGAGTGAACGTAAACGCAGCTCTCAAGTTTGCCTGATGGCGGAATGTGCCACTTGCATGTGGAACACTTGTGGAACAACATCATGAAAAAGACGCGTTACACGCAAACGGCTCATTTTATGAATATGTGGGCTTGGCCCAGTTTAGCTATATATATTGAAAAAGGATACAGTAGCTCCTGCCGGAACATTGCAGGAAGCAGTTAGGTGTTTTGTGCCGTGTTGATCAACGACGAGCATCTGAAGCGATGAGCCTGTCCACCGAGAGCATCTTTAATGGTGTGTCAGAGGAAATCTTCACTGGAACACCGAAGGGTAGCAGTGAGCCTTCTCGCTGCAGGTGCTAAGTTGCACAGGCAATGAGTCATCCTGTCACGTCTTGCAGAGAAGATCCCGTCTGCTGAAAAGTGTATCTCGACAGTGAAGAGAGGGCTTTCAAGATGAGGATGATGTCTTGAAGGAAATTCTGACTAACTGTATTTCGCACCTGCTTATATAGGCCAACTGCATGCCTAAAGGGGCGGGGCAAACCCCATTATTGTACAAGGGCTTCAACTAGGTTGTTGGGATATAATTCCAATAGCGTTTACGCAATGTTGAGTGAACAGAACCGATAAGGAACTATTATTAGAATTTAAATAAGTACTATAATTGTTTTTATTTGTTTTTCTAAATATTAATTTCTTTATGTTATGCCTGCTTGGACATATTGTCAGACAAATCACATTGTGAATTCAGCAACATAGATTGAAAATGTTGCTGCTGAAATCAGCCTGTGCTTACTGAAATTCGAATCACTGCCCCCTTGTGGCCGAAGCTGTAAGTGTTGTTGAACGTATGGTCATGTGTGAAATTAAGTGGTGCCAAAAGCTAGTTGTATTTTTAGTTGTACAGGATGTAATACAGTTAACAGAAACAGTAACATATATTATTAACTCAGTCCCCTAACCACAACCCTAAACCTAAATGTCAATTAAGTAAAACTGTTATTTTTAGTAAAAATTTTAATAAATGCTACCACATCTGTAAGCATGATGCGAGTGTATCATGTTCAGCATCTTTGTACTTTACGTCATTGTTTTGGTCAATGCTTGTGTCCCTATGGAGTGTGTGCAGGATCACAAATATGCGTTGGTATCCTTCATGCAGTGGAGCCACTGAACCAGGCGGTGATCCGAGGATGAAGGCCTGCCCCAGCAGGTAAGAGCGGAGGGTTAGGACCACTTGCCACTTGATGGCAAGACACTTTTTTTCGACTGTGGTGCACTTAGACTCTCTCAAAGAGAGCTTACGACTAATGTACAGCATGGGGCGCTCTACTTTCTGCGAGAGCACGGCCCCCAACCCCCTCTCTGATGCATCTGTCTGTAAAATAAAGGGGAGAGAGAAGTTAGGAGCATGTAGGTGCGGCATACCACAGAGTGCAGAATTCACTCTCGTGAAGGCCTTTTGGCACGCCTCTGTCCATTGGACTGGATCTGGCACCCCCTTTTTAGTGAGATCAATCAAGGGCTGATGACATCAGAAAAATTAGGCACAAACCTTCTGTAATAGCCAGCCAACCCCATAAACTGTCTCACTTCCTTTTTGGACTTTTGAAGCCCAAAAAAGTGCATTCATCCATCAAAAAAGTTATCCGTACGGCTCCAGTGGTGTTATAAAGGCCTTCTGAAGCAAATCGATTTGTTTTTGTTAGAAAAATATCCATATTTATAACTTTATGCCGTATGAATGTCTTTTTTGATGAATGGATGCACTTTTTTGGGCTTCAAAATATAAGGTACCATTCACTCCAATTATAAAGCTTGGAAGAACCAGGATATTTTTTAATATAACTCTGGTTGTGTTAGGCTGAAAGAAGAAAGTCATATACAGCTAGGATGGCTTGAGGGTGAGTAAATTATGGGACAATTTTCATTTTTGGGTGAACTAACCCTTTAAGGCCTAACTTCAAACTCAGTGCCTCTTTGCTCAACAAGGGAAAATCAAAAGAAATCAGCCAACCTCAGAAATAAATTGTGGACCTCCACAAGTCTGGTTCATCCTTGGGAGCAATTTCCAAACACCTGAAGTTACCACGTTCAAATGTACAATAGTACGCAAGTATAAACACCATGGGACCATGCAACCATCATACCACTCAGGAAGGAATGTCTCATAGAGATGAACGTAGTTTGGTGCAAAAAGTGCAAATCAATCCCAGAACAACAGCAAAGTACAGTGCCTTGTGAAGATGCTGGAGGAAACATGTAGACAAGTATCTATATCCACAGTAAAACAAGTACTATATCGACATAACCTGAAAGGCTGCTCAGCAAGGAAATAGCCACTGCTCCAAAACCGCCATAAAAAAAGCCAGACTAAAGTTTGCAAGTGCACATGGGGACAAAGATCTTAGTTTTTGGAGAAATGTCTTCTGGTCTGATGAAACAAAAAATTAACTGTTTGGCTATAATGACCATCGTTATGTTTGGAGAAAATAGGGTGAGGCTTGCAAGCCGAAGAACACCATCCCAACCGTAAAGCATGGGGGTGGCTGCATCATGTTGTGGGGCTGCTTTACTGCAGGAGGGACGGATGCACTTCATAAAATAGATGGCATCATGAGGAAGGAAAATTATGTGGATATATTGAAGCAACATCTCAATACATCATCCAGGAAGTTAAAGCTTGGTCTTCCAATTGGACAATGAACCCATACCTCCAAAGTTGTTGCAAAATGGCTTAAGGACAACAAAGTCAAAGTATTAGAGTGGCCAACACAAAGCCCTGACCTCAATCCGATAGAAAATTTGTGGGCAGAACTGAAAAAGCATGTGCAAGCAAGGAGGCCTACAAACCTGACTCAGTTACGCCAGTTCTGTCTGGAGGAATGGGCCAAAATTCCAGCAACTTATTGTGAGAAGCTTGTGGAAGGCTACCCAAAAAGTTTGACACCAGTTAAACAATTTAAAGGCAATACTACCAAATACTGACAAAGTGTATGTAAACTTCTGACCCACTGGGAATGTGATGAAAGAAATAAAAGCTGAAATATATAATTCTCTCTACTATTATTCTGAAAGTTCACATTCTTAAAATAAATTAGTGATCCTAACAGACCTAAAACAGGGAATGTTTTCTATGATTAAATGTCAGGAATTGTGAAAATGTTTAAATGTATTTGGCTAAGGTGTACGTAAACTTCTGACTTCAACTGAACATACTATATAAACCACTCACTGTGATTATATTATTGGCACGGTAACATCAGTTTTCAACAACGTGCCTTGAGCACTCATTAATGTAAAGACCCCAGACTGTGATGATCATTAAAGTTATGAAGTGATCGTCACAGTATGTAGTCTTCAACTCTTAATGTAACTGAGTCATTCATATTAGTGAGTCAGACATTTCTTCAAAGAGGTCTTGAACAATCCTGTTTGTTCTGTTGTGCACAGGAAAATAGCAACTCCCAATCTGAGCACTTTGATAAATGGTGTAGTGAAAATGATTATGACAGTTTCATTTGCCTGATGCCAGGAGCACAGGTGAGACAGAGAAAGACTAAAGTGCACAGAAAGATTACAATTTCTCCAATGTATTAAAATATACAAGAATGTATAAGAAAAAAGAGATAAATAGATTAAAGAAAACAAATGTCTCTCCAATTTAGATATATTTATATATTGACCTAAATAAAAACATATTTTAAGAATGCCAAGGGTATTTGAAATGTAAGAGCCTATTATTATCTTGTTGCAATTACTAATTAAACTGACAAAGCAGACCCTGATAAGAGCTGTCTCCCTTCTGTAGCTAATATGAATTACATCTTTGTGGTCAGTATAGACAACTGGAAGAGGTCCAAAGAAGAATTAAGGCACAAGGCCATTATGTAAAAAGAAGAAAGATACAATGGTATGGACATGTCACTAGGATCGATAGTCTGACAAAGACAATTCTTCAAGGGACAGAACCTGGAGGCAGAAGACGAGGCCGACAGAAAAAGAAATGGGTAGATAACATCACAGAGTGGACTAGCAAGAACTTTGCCACAACCCAGATGCACATCCATGACCGATAGAAATGGAGGAACATGGTGTTCGATTCAACCATACAGCAACCCCACGAACCAGGAGGGTTAAGGGACAAATGAGAAAATGAGATAGAGAACTGTAATATATTAAAATCCAAGCATAGGCTTACAACAGATTGAATAATGCCAATAATAGGCTTATATTATTTGTTGGTGTTTGTTTGTGTTTTATCAGCTATTCCTGCTTGGAGAGGAGAGAGAAGAGGTAACTTTTTCTTAAAGGTCAGGAGACAGAGGTAAGCACTAGTTTGGCAAGATTACAAACAAATGTTCAAACACCACTTATAGTTATATGCACTATGATCAATCCTGTAATATGGTTCAAGAGCTCTATTGTATTCATTCATGTTTTCAGCATATGCAGTAAGAATATTTCCAACATAAGTAGTATATGCATTTGAATATTGCAACTCAATAATTAGCAGCTTAAGTCTAAAATAATTAGGCCTAAGTGTTCAAGTTGTCCTCCATAAGGACTAAATCTTTCTGCACTTTATTCAAAATGTTATATTTAGGCTTATTGCTGAATCACAGGCACTGATTCAGTTGTGTATTTATATTCTTTAGCATTTGAATAGGACTTTTTAATAGGTTAAATTAGGCAAATATTTGATACAGTTGTATCTATTTATAATTCTGTCATTGTATATTTATTTGAATGATTTGTAAAGCATTTTGGGCCAACTTCTGTTGTTTTTAAATGTGCTCAATAAATAAAGGTTGATTTGACTTGCTCAGCAGTAAATGGGGTACGGCAATGGGTGCTATTTTATAAGAATATTACTGGTTCAATACAAGTTAAGTTCAAATTGACGGCATTTGTGACAAGATTACCACAAAAAATAATTTCAACCTGTCCCTCCTTTTCTTTTACAAAAAGCAAAAATCAAGGCGACAGTTATGCACTTACAATGGAAGTTAAGGGGGCTTATCTTTCAAGGGTTTAAAGGCAGAAATTTGAGGATTATGATTTTATCACACTATAATCATGTTCACATGTATATTGTTTACATCTTTTGGCTATACTTTTGAAACAGTGAGTATTTTAACATTTATGGATTGGCCCCATTCACACTGTAAGTGCCTGACTGCAAGCCTCATACATTTTTTGGTGATCAAAATACTGCAATAAATGCTGTTGATTGAGCTTAATTTGTACTATTAATTTAGTACGGTTGGGAGTTTAATTGCTTAATGAATTTTCAGTGTGATTGTACCGATTATTTTTTTTCATGAAGGTTTTGCTGTGCTGTATGAAGCATTATCTCATCAGCCTAGAACTCATCCACCATGGCATTATGCCATTCAGAAGAAATAATAATGGTCTTTGTCAAAGAGGCATTATTGAGCTGTATGAACTGAATGTAATTTTTTTTTATTTTTGTCACAGTGCATTCCTTCTAGTGTATTTTTCCTTTTAATGTGGGATGCACATACTTACATCTAAGATTTCCAAGTACAGAATGCACCAGTCAGATACAGGATGTTTTGATAGGTTCACTGGGTCATGAAGAAGGAAAACTGTCCTGTTAAAAGTAGAATGTGTGTTGAGTGGAAAGATGTGGGTAAGATTTGCTGCTTATAATTTATTCTTATGAACATAAATTAAACATACCAACCCTCAAATATATTACATTTCTTCAGTGAATTTAGGTAGGTGTACATCACAAACACATTTACATGATATTCATTAAGTACACCATAAAAAATTATCATTGTAAAATTAGTCTTTATTTAATATACTGGTTATCATCCTCATTGAATTTTTCTTGTCATACATTTGCCTCACACACTCTCTTATAAATAAAAGCTTGCCGTGGCAGTACTGTACAAGATTCCCTTTGTACATGTAAGACACTACTGAAAAACAGAGAAGAAAACAAGTACCTTTGAATTAAAGACAACGGCATGAAGATTCACTTGAACAGGATTGGAAAGCACATTTGCATCATCCAGCTGGTTTTGATGTTCTCATTAGCAACAGGTCTGCTTCATTTCAGAAATGTCGAGCTCCCTCTTCATGTAACACCCAAAGTGCAGAAGCAACAGAAAGGCCATTAATGAGAACAGGGCATTGGAGCATACTGTATGCAAACACACACAAATCATTTTTTTAATTAAATGTTTTTCGCAGAAAAATATACTTCATTTTAAAATAGATGTCACATGAATCTTTTTGCCTCAAGAAAAATTCTGATGTAAATATTCCAAAGAACTTATAAGCAAAACTCAAATTAGCTAAGAGGGATCAGCAGTCCTAATCCTGTTGTTTAAACAATACTATTTACTCAAATTACTGTCCTCTTCATAAGCATGTTCAATGAGCAAATGTAAACTCGAAAAGAAGGGACTGTTTACAAATGACAAACCAAAGGGTTTTCTGAAAAAGATCAACATACTTGGGAGGTATGAACACATTCAAGCATGTCTTGGTAACTGCTCTTTTAAATAACAAACAGACATTAGAGAAAACATGAATACTGTATTTGAATTGTAAAGTATTTTTCCTCCTTGTGTCAACAGTACATTAGTGCTCTTTTCTACAATAAAACATAACTGCTTTGTGAGGCTTAGCACTGATACTATGCAGAGAACAGTGTAATTCCCACCATTTACACTTGAAGACTTTTAAATAAGAAAACTCCCTTACAATTTTTAAGATGTACAAAGAATTTGTTTAGGTACTAAAATAAGGATAATTTCACCAAGAATATACTACATTGATCTTAGGAGATGCTGTCCTGTCTCTAAAACCTCATTCTGTTCAAAAACTGCTACAAAATTGTGCTTGGAGTGGTCACAGGGCAACAGTGGTTTGAATTCAAATCAAACTTCTTTATTTTCAGTTCAAATAAGGTTCATGTAAAAATCATATGGACTTTTATTTGAATTCCTCCATAATTGTTTATGTCAAGAACTAATGACGCAAACAAAATATTGGCTAATCAAGTGTAGGTAAAGATGGAATGAATGTAGCATTCTCTGGTGAACATCTGAACCACAACTTCTGGAAAGAGTAAGAGCACAGCCTGTTTTGCTGCCTCTGCTTAAGGTTTAAATATCAATCTTTATAAAAACTAAAAAGATGTATTTTAAAAGGAAGATGAGAAAATGCATTTAACACTATTAACAATGAAATAATCTGATCGCATTAAAACCTGCACATTTTCACAGATATGCAAACATTTGAGAAATGAGAGACAATTCACACACTGAATCACAATGTTATGGCATACACAGAGTGCTGTAGAAGTTGCTGTGCAAAAGGTGTGAATTAAAGTCGGTGCGCAAGAGTGAATTGGGCAACCCTGAAATTCGACCCTAAATTAAAAGCTTCATAGTCTTATTCTAGTTTAAGTGTCGTGTTGTCTGTAGAATCCAATAGCTCACATCCTGCAGGCTTCACAGTCTGTAACATGGTGCTCATTTACAAGACCACAATTCCCAACAGGGTTGAGAAAAACAACAGCACATACATCAGTCGTCGTATCTACCTTACTTCTAAACCTCTATCCCAAGAGCTCATGAACAACAATTGTGCCAACCAACAGGATATTCAAGTAGAGCTAATTTGCATTCATGCTGCTTTCTTGAATTTCAGAGAAGGGTAGAATGGCTTATTGGTGCTGACGGACTACTTCTTGTTTAGCTAGGATAACATCAATATATCTTGATTAAGTTCTACACCTTGCATTTGGCAAATGTTGTGGGTGTTGTGAAACACTGCTAGAGCTTAAGTGTGTTTACTGAATTTACCTGAAAGCTTTAATTTGAGAGACATTACGAGCTCTACAGACACTTAGTATTATTATTTAAACATTTGCTTAGATTACTGCATACACTGAATGGAAAAGTGGTCCAGGGACCTAAAGAAAGTCATGGTTTCTCTGGATCAGAGGCACTAATTGAGGGGGGAAAGGGCAAATGAAAAGAAATCAAGGCCCTTTTTTTTGGCAAAAGAATGGGACACTGCCATTAAAGAAATAGGGAGCCCCTTACATAAACCTTTACCTAACTTAAAACGTGAGTGGTAGTGACACCATTTTGGAGTTGAAGCAACCCCTTTTTGGAGTAAGTCCGCCCCTTGTGGAGTAACTCACTTATTCCATTAAGGCAGGCTCTGTCAACCTTTATATAATACAATTCAGTATCGTCATACAAATATCTAGAGACATTCATATACAAATGCTTTAAGAGGAACACCCATCCACACAGTAATAGTAATAACTACTAGTTAATTAAACCACACATACATGCACACATTTCTGTGGCACAATAAAATTCAAGACAAAAGTTAAAATACAAATCACAGGCAGTTGTCCCATAAAACAGTTCTTTAGGAAGAAGATTTCAAATGTAAATGTTTTTAAAAAGTCAAACAAAAAGCTGCTATAGCTTTTTCTCAGGTTCAGGGGCTTTGTCTTCCCTTTTCTATGCTTCTATCCCCAGCTCTTGCACTTGCTCTGACTCTCCAATCTCCACTTTGTCTGGGGCTGGGGGATTAAAGTCTTGTATGACACTGGGTTCAGAGGGCTGATAGCGGTATTTGTAGCCAAAGGCACGTAAGTGGTAAGTGTAGTATTCCAGCAGGTACATGACTGATGAGTCAACATAGTGGAAAGAAACGGCCAAATCTGAACAACACTGGGGCCCCTGAGAGAGAGAGAGAAAAAAAAAGAGAATGTAATCTTTAAACTTTGTTTCCTTAAAAGGAATATTCTGGTTTCAATAAAAGTTCAGCTCAATCGACAGCATTAGTGGCATAATTTTTTGTGGTAATAAATATTATTTCAACCTCCCAACCTTTTCTTTAAAAAAAGCAAAAATCTAAATTACAATGGAAGTGAATGTGTGCCAATTTTTGAACATAAAAAAAACAATCAAATTCAAATGTTTAGCCACAAGACATAAACAGTGTACGTGTTAAGTACATGATTTTATCACTAAAATCATATACTAACCATTACTGTGAGAAGTTACAGACAATTTTGCCAATGTCAAAAAACCCTAAAATTATAAAAAAAATACAATTTAAACAACTTGACAGCTCAAATAATACATGAGTTTTAACAGAAAAATGTATGTTATATATTTATACCATTTTAAGCTTCACATCTGCCTTTAAACCCTCCAATTGTCCCCATTTACTTCCATTGTAAGTGGCTCACTGTTACCTCAATTTTTGCTTTTATTAAAGGAGGGATGGGCCTAAATTATTTTTTTTTTTTTGGTAACCAAAATTATGCCACAAATGCTTTCAATTGAGCTTAACTTGAATTGAACCCAGAATATTCCTTAAATGTCATCAGGCAAAGGTGCCACTGTAGATGAACTTGGATCTGAGCTAAAACAAACTCACACTTCCTTGGGACAAAGACATGGGGATTTGTGCCTTTTGACTTGCAGGGCATAAAATAAATGTTTTTTCGAGGTGTAATCTATATTTAATTGAACAGGATGTATGTGAAAGGTGACATTAAAACATATGTGTCTTAAAAAAATACTGAAAATGCAATCCTTTAAAAGGATTGCCATCCCAGATGTGAATGACTGATTTTATTCAGCGGAACGCAAATTACGATTTTTAGAAGATAGAGCTCTGTCAGGTCCTTATAATGAAAGTACACAGTGACAGCAGTTTGACGGTCCAAAAATCACATTAAAGCAGCATAAAAGTAATCCACATGACTTCAGTCAATCAATTAATGTCTTCTGAAGCGAATCGATAGGTTTATGAAAGAAACAAGTCGATAATTAAAAGTTTTTAACTTTAAATCAGCACTTCCATCCAGAGCTCTGATGCTGTTTGAAATAGCCGAACTCTCGCGTGACGTTCATTCTTCTGTTGTAAATAAGTGCCGCTTACGAATTCACCGACACGCTCACGTCATGCAACAGCTACGTGATGCATCAACTGCTGGCAGGAAGTGCTTTTTAAAAGTTAATAATGTTTTAAAGATCTATTTATTTTTTACACAAACATATCGATTTGCTTCAGAGGACATTCAATGATCAACTGGAGTCGCATGGATTACTTTTATGCTGCTTAAATGTGACTTTTGGACCGTCGAAGTACTGGCACCCGTTTACTTGCATTATAAGGACCTGACAGATTTATATCTTCTCAAGATCTTCATTTGTGTTCTGCTGAAGAAAATACACATCTGGGATGGCATCAGAGTAAGTGAATATTGATAGAATTTTCATTTTTGGGTGAACCATTCCTTTATGGCAACTAGACCAGTGTAAAATAGTGAGCTGGAGCATTTCACTGGAATTAATGGTGTAACCTAATTTATTATTTAGCAGGGGGTGTTCTCATACTTTTGGCAGACAACTGTAGTATACTTTGTCCATATATGCTACATGGACAAAGCATACTACACTTGACCGCATTACTACAAACTTCTTCATTAACCTCACCTGTGCTCATCATTGGTGCATTTGCCTGCTATTGACTGTACTAAAAGAGTATCAGAGTAGTTGTAGTGGGTATGCGTCCCATAAAACATATATATATATATATGATAAGCTTATGTTTAAATTTCAAAAATCTAAATTATGCCATCTTATAAATGTACTATTTAGAACCTATAATGCCTTACAATACTGTGTAGGTTGCCAGCCCAATTGGTTATGGAACAGAACTATGATCTTGATAAAATCAACACCCATTTTTTTCGACAAGTTTGTTCTCACCTGCACAATGGGGTAATAACAGTAGTTCCAATACCAGAATGTCTTCGAAAATGTGCCAGTGAGATGGGACTCAGGTACGAAAGGATGGAATGTCTCTCTTTGCATGTTGTCTCTGGAATCTCCTGCCAAAACGCCCATCTTCTCCATACACTGACCCAAGGCTAGGTCCTCCACAGAGGAAGTGTGCGTGCACACTTTGGTGCGAAATCCTTCCACAAACCTCTTCAGAGCCTCTTTACTGAGCACATAGCCAGCACCGCCACTCATGTAGCCCTGTTTCGCGAAGGGCTTAAACCGCCGTCCAAAATACACTGGGTCATCTGGTGAGTGACTGGCCAGAATCCATCGCAGGTTGTCTATAATCACATAGGTGTCATCATCTGCTTTGAGGAACCAGTCTGCCTCATCCAAGTGTTTCTCCATGACATAGTGGAATGCATGGATGGTTTTCCAGTACAACTGATCCCGACCCTCCTTGGTCTTCAGGCCAACCGTGGGAAAATCTGGGTTGTCCTCAGAACTCATGAAGACCACAATATTGCAGTGCCGACTCCATGTGGCTTTCACATGTCGAGCTTTCTTCTCAAGGTTTTTAGGACCAGTCATAACCCAACATAGAATGCGTACTCTCTTATAGAGAGCATCAGCTATTGTTCCATCCTCACCTAAATAAGACAAAGATGACTCAGAAAAATACAGTACACATACAAATGCAAAGAATATTGGTCGTTCACACCGAACAAGTTTTTACATAAAATAAATAAAAACTACAAACAGAGCAACGAATGCTAGTGGCTGAAGGAGCATTTTTTTTTTTATTTGAACAGTTTTTAACACGACACATTCCTACAATATGCAGCACAAAGACGTCTGTCTAGCACATGCCAACACTGAAAAGCAATGGAGATGGACGGGAATACGCATTCCCTGTCTACGGCTCCATGTTGTGTGAGATGAATGCATGTGAATAAAATTTTGAGTTGTCATAAGACAGTCTACAGTTTATCACTTTTGGGATAGTTTATTGACAATCAGATAGCAATAAAACGGAGTCTATAAAACATCTCTGTATGCTTTAACAAGGACAACACACATTTGACACAAACCCAAAAGCAGACCAAAGTCCATCTTTTCACCAGGATACACACTCAAAACAAACATGCAAAAAAATGCACATTATGGGGAAGAGATCATTCTTACACATAACATATGGGGCCAAATTAACTGAAGAGCTGTTTGACCTGCTCATATAGGAATCCTTGCATACATTAATGATATAAAGCATTGTAATAGTACCAATAGTACAGGATAATTGTATCATCAGATTATATTATTAAAGGCTGGGACATTGTAAGTATTATCTGACCCTACCAGTCTACATTCCTCTCTTGGGAATGCCTTTTGAACTACTTGAATAACTTTCTTGCTCTTGATTTACTCGTTCTGGGAGCCTTTTTAAATGGACTGTAAGACCACGTGACTACCATGTTCAGCCATGGTCCTGTCAACACCTTCATACTGAATGGGTGCTTTAAAGATAAAAAAGTCACAAGCAGTAAATGTCATATTCGAAAGCTAGCAATAAATTTATCTTAAAAATCGCTCATGTAGAACAAAAATTAGTACATTCATTTCAAGTCTTAGACTTTCATATCATCGCTACCTTGTGAATATGAAACAGTCTATTAATTCGATAATTGTTGGTTTGGAACTGAAACAATGCAAATCAAGTTTAACAACATCTAAGCAAGGCATCAAATGCCATTGAGAGTACAATTTCCCCCAGTGTTATTGAAGCTATTCCATCCAGCTACACACAATTACCTTACATACACATCCTTCTTAACCTACAGGTCAGATTGGGGGGTATATTCTCAAATTATAATACATTCAAATTCAAGAGTGCTATTAATATCAGGGTTCCAACTAATTTATCCAATGAGTTTCAATGATTCATTTATAATTGGGGGATAGGTTTTTAAAAAAATCATTTTATAGAAATTGCAGTCATAAAAAGCATTAAATAGTTGATTAAATATTGAGCCAAGCATAACTAGCAAAAAGTATATTCACAATTTACATTTCCCTGAATTTTCCAAGCCTAGAAATCACAATTTTTAAATTCCCTAATTTTTCAGATTTCGATGCCTGTGGGAACCAAGTAATATACAATGTGGGATTATGGTTACAGAACTTGAGTTGTTCCGCTCATGCAATATTATATTCCAGTGTAAAAATCCATAATAATGAATTACAATTGCCGTATTATATATATATATATTATCATATTTCCATCCATTCTGTGGTTTCTATAGTGCGTTACCTGTATGGTGCGGATGGTTGAGGTTGAAAAGAGCCGATCTCTCCTTCTTCCAGTTCTTGCTTTCCTCCTCCAGCATCTCCTGCAGTCTTTTCCCGGGTTCTTCGGTCTCACGAGACGCGAAGATCCGCGCGAACCCAAACTGACTCAGGAACAGGTACAGACTGCACGTGCCCACCAGAAAGCCCACGTAGAACGCGGAGCGCGCGACGAGAGATTTCATTGCGAGCTCGGTTACGACAGACTCCCACCTCAGAGCACCTGGACAGCACACAGAAATAAGGACTAACGTCTAC
The DNA here is from genome assembly GCF_025860055.1 of Xyrauchen texanus. Taxonomy (NCBI): domain Eukaryota; kingdom Metazoa; phylum Chordata; class Actinopteri; order Cypriniformes; family Catostomidae; genus Xyrauchen; species Xyrauchen texanus. The sequence goes on from NC_068288.1 coordinate 32,853,210, forward strand.
AAGCAGAGGGTGGTGCAACATTGATCAAATCGTGTCTGATAGCATTATTTATACTCGTAATGACAGATTAAAGGACAAACACCCCTTGGAGTTGAGACACCGGTGCAACGGCAGCCCAAATTATATGTGTCGTCATACCAGGACACAACTACTGACAGTTGTGCGTCGAAACAGGCAACTTCCTTCTCTTTAATTTCCTGGTCTTCAACCTTTACAAACTAATATTTGTTTAGGAAAATGTACATACGCTTTCTCAAACACTTGTCAAACGTTATTTAATTTATCAGACAACACATTTTAAGCTAAAATGTAAATCATTCAAATAACGTAGTTCAAAACATAATAACAATTTTTTTTTTTTTTACTTCTTAGATGATGACCCAATCTTACCAGACACTTCATTTCCGCCTTAGAAGTGAGAACAACTGCTGGATTCGACTCAGAGTCCATTTCAGTCCAACTCAGACAGCTAGCATGACTTTAGAGCGAAGAGTTTTTCCATTAAAATCCAAATTACAGACTGCCAAGCGTGGTACAACAGTTCTAAAATCATGTCCTGACTTATTTCTTAAGCGAATGTAAATTTAGTAAGATAAGAATAAAGAATAATTGATTTTAAGCTTAGCAGTAACGTGGGTGCTAACTGAACGTTTACGAAGTTGAAAGGGGCGGAACAGTTACGTATTAAAATAAAGGCAAAAAGGTTAAAAACACCCAACCTATTTACAAGTTACTTGTCATTCTCATTTTATGGACAGTAACCCACATGCACATCACACCTGGACGTGTTGCTAATTAAATCGATTCAGATTGCTTTCTGATTACACCGTTTTCGCCGACTGAATCCAATGCATGAGCGTGTTTGCGTCACATCTGAAACAGTCAGTAGGACCAGAGCCATATAAAGAGAGAGTTGCGACAACTCCATTGACTCCAATGGAACGTTTTTTTTTTACAGCAATGGCGGCTCGTGGAGCCCATAGACATTATGTCTATGGTGGAGCCTCTCAATAGTTCCCGGAAGTAGCAGCAAACACCGTAGAGATGCATCAGAACAAACCGTTTGCGACGCACTTTTAAAAGGTGAGACGTTTAAAGAATAATATTATCTTATTCTGTATATTATCAGTACATCTAAATAAAAATAACTTGTAAATTAAAACCTTATAGTTGAGTATTACTCATTAAATTAGGAGATAAGGGATGTTATCGGATAACTAACAGATTAGGCAAGGATTGGAGCTGGATAAAGTTAGTAACGAACACCCTATTAATTGTAAAATCTTTGCAAATACCTCACACATTTTTTTGTTGTTGTAATTTTATATTATTATTATAATTATTATTTATATTTAGATTGCTCCTGCTGACTTGAGCCAACCATTTTTTTCTCCTCTCCATGTCAGTGGGCAAGCCATACATTCGCACACCTTTCTCTGAGCGATTGGAGCATCCCCATGCAGCACAGCAAACCATGGTGAAGACTATGCAACGACAACATGAAAGAAAGGACACATACAAAATGCTTGGCATGCTATTTCATTTATTAGAAATGTATTCATGAATTGCTGTAAATAGTTATTGCATTTATTTGAATAAAAATACAAAAAAGTAATATCAGTAATATATTATTACAATTTAAAATAACCGTTTTCTATTTTAATGTATTGTAAAATGTAATTTACTCCTGTGATGCCAAGCTGAATTTTCAGCCTCATTACTTTTGAACGGCAGTTTATATACGAGTATGCTTAAGTTGTTTTAAAGCTGAATATATTGTGTATATGAATAAGTATTGTAAGAATTATACATTAGATATATAATATTTATAATACATAAATAATTATATTACTATATATAGAATTGTAAGAATTGTAAACAATAAGCTTCATTTCACTAAATTTAACATTTACGTAACTGCTGCTAATAGTTAATATTTCATTGACCCATTGTGCGGTGCGAGCTGGAAATCACCTGTCACCAGCCTGTCTCTTTACTATCTGAAAAGTCCTAAATATGACATTAGTTACCATGAGATTAGTGAAAACAATGAACATGAGGTAACATAAAAAGGCAACAGAAGAGAAACCCTAGCCTGAAATAAGTTGAGGCAAATAACAGTAAGCGAACACTAATCCTCAAATATTAGCTGATTTGATCTTTAAAAAACAACATCGCTGTAACAACATACTCATGCTACATACATATGTCGGTGTGTTACATAAATATATAAAATAAATGCATTTATTGACTACTAATTACCAGAAATCGCAGTTCTGTCACTCTACTCTTAACAGTTTGAAATGCCCGCCAAAGCACTTCCTGGAACTATCTGAAGTCTACGTGAATCATGTGACAATCAAGCATTTAGAACTTCCGTTGTCGCAACTCTCCTTTATATTGGTCTGATTAAGACATACGGAAGCTATACCAACAGGAACATGTATCCTCTTTAAAAACTGCTTTTACTCTCCTACAATAATTAATACTTTTCCTGAGCCAACTAAAACTCCTATAGGTAAAATATGTTTTTCAGGAAAAAAAGATAGATATAATAAAGTTAGATCCCTTTTTCTTATGGATATAGTTTCTATCTCTCCTGCAACCTCTTACTGGAATAATTTATTTAAAAATTTAAATTGGGAAAAGATTTGGTCCTTACCACAAAAATATTTTTTAACGAATAAAGTAAAAGAAGTATCCTTCAAAATAATAAATAAATTTTACCCTGCTAAATATTTTATGATTAAATATAAAAGTAATATTGACACAAGATGCTAATTTTGCCAAGTTCACACTGAAACTGTTTATCATTTATTTTGGTCCTGTTTCTATACTAAACGACTATGGGAGAATATTGAAACTTTTATTAAAGACAATACTCAGCAAGATATATCAGTAACTTTTAAATACATTATTTTTGGATACTTTGATTCTGATCCCATTAAAAAAAAAAACCTGCTTTGTAACTAATTTAATTTTTTATTGTCAAACTTTATATCCATAAATGTAAGTTCACCAACAACAAACCAATCTTTGTTTTTTTTAAAGAGTTTAAAATGTACCTTAACACCATCTCGTCCTCAGTAAATAAGAATGCGTTAAAAACATTTTTAATTTGTAATGACCTTAATTTATTTAGGCCTGCTCTAAGTGATGTATAACATATCTCACCCTCTTGACTTTTTTTGTTTTTGTTGTTGTTGTTTTTGTATCTTCTATTTTTCATTTGTTGTTATTTTCTTCTTTTAGATGATACTGTACATATTGTTGTTATATTTGTACAGTTTTATTTACAATTTTGTTACAGAAGTGTATATTATGATTGTTATCTTTGTATTGTTTGTATGCATAAATAAAAAATAAAAAAAGACATACGGAAGCGCATGTGATTGGATGGATCACCTGTCACTCTTGGTTTGAGTAACTGTCGCGTGTTAAGATTGGACCACATTTATCTTCTGTAGTTACGTTACGTCAAAGCCATGCGAGAGGAATCATGCCAAGTTAACTTTAGTGCGACGTATTCAGAGTCGTTCATGTTTACTTATACAACATAGCACGGATTTACAATGACAGTCTAATATGCAAATCTGTTCCAGAAAACTTAAAAAAAAAAAAAAAAGTAGGTAAGAGGCAGATACGTAGTTTCTGAACATTTCGTTCAATGAGTTAATGATTTGCTGTATTAATTGTGGACCATATCAAAGCGTATCATCTGTACATTTATTGGTTCACATTATTCAATCAGCATTTCTAAATGAATGCATTTTCAGGAGGGTGCTGAGATGAAATGCCTTTCCAGTAGTACAAAAATGTACAAATGTGCAATATCGTGGAATTCGATGTTTCAACACTTAAACTGCTGTGAGCAATTTCAGGGCCGGTAGCTACAGTTGACCTTATTCACAGCAGCGCCATCTTTGATTTTTGACAGGAATGACAACGAGGATGTACAGAGGCAGTCTCTTCAATGGGCTGTACTACAGAAAAAAAATATTTTCAAGAACATTCAGTAGACAAAAACCCCAAAATAAAACTACAGACATGAGTTGTGGAAAATCAGATGTTATCTAGCTTTATATAGTCCCTCACAGCCTCATTGTCATAAAATCAAAGATGTCACCGTATTCATTGGACAAATGCGTAGTGGCATTTCAAATTCTAAAGGCCTGCAATTGAGAGCTGCCTTCAGATTTGTTTATTTCTCAATTATTACCCCAATTTTGGCAATACTTGTAAGGTGATAGGAACATTTTATGCATGGTATTAAACAGAAAAAAATTATTTGCTTACAGCAGATTTACCACTCCCATTCTTTCACTCCGAGAACAAGTGTGCTTACGTTAAAAACTCAAAGTAGCCTATGCTTTAAATGATCAACAATTCAGACACTACCCCAACATTATTTACATTCTACCAAAGTATAACCATTCAGAAAATTTACAACAAAGAGAGCCCTTTTCTCTTGAGACCAAGAGGCTAAATGTGTCTAAATGTAGTGGATTTCTAATTGTTGGCAACAGTTTTGGTACAAGGTAAAAGAATAGCCTGCTCTCTCTCACATTGATGTGATCAGAGTTAAATAATTTAAAGCCTTGTCTAAACATTAAATATATGCATTATGGTGAATTCAAAATGCTTACAGTCCAGGGCTTGGCAGAGTAGCTGTATGATAATCTAATTGTATGTGTTTACAACAGATATGAGCCTCAACATTGGCCAAAATGTTAAGCTAAACAAAAAAAAATGCACAGAACAAAAAGCATATTAGAAATCCAAAATAACTAAATGCCGAAAGAAAATGGTGACAAAACATTGGTTACCTATCATTGCTTCAATTTACATTAGGATGACCGCATCAACACTATCACACTGTGCCTGCCATGACCCCTTCTTGTCATTAATCAAAAAATGCATTTCTTGTATCTGGATTTTCTTGACATTCAAGAGCTACCAAAAATCAAACAGAACATGACTATTTTTGTTATTGTAATGAAAACATGATGATCCAAACTGACTTTGAACAACAAACTTAGTACACCAGTTAGTGTGCATGTGAAAGGAGGTACCGTAAGTCTGTTTCATAACCGGTCACACATAGACATAAAGAGCATTGTTGAATTTCACAAGTTTGAAAAAAAAAAAACAAAACTGACATTTAGGGAATATCAGCAGGTTCCCCAACATCACTGTAACATGGATGTGAAATATCGACACCAAATGCGAGTGATTTTTATATTTGTTAAGGGAAAAAACAACAAGACTGAAACAGGAAGGGCATAAACAACTCAGATGCTCAAAGGATAATCAGAGTTTGTGGCAGTGGGCTGAACATCTCAGAGGTTCTCATGACTGAAACGATCCAAGAAAGCCATTTGGTGGGGATGCCACATGACCCAAAATGGCAATGACTAAATAATACAATCAATGGCATGTCTCCTCTTAGCTCAGAGTTAAAAACTTGCCCCAAGTTAAGAGCAAGAGAGGGCTCAAAAGTCTGCATCATCGGAATCACGGTTTCCTGTGGATTGGTTGTCATCCTGTTTCTCTCCCCACACAAATCTGTAGTTATTCTCCAACTCTTGCTGTCTCTTCTGCTCTTTATATACCTCCTCTGTGCCTCCCGTCTACACACAAAAAGGGAACAAAAAGAACATGTCATTTACCTGCTGAATCAGTGTTAAATCCAGTAAAAAAATGAAAGGCTATATCCATGATAACCAATAATGCAGCATGTTTTTAAAAAGCTTGGTAAGATGAGAATCTACATGACATCACATCCCTGTAAGTATTGAATCAATTATTAGTGTTGATGGAGTGTTAAATGCCGAGGGTGAAATGGACCTGACATTAGTTCTGGATCAGAAGTTTTTATCAAACATGAATTATATTAAATATTTGGTATGGAATATAAAACTTATAGGATAAGATAATTCACCGCAGTTCTTCAATCTATTTAGGCTGTCTCTTCATGTAATCCCAGACTGACTCAATATTTAGTGGGGGGCACTTTTTCTATTTGCAAAAGTAATGTTTGGGAGTCTAAAATTTATTTTTCCAATTGACACACTAAAGCTGAAGATATAAATAATCATCTTATGACAAATGTTTTTGTGAAATGTGTTTATGAATTGATATGTATAAGCATATGTGTGTGTGTATTGTTTGTACAAACATAGTATATATGCACACAAGAATTGTACCATTTTAGTTTTTTGGATAATTGTATGATATACTTTACATTTATGGATCTTTATTTTGATCTATTTGTTTTTTTGATTTCAGATTACAGAGTATGGGTCTATTTCAGTTACTGTTAATAAAATGTATTGAAAAAATAATAAAATACGAATATGAGTTTTGATAAGACAGCTGGCTCAACTTCAATCCAATCAGTGTATGATGTTTCAGTTATCAACTTGTTCCTTGTGATCTGAAGTCAAAAGGCTTAAGAAAAAAAGGGTTGTCTGATAGTTGCCCTTATTACTTAGTGACATTGCTGGGCAGCTACACCAGACAAACAAGTTTTATATTTATATATATATATATATATATATATATATATATAAAACAAAGGTTACAGATTACAATCAATCTCTTGTCTAGTGTGTGCACATATTTAAATACCAAAAGGTTGATGAGAAGCTCTCTAAATGATTTTGTATCCTCCTCAGAAAGCCACTGGTCTCCTGCTTCATCTGTTGTTCTATGGGTTAAAATCTTCACCTCAATCTTTCCTGAAAAACAGACCCAAAATCGTTAGTCATCATCTGCACAAATTAATATAAACAACTACATTGACATTGTTTTACCTACAGAAGTACAGAAACAAATGTTTAATTTTTATTTAACTCACACCCACACACACTCACACAGTTGTTTGAAGTAGTAAGTAGTGATAGAATTGTCGCATGCAGAGACGGCAATGAAGGCTGTGTGAAGTGAGGACAAGTGAATTGCTGTCATCCTCGTAAGTCTCCACATCCAATCAACATAAACATAATTTCCACTCTAAAACCAGAAAAACTGGAGCAACAGCCACCACCTTCTACTGACAAAATGGGTGTACTCTAAATCTCTTCAAATCACACTATTTAATTCAATAGTGTGAAAACTTCCATTCAATGCCATTTCAAAGACCGACAAAGGCAACCTCAAATTTCTCTACAGCTGTGCAAAAGCAAGCAACAAAGGGAAAAACAAAAATTCTTAGCAACTGGGAGGAGAAGTCTAAGATTTCCAAGCACGTTCATAAAACTACTTTTTGGTAGTGAATTGTTCACCCCAAAAAAAGAAAAAAAGAAAAGAAAATCCTGTCAATATTTACTCACTTTCCCATTGATCCAACCCATACTACTTTTTTCTTCCATGAAACACAAAGGGATTTTAGGCAGAGTGACAGCCTTAAGGCGGGTGCACACTGTACAATTTATAATAGTCCTTTACAATTGTTGCTTGTCAGACTGCACGATATACAACGAGAAAGATGGGTTATAATACGTCTTTCTCCTCTTTTAGATTAGTAACCTAATCGGCCACGCAAAATTTTGAAAAAGGCTGATAAATATCATGCTTGCAAATTCCCTATGGATGATGCACAAACAAGACAGATTTCTATAATTGTTTCCAACAGTATTTGCTGATTTGAATTAAAACAGACATTTAAAGTAAAATTATTAAAAGTAAAATTGTAATTAAAATAACGTAAAGAAAATGCATGATAAATGTGAAGAAAAAAAAACGAGAAAATGCAATCATTAATTTATTATCGTTTTGTAAGCTATGTATTTAATTCAGAGAATAATGCTTTCATATTGCTGACATGTTACACATTTCTCGAAGTATTTTCTGCTTATTGTTTTATTAAAACTTTTTATGTAAAATGAAAAGAAAAAACATTGAAAGTGCTTGAGTAGAGTGATACCTGGGCACAAATGTTGCTATGGTGGTGCAAACACAGAACAGGCCTCATTCCAAGTGAATTAGGGTGCAAGAGAGGAGTGGAATATCTCATCTGGTTGTCGTAATAGCAGTCACACTTTATGGCTACGATGCAAAATTTCAGACACTGCCCAAATTTCAGAGGCTGAAGATCGTCGCAAAGGCTATTTAATTGTCCGTCGGTGAACATGTCAAACTGAACGTTGTAAGATTGCTGATTTTGCAACAAATGTGTCTCAGATGGCAGAATTGTGACCAAAATCGTACAGTGTGTGCACCCACCTTTAGGCACCATTCGCTTTCATTGTATGATTAAAAAGATGCAATGAAAGTGGAAGGTGACTGAGGCTACCACTGTGTTTCCTGAAATAAAGTTTGGAACAACATGAGATATTGTTCCAAACTTTATTTCAGGAAACACAGTGGTAGCCTCAGTCACCTTTCACTTTCATTGCATCTTTTTAATCATGAGAAATGATGACAGAATTTTCATTTTTGGGAGCACCTTTCAGTTTGAAAGTGCCCCAATCTTGAAGGCCACAAGACTGGAATAGTCAGAAAGAGAGGAATAGCAGAAATGACAATTTATTTTAATTTAGAGATACGTAACCACAAGTTACTCAGACAGAGCCCCGGCAGAAGAATATTTAAAGATTTCAGAATGCAAGATTAGGTCTTTGCTCAACTCATTAAGACACACACAGGAGATAGGAATACTTAGTGTTGGTGTGTGTGTTCTGGCCTACCTTCGGCCTTGATGCCGGCTCTCTCTAGCTGTTCTTTGACCACTTCATGAATCTGTTGCCACTGGGGGTCGCCCTCGCCCAGTTCCTTCACCTTCACACCCCCCTCATCATCGTTGCCCCCGGTAACAGCTCCTGCAGCCACACCTCCGCCCACCTTATACTTAGTCACCCTGACTTTTACCTGTTCGCCACTGCTGCCCGCTTGGGCTTGGGTAATGAGAGACAGAGGGAAGGGGGGTTACCGCAGATACAGCGGAAAATTTGCCCTCCCCATTGTCCAATTGTATGTATTGTAGTCTCTCTAGCAATATCAATGGCTCAGCCCAGTCAGGTGCACAACAGCATGACAGTGTGTAGTATTAGTTTTAGTGGTGAATGATTTTATCATGAAACTAAACTCTCCATTGGCCCCCAAATATAATTTAGACACTTAGGCTACACTTATAGATGTATCACTGCAATTGCATTAGATAACAAAATATTAAACCAAGTTGCATTTGTTTTAAAGAACGACAGCACAAACACACTTTTCAGGCATAATATTTGAAAGTATATAAAATTATCAAATGCAATGACACATACACATTTTAAATGTGGCTCAAGCGGCCAAAATATTTTATTTAGTTTTTTGTACAATGCATTTATAAAGTAAGTCTAATACATACACCAATCAGCCACAACATTAAAATCTCTTGCCTAATACTGTGTAGGTCTCACTCATGCAGCCAAAACTGCGCCAACCCGCATCTCAGAATAGCATTCGGAGAAGATATTTTTGTCACCACAATTATACAGGGCGGTTATCTGAGGTACCGTAGACTTCTGGCCATTCTCTGTTGGCCTCTCTCATCAACAAGTCGTTTCCATCCACAGAACTGCCACTCACTGGATGTTTTTTTTGTTTTTGGCACCATTCAGAGTAAATTCTAGAGACTGTTGTGCATGAAAATTCCAGGAGATCAGCAGTTACAAAAATACTCAAACCAGCCCATCTGGCACCAACAATAATGCTATGGTCCAAATCACTGAGATAAACATTTTCCCCATTCTGATGGTTGATGTGAACATTAACTGAAGCTCCTATTCTGAGATGAGGGTTGGTGCTCATTTGGTGGCACGAGGGGGGGACCTAAACAATATTAGGCAGGTGGTTTTAATGTTGTGGCTTATCAGTGTATAGTACATGAAAGTTACAAGCAATTTAATGAACCATCCATTCTTCCATCTGTTCATTCATGCACTCACATCTTGCACCTGTTCACACAGCATCCATTCTCCATATTTACCTGGTGTTTTGGGAACCAGGTCTGGGCTGCCAGGGGAAGGGCCTCCCTCTTTCTTATGTGGAGAGTGTGTATCTTTATGCATTTCTATATTTTCTTCTGTTTCTGGTTCACTTTCGTGTCCGGTCTTGTCTTCAAGACGATCCAGAAGTTTCCCAAGTGTGTTCTCTAAAGTTTGCGTTGCCTGAGAGCGATCAAACTCTCCCTTAAGACCTTCGTTCTCTAACTCTTGCTGAGCCTGGGAAACAAAAACAAGACAGAATTTACATACGTAAAAACAAATTTACTTCCGAATCTATTGCCTGATTTCTACATGTTATAATACTGGAGCTCATACTTCCTCTATGATGTTGTCAAACTCTTTCTGCATCTCTTCTTTTATCTCTTCTATCTTGGACGAGGGTACAGACAGATCTTCCATCTCATCTTCAAATTCTTGCAGTAATCTCTCATCCTCATCCCCTTCCTCTATCTCAACCTCCACTTCCCTCCCCTCCTTTTTCTCCTCCACTCTCTTCTGAGATGATTGCTGGCTCTCTTTATCCAGCTCTGCTTTCATGTTCTGAACACAGAAATTAGTGGTTGACCGATAAGTGGTTTAATTTTCAATTGCAATATCAAGAGAGCAGGGTGGCTGATGACTGGTATAAATACAACACAAAAATATACATGATGGCTGAAATGCAATACTCAATTTTAAAAGGTTATTTGGTGCAAAAGGGGAAATATGCAAATGTAAGAGCTGTGGTTAAAGAATGCTAAAGGTGCAAATCAATATAGTTTTTTTTCAATGTGGTAGAGGAAATATAACTTTAGAATAGAAACTAATTATATGTCTCACACACATAGTAAAAGTGTGAATGTTTGCATTTTTTAGACTAAAAACTTGCAGCTTTCCAAATACATAAACAATTAAATATGTAGCAAGTTGTTTTCTTTCAATTCATTCTGATTCTTCATCTGTTGGTGTTTATTGCCAGTTGATAAATCAGATTTCAATGCATTAGCTCCTTCATGTGTGCCGACATGTGTACCACAAATAAAACGTGATGTACAACCCCTTTACATGAAACTGTTATTGTACAGAATACTGACTCAAAATGATCAAAATATTTTAAAACAGACATTATCCATTGAGAAGGCCACAAATAAAAAAAGAATACAAAAAAAAAAATTTCAATATATCGGCCAACCAGGCACGCTTATCGACAGATAATTTCAAAATGGCCACATGTTGAATGATTATGGCTGATACGGTTTATTGGTGTAGCACTACAATATAAATGTCTCTTTAATATGAAGAGGTGGTTATTTTTTGCATTACAAAAATACACTGATGTGCATCTAGAAAGAGACAGTACTTGTACTGTAGCATGACATGCCACTGCACAAACATGCAACCTGGGATGACAAATCAATTAAAGAGGAGTGTGATGGTCTGCAATAGGAGACATAGTGTGTTTTTAATAAGCAAGTACCTGCAATCCTCACCTTTTGATTGCTCTCTTTAAGGTGTTGTACAAACTTCATCAATTCTGCAGGGTCAGTGATGATTTTAAAATTAAACTTTTCTTCCCCAAATACTGAAGAAAAGGAGAAACATGGGCACAAAAGAATATGAAAAAGAGAGGAAGGTCCTTGATACTTCAGTTTCAAGTGTGTAGTTCAAAGTGAAATTACAGTACAGTTTTCAATTAAGTGTTTGGTGAAACCAGTTGCACAGAAAAAAAACACACTTCACCTTTATTCTTTATTATTAGTATTATTATTTAGGGGAGGAACATGTAAAGATTTAAATAAATTGTCTTACTGTCACTCTCATGCAACTGACTGTCCTGAGGCTCCTGAGAGCTCTGTAAAACAGTTGGTCATCATTAGTGCTCCTTCATCAGTTGACAGTTTACATAGTTACAGTGGCATCTTAACAAAGCTGTTAAGGCTTTAGTAAGTATATGTGGTTTACATCAGGATAGAGAAAGCAGTGAGCAGGTGCTTTAGATAAAACTATACCTCTGATTTGGGTGTGCTTGACTCTGTGCTGGTAGGTTTGGTAACTCCCTCCCAGAAGCCCTTGTCCTCTGCCTCTTCACTCACAGGGTCCCCCTCAGCTGCCTCAGCCTCTATTAACACACAAAGATGTTTATACTGTTTGATGGGGCAGAGAGGACAATGCTACTAGACTGACTATGAGAAAGATACAAAAATAATAATTATAGTATATATAGACAAGAAACTGAGCAAAAAATTATAAATAATAATAATAATTAACTAAATAAAGAAATAATAATAAACTCAAATAATTATATCACTGCCTGGGTACTAACCTTTGGTCTCTGATTCTGGAAGTGTTGTCTCATCTGAATGTACTGCAGAGTCCTCTTCTGTTTTGTCATCTTGCAATCCCTTGTTCTTGTCATCTTTTGACAGAATTTCATCCAGATTCCTGAGCTCCTCTGAGATCTGTTCAACTTTACGTTTAGTGTCAGCTGAGAGAGATAGATACAGAGACAGATGTGCTAAAAATAATACACAAATTAGAGGACAGTGTATGGTTAAATGTAGGCTGAGGAGAGGAAACGGAGTGTCGTTGTTTTCTCTCGCTCCAAGAGCGCTCCACTAATGCTCCATCACGGGCACAACACCTGTTAACGGCACTTAGTGCAATAATTCACCATGTGTTAAGCATTGTTAAACACTATTGGCATGAAGGATTTTCTGACCATAAAGATTGTGATAAAACATTTTTTTTTAAATATTCGACCTCCCACGCAATGGTTACTTTCACTCTCTGTATTCTGTTCACACTCCATATTATTAAGGTAAGCTTGTGGTAAAGATTGAGTTAACTACATGCTGGTGTCTCGTCACTATTCCTACATCAGCTGGCATATATTTAAAATTTATGATGGGACAGCGAAGGAGAACAGGAGTGGGGAGGTGATTGCCAAGATCAAAGGTTCGTTGTGAAATCCTAAAAGACGTGTCCAGAAAACTTGATGATAATCCGTTCACATATGGAGAGAAAATCTAAAGGTCAGTAATTCATATTTATCTCTCTCTCCCCATTATACAGTTTGAATAATAATTTTAATCTAATGCATTGAAATCTTAACTGTATGCTATTATGTCCCGCATTAAATAGAACTGAACTTTTAATGACCTAAAACACCAACTGAACTAATCAAGATGTTAATATTGCGAAGTTTGACTTTGATCAGTTGCCATCGAAATTTATTTTAGTGCTGTGGGCTAATTTATGCATTATACATTTTCAGATGAAGAAGCTCAGCAAATGCGAACAGACAGAGGTACATTTAAAATCTTTAAAAAATTCAAAAGCTAGTATTTCTAAAAGTGAACTCTGCATTACATATAGTTTTGATAGTCTTATCTAGTTTTGATTAAAAAACAAAAAGTGTAGAACATTCTGAGAATTCACAGAATTATAGGGCAAGGTTAATTAAAAGAAGTGCAATCAGAGAAAATAATAGGCAATAATTAGGAAATATTACATAGGCCTAATAATGTTTTTTTTTTTTTGGTAATTTATTTTATGTATTAAATCCAGAGAATGTTGCAGACATGTTTAAAAAGTAAGCGATACAAAATATTTAATTTAGTCTTGGGCTAATGTTAGTGTTCCAATAAAGCACATTGCAGCTTTTCTCCTAGTATTGTGTATTAATTTTCATTTAATACATCATCTGCATGGAGGGTTGTGATATTTAGAAGAATACTAAAATAATTTTACAATGAAGAGGTAGTTAGGTCCTATTTTAGCCATGGAGCGAACACGGAGCGGGGGGTGTCTCTAATCCAGGAGCGTGGAGTAAGTGAGAAGCAGGAAATTGACAACCCAAAGTGAAGCTGAAGCGGAGTGATTAAAGAATGCTTTGAGAAGAGAATGGGAAATTGTTGGGCTCCACTCCACTCACATACTCCACAATGGAGACAGCTGCGCAAGTAATGTCCTTTGAGATGACATCACTTGTGCAGCTAAGACATTTTTCATGAATAGAGTAATGACTGAGCAGGCAAAAGACAGAAATCATGTTGTCAAAATAAGATTACTACAGTCTGAGAACCATTTTCTTCCACAGAACACACAAAAATAAAGCGTTGGGCAGTATGTTAGTCTTAGTTACGGAGACTGACTGAGGCTGTCATTCTGTCTAACCAGTTGAAGTCCTTAAACTCATTTTTTTAACCACTGCACAGATTTAATCTAACTGTAAGCTATAGTTTTGGTAAGTCTTTTACAATATCTACCTTGTGAATTGACTATATAACAATTCCAGTGGGTCAGAAGTTTCCATTCACCAAGTTAACTGTGACTTTAAGCAGCTTTGAAAATCCAGAAAATGATGTCAAGCCTTTAGACAATTAGCTTCTGATAGGAGGTGTACTGAATTGGAGGTGTACCTGTGGATGTATTTTAAGGCCTACATTTATACTCAGTGCCTCTCTGTTTGACATCAATAGAAAATCAAAAGAAATCAGCCAAGACCTCAGAAAATTAATTGTGGACCTCCACATGTCTGGTTCATCCTTGGGAGCAATATCCAGACAAGTGAATGTACCACGTTCATCTGTACAAACAGTAGTATGCAAGTATAAACACCATGGGACCACGTAGCCATCATACCGCTCAGAAAGGAGACACTTTCTGTCTCCTACAGATTAACATATTTTGGTGCGAAAAGTGCAAATCAATCCCAGAACAACAGCAAAGGACCTTGTGAATAAGCTGGAGGAAACAGGTATACAAGTATCTATATCCACAGTTAAATGAGACCTATATCAACATAAGCTGAAAGGCTGCTCAGCAAGGATGAAGCCACTGCTCCAAAACTGCCATAAAAATGCTAGACTACAGTTTGCAAGTGCACATGCGGACAAAGATCTTACTTTTTGGAGAAATGTCCTCTGGTCTAATTAAACAAAAATTGAACTGTTAGGCCACAATGACCATCAATATGTTTGGAGAAAAAGGGTGAGGCTTGCCAGCTGAAGAACACCATCCCAACTGCAAAGCATGGGGGTGGCTGCATCATGTTGTGGGGGTGCTTTGCTGCAGGAGGGACTGGTGCACTTCATAAAATAGATGGCATCATGAGGAAGGACAATTGTGTAGATATATTGAAGCAACATCTCAAGACATCAGCCAGGAAGTTAAAGCTTGGTTGTGAAAGGGTCTTCCAAATGGACAATGACCCCAAGCATACCTCGAAGGTTGAGGCAAAATGGCTTAAGGACAACAAAGTCAAGGTTTTGGAGTGGCCATCACAAAGACCTGACCTCAATCCGTAAGAAAATGTGTGGGTAGAACTGAAAAAGCGAGTGCAAGCAAGGAGGCCTACAAACCTGACTCCGTCACGTCAGTTCTGTCTGGAGGAATGGGCAAAAATTACAGCAACTTATTGTGAGAAGCCTGTGGAAGGCTACCCAAAACGTTTGACCCAAGTTAAACAGTTTAAAGGCAATGCAACAAAATAATTCTCTCCACTATTATTCTGATGTTTCACATTCTTAAAATAAAGTAGTGATCCAAACTGACCTTAGACAGGGAATATTTTCTACGATTAAATGTCAGGAATTGTGAAAACCTAAATTTAAATGTATTTGACCATGTCGTCAACTGTAGGTTTGGAAAAACATGAGGGTACATGCGTAAATGATGATTTAAAAGTTTTGGGAGAACTATCCCTTTATGATCTCCTAAAACTTACATTTTAAGTGTAACCAAAGTCTAATGCCACATCCACCACTCGTTTTCTTAAAGGGATATTTAACCCAAAAATTGTAATTCTCTTATCATTTATTCACCCTCATGCCATTCCAGAGGTGTATGACTTGTGTAGAACACAAATGAAGATTTTTAGAAGAATATCTAAGCTCTGTTGATCCTTACAATGCAAGTGAATGGTGACCAGAAATCAGAAGGCCTAAAAATTACATAGGTATTAAAGTAATCAATACGACTCCAGTAATTAAATCCATGTCTTCTAAATCAATATTAAAGTCCTTTTTACACCCATCATATTGCTTCAAAAGACTTTGATTTAAACACTGGAGACACATGGATTACTTTTATTCTGCATTATAGGCCTTTAAAGGTCTGGTCACCATTCACTTGCATTGTGAGTACAAACATAGCTAAAAATATTTAAATACTTTTTTTCATATTCTCTTAAAAATCTTAATTTGTGTTCTGCAGAAGAAAGTAAGTCATGCACATCTGGGATGGCATGAGGGTGAGTAAATGATGAGAGAACTTTCCTTTTGGGGTGAACTATCCCTTTATGTATGCAGTAATGGAGAGCATTTTCAAGACAGCGTTCTAGTGTGGATGTGACATGTAACGTAGCAAAATTAATGCACTTTCAAATGAAAACATATTTGTGTGGATGTGGCTTAAGACAACTGGAGTAATGCACAGTACTATAAAGTGGACATACCACCAGTCAACTGAAAAAATAAAAGTTATGGCAGACTGGGCCACAGTTGATCACTCAATACATAATCCTATCTTCTCAATTATAATGTTTCCTTTACATGAAAACATTGTTCTAACTTTCTTTCCTCTGTAAATTAAGACCTCTCCAACTTACAGACTTGAGCCTTGACGTAGTCCATGTACTGCTGGGCACTGAGAGCAGGTTGGCACACAATGCCTTGTGGCTTGGCATTGGAAGGTTGGCGCAGAAGCGGATGCTGGCATGTACGAGAGGTGTGCACTGTCAGGACGTAGCGACAGGACTGAGGTTCATCCACCCGTGCAATGAAGTCACTTGAGCCCTCCTCGCACACAAACTGTAAAAAAAGACAAAAAAAAAAGCAATGACTACTTAGATTATCACTGGCACTGGATGTAGCCCCATAAAACAGCAGCACATGATGATAACAGCTCACTCCTAAAAGGACTTTTTGCCATTCTCAAGTTATTAGTGATGGTTTCGACTTGTCTTCAGATTGATTTCTTTTTACCTTTTCTCCATGGCTCTGAAAAAAAGCAGGTTAATGTTGTTGTGAATGTATGCGCTCTTACTCTGACTTCTGTCTCTCTGGGGCTGCCGTTCAGGTCACATTTTGAGCCATTGACATATGACTGACTGTGATACCTCTTCAGCTTATGCTGCTTAGAAGCCTAAATAGAGGACAAGAGGACACATTTTCAGTTTTAACAAACCTTAAACAAAAATCAATCTGTTTCTTACGAGAGGCATAATATATTGTTGACCATATTTGTGTTGGTTAAAAAAAAAAACCTGAAGATTTTATACAAAGGTGTACACTACAGTCTTCAAAGACAAAGGACAACTGGTTCTAACAAGGACAGAAAGAGATGTGGAAGGCCAGATGTACAACTAAACAAGAGGATAAGAGGAATAAAGTACTTGAGCAACAGATAATTGGAAAAGAGTGTTATCTTAAACCCATTGAGATTTGTAGGATCAGCTAGACAGTAAGGTGTGTGAGAAGTGCCCGACAAGACAGCCACATCTATGGCAAGTGCTACAGGAAGTGTGGGGTGAAATGTCACCCGAGTTTCAGGAAAAACTGACAGCTAGAATGCCAAGGATCTGCAAAGCTGTCATTGCTGCATGTGGAGGATTTTTTGATGAGAACTCTTTGAAGTAGTTTAAAGTTCTGATTTTTTTCAAATTGTAATAGTAATTTTTTGGTGTTTTTAATGTCCTGACTATACAGTGTGATCAGCTGAATGCAACTTTGGTGAATAAAAGTACCCAAAAATATCTGTACATTATTAAAAACTTTTGGCCACCAAGGTATATAATATACACCGATCAGCCACAACATTGAAACCACCTGCCTAATATTGTGTAGGTCCCCCTCGTGCCACCAAAACAGCACCAACCTGCATCTCAGAAGATATTCTTCTCACCACAATTATACAGTCTGGCCATTCTCTGTTGACCTCTCTCATCAACAAGGGATTTCCATCCACAGAACTGCAGCAGAAATACTTAAACCAGCCTGTCTGGCAAAAACAATCATCCAAGCGATTATCTAATCAGCCAATTATGTGGCAGCAGTACAGTGCATAAAATCATGCAGATACGGGTCAGGAGCTTCAGTTAATGTTCACATCAACCATCAGAATAGGAAATAAATGTGATCTCAGTGATTTCGACCGTGGCATGATTGTTGGTGCCAGACAGGCTGGTATTTCTGTAACTGCTGATCACAACAGTCTCTAGAATTTACTCAGAATGGTGACAAAAACAAAAAAACATCCAGTGAGCGGCAGTTTTGTGGACAAAAATAGCTTGTTGAAGAGAGAGGTCAACAGAGAATGGCCAGACTGGTTCAAACTGACAAAGTCTATGGTAACTCAGATCTGTACAATTGGGGTGAGAAGAATAGCATCTCATGTGGGTTGGCGCTGTTTTGGCAGCACAAGGTGGCCCTACACAATAATAGGCAGGTGGTTTTAATGTTGTGGCTGATCGGTGTGTGTGTATATATACACACACACACACACACAATTTTTTATTTCTTTTTAAACTGGCTAATTGAAAATAATTATATGCAGAATGTTTATATTGGTGCATCCCTAATTTCTTCACTTTCTGAAAGGAAGAAGAAGAACATGGAGAGAGAAAAAGGAAAATTTTTAACAAGCAAATAGGGCATTTTAATGTATTCCTTACCTTGGCAGTTTCATTAGTCCAGTCAAACTCTGAATCATAATACCCCAAAAAGAGCACATCTCCATTGATCTCTGAATCTGCAAGCACAGACATTGTATTGCATTAACAAATCTTGCATAGTTTAAACACAAGAGACCACTCAGCAACTTTTGCCGAATCTCAACTTCCGTTTCCATGAAAAACACAAAGAGTCATTACACAAGTGAGCACAGGCTGTACAACCAGCTACATATTAATTCCCTGTCACAAAATGCTATTAGATGTCGTAAGACTACAGTTATTTCGACAATATTATTGAAGACACATAACGTGAATAATTTAATATACCTTCTAAGTGGTATTGCCTAATGTGCTGGCTGTAGCAGAACTCATATGTCCACCAGTCTTTGGTCTATAAACAGAAGACAAAACAAGTTGAAAGCCACTTTGACATGTAACTCATTGTTTGCAAATTTTTGCAGAAAATTTAGAGCAATATTTCAGCTCTTTAGGTCCTTACAATGTAAATTGTATTTTGTGAATTGTATTTTGTAAATTGTGAATGGTGACCAAATATTTGAAGATCCAAAAAGCACACAAAAGGCACATAAAAGTAATCCATAAGACTCCAGTGGTTTAATCAATGTCTTCTGAAGAGATTCAATTGGCTTTGGGTGATGCCAGTCTAAAATGAAACTCCTTTTTCACTGTACATCTTGCCATTACAGTCTCTAGGCATGATCATGATTCGAAGCTCGATTAAATTTACTAGTGCTTGACGCATACACAGGGTGCTTCTCAAATGGAAGGCTGCGGCCTAGTTAGGCTGTGTCCTTCCTAGACCAATGCCAAGACGGTCGAGTAAGTGCACGTCAAACCATATGCTTAGAACATGTGATATATTACTTTGTTTAGAAAACCTAAAAACATCATTAAAAAAAAAAGAGAAATATGTAATTAATCTCTCCATTATTTTAGCAAAATGTTACTCACAAAGCTACAGTCACTCAAAAAAAGCTTTCAGATAATACATTTTGCAACACTGATCTTATTATAACTATTTATTTTAAATCCTTTAAAAAAAAATAATAAAAAAAATGGAACCATAGACAGTAAAAACTATAAAACATTTCAAGCTTTTCAAATTCATGATAGTGCCCTTTTATTAATTTTCTTTTTTTGGTGCTGTGTATCTTCTAATTTGTTGTATTGTCTAAACTACTTGACATTTTTTTTTCTACATACTGTCATTGCTGCAAAAGCAAATAAAAACTTAAAGAGAGAGAAAAAAGTAAGCTGTGTCATAAAGGTTTTCCACCTCTGCGGTCACACGACTCATTTATTATTTTTATAATTCGGGACATGTGCAAAGGAAACAAAGGATATACCTGATGGATCCTTCAAAATATGACAAATGAAGGCTGCGAAATGAGGCTGCCTTCCAAATGTATTCACAGAGATGGCCTTTGACGATGATTGATGTCATGGCAGCCGAGATATCCAGCCTAAGCAGGCTGTAGCCTTCCAATTAAAAAGCACCCACAGAGAGCTAGATGGTGCTAGGAAGAGTAGGGCTTGAACTCATGATTACCAAGGACACTGCTGATGTCAAGATGTATAGTGAAAAAGGAGTTATTTTTTGGTCTGTTCTCATCCAAAAATGATTGGATCACTTCAGAAGACATGGATTAAGCCACTGGAGTCTTTTATCTTTTACTTTTATGTTGCTTTTTTTGTTGAACTTTAAAGTTTTGTTCGTCATTCACTTACATTGTATGGAGCTACAGAGCTAAGATATTCATCTAATAATCTTTGTGTTCAGCAGAAAAACAAGTAAATTATGAGAATTTCCATTTTGTGGTAAACTATTCCTTGAAGGTGCTTTTCCTAAATATAATTTTGTGATTCATACAATACAATACATCCACTCAAATCTAGGTCTGTAGTTGTGCATGTCCAGTAGTGTTTAGGTCACTCTGACACAGATGTTTGAAGAGATGTCAACCTTAATTAAGCAGGCTGCAGTCTGCATGGGTTTGAGGAGCTCAGGGACTCCTGGGCCACTGTAGCCCTGCACGTCAGGCTCTGACACCGGGTCCTGATGAAAGCGTACTGCCTGAGCAGGCAGCCGGCACTCATACAGCTGCTTGTATTTGTTAGAAACCAACATCACATCTTCCACCTAAAAATAAGAACAGAAAGAACATGAGCGAAACAGAGAAAGGGAAATAGAAAAGCAGAACCAGAGAGCGAGAAAGAGAGCGATTTGTCTACTGCCAAGTGATTTACAGTGTTACCTCATGACAGAAGAGAAGAGCTCAACAAACCAGAAACTTTACAATTTAATACTTCCATAGGATGCATAGTAGTAATAATCATATGAAACATTTTGCGTTATGGCACATATTAGACCCAAAATAACAACCTGTTTCACACGAGCTAATTCCCCATTACTATCTTAACAATTCTGTACAAGACCAGCAGAAACTAGCAGCAAACACTGTCGTGTTTACATAAATATGCAGCTGTCTATTCTGTTTAAAGTCAAGCTGCTGTACACGAAGCTAACAGCTGTCTACCTAGCAAACAAACAGCTAGCTACAGCTATGGCCAAAACAATCTTACCTGCCCCATAATAACAGGGTCGGGCAGAATCTGTATTCCATATTTCATTTCATTTAATTCTTCTAAATTCAAAAAGGCCCATACGGACAGAAGACATGTTAAGAAAAAAATATATAATCCTCTTAACCACTTTATCAAGGAGGAAGCCATAGTTATCTCTTATCGCAAACTAGCGTTGACAAACGACTTGTTATTTGGTGCATGTCGATGTGCGCTAGGCAACTGGATTGGACGTTTTGAAAAGTTGACATGTGATTGGATAGTAAAAACGTCAGTCAAGTTCAGAACGTGTTTTCATTTGATATCGGGTGCTAAAAGACACCCATCAGCCACGAAAACGACTTCCATTGGACCCGACGAGTACATGCGAGATGCGACTGTGCTTGACACAAAATAAGCTCATGCTTCAGCCTCAAGTGGTCGCTGTGAAGTGTTTAAAAAATTGTATTTATTTATTTATTTATTTATTTATTTATTTTATTTTATTTTATTTTTTGAAGTGTTTAAAAATGCTCAGCCACACAGCGCACTTTCTTTTGGATTTCTGCATCTTCCTGTTTGCATGTGGTGGATGAAAATTTTGCGGATGGCACAAGTCATATTATAAAATCACGCTGTGGAACAATATTTAAATATTCGATGTACAAAACTATAGTGCAATTTAACTCCTTTCTTGTTTTTGAGAACATAAAAACAAAATATTAGATTAGATTCAAGTATATGTATAAGTGTACTATATATATATATATATATATATATATATATATATATATATATATATATATATATATATATATATATATATATATATATATATATATATATATATATATATATATATATATATATTATGGCCGGTGACCATAACAGTGCAAGCAGCATCAAGAGGTAGAAATTATGTGCAAAGAAATGTTTAAGAGAATGTGCAAAAAAAAAAAATAAATAATAATAATAATAATAATAGTCCTAGTGTTTAGTGCCTGAGATTAGAGTTCATTAGGCTGACAGCTGAAGGAAATAAGTCTGCTGGTGCGACAGCGAAGACTCATATAGCATCTCCCAGATGGGAGAGGAGCAGGCACGTGCACACATAGACATCAAAGCGGGCTTGAGCACCTGCCCTGTTTCTTCCTCGAGAGAAAGTGCCCTTTTTTTCTGGTGTGCTTTTATTTTATTTTTAAATTAATTCATATATATATATATCAAAAAGGAAAAGGATGAGTAAAACAGTTTAGAGTCAAATTTAAACACTCTCATTTTTTCCTTTAAATTAAGATATACATTTTTTAATATACAGTACTATGCAAAAGTTTTAGGCACATAAGATATTTCACAAAAACTGTGTCTTAAAATGGTTATTTATATCTTCAGCATTAGTGTGTAAATAGGAAATATACATTTTAGACTCCCAAACATTCCTTTTGCAAATAGAAAAGAACAGAAAAGAAGAACAGGGAGCCCTGTAACAGATGGCATGACAGAAGCAATTGAGACAGCCTAAATAGATAGAAGAACTGTGGTGAAATCTCCAAGAAGCTTGGAACATCCAAACTGCCAACAACCAAGAAAAACTCTGTTCAAGTGTACCTAGGAGAATTGGTGCTGTTTTGAAAGCAAAGGTGGTAACATCCAAATATTCATCTGGTGTCATGTTAAAATCGCCTTTAAAATATATTCTGTGGGATGGTTAGCTTTGAGACATGCAGACCAGTTTGACCATGTCAGACCATGACTGTCATTACCCCACTCTTTTTTCCAAAAAGCAGTATTTGCCAACTCTGAATGCGTTTCTTGTAGAAAAAGACATTTGCAAAAAAGGCCTTTCTTTAACAGCATCCTTTAAACCATACAAATTAAAGAAGAAAATGGAATGTCAGATTTTAACGTGAACATGAACAATTTAACAGATAAAATTATACATTGAATGAAAATTAACGAAAATAAAGTTTCAGGTTATTACAGCACAGCCGGTAGTGTAAAGTCAGTATAGAAATCCCGACAGAGTCCCGTTTCCTCCATCACTCACTCCACCTCACCTCTCACCATAGAACAGTTTAAACTTAACTTAGAGTTAAGTTAAGAGTTTTAATAAGTTTCCCTCGATCTACCCAACTGGACCTCTAAAGCCACCTGCTTTGCCCTCCTTCCTGGCTTGTTCGATTCTTGGCAATAAATCCCATTTCAAAAGTCTGTCTTCCCTCACCGCACACCGTAGACGTCTAGGTTAATCCTCGCACCATGTTGCTTCATTTGCATGCTTATTTCTTCATGCTGTACGTCTACCTTGGTTCCAAGATCTTTAATTGCATCCAGTATGTCTAGTGTTGTGTGTTGCAATCTTAATCAGTATATATGTGTGTGACTAATCTTAACCAAAGTATGTTAACAAATGATGAATGATGTGTGTAACTAACTAGAAAATATATGTAAATCCAAAAATGCTAAAAGGAAACTGCAGCTGCATTGTTGACACAGGAGTTGAGGGGAACCTAGAAACAGTTTTCTACATTGGAAATTCTTTAGGCAAAAAACTGATAAGAATGAACCAATGGGAGGCAAAACCAGTAATCCCACTGCAGCAAAAACAAACCAACAGAATGATTGGAATTCATCTCTTAGAATATTGGAGATGCCCGGTGGCAAATATAAGCCAATCAAAAGAGTAAAAACCTGAGAATAAAGGAACACACCCTGGGTTAGAAATGTAGAAAAGAAGGGAACACTGGAGAAACGGGGTCTTTTTGAGCGGAGCTTACGGATGAAGCAGACTAGATCGCCAGCTGGCTGAATGATTTTTGTACTTATTCTTTCTTGTTAATAAATACAATTTTTACTTTGAAAACTTGACTTCGTATCCTCAACAAAGCAACATGATACGAGGTGGACGCTTCCTTAATTTCCACGCTTTCTGTCATTTTTTTGGGGGGCTTTTGGGATTTACTCTGTATGGGTGGATCTGATTCAGCTCCTTGCGCCCTTTTGTTTGAAGCTGCAGTTGTGTAGCAGTACTCCTTAATTTCTTATCATAATATCAATCAGCTCAGGGTGTATTCAACTACAAAATCAACAGGTAGAGATGGAATATAAATTGTCAAACTAAAGAAACTCTGGACTCATGTGAGAGCACGCAACAGTTTGACTTCTCAGTCTGTCATGGACGTCAAGTAAAAACCGCTAAAACGAGCGATCCAAAAGAGAACAACCATTGTTCTTGTTGAACTTGGCGTAAAATGTCATTTCATGCTCAACTTGTTGGTGCACTTGTTGGCTGTCATAACAATTCAGAATAGTTAATGATATTATAAACGTAACTCACCTCTGACATCAACACACACAGGTATGTATACACTGTGTATAAAAAAAACAGTCATCTCGACTCGGTGAAGTATCGACATGTTTTTGACCATTTTTCCAAAGTAATACCTTAAACATTACCCGCTAAGAATAAACACAGATGAGAGTGAAAACACTGTGGACCAGAAATTGAAAACAGTCGAATTGAACACTTCTGATTTCAGAGGGGATACAGAATGCCTAGTTTTTTGCATAAAAAGTAGCCATGTAGTGAGTACAATGAAAATATATGCTCAGCATGTTCTTTGAAAGCTGACAGCAATCACAGTAAAGGACATTTAAAAAAATCATTACTTCAAAATCATTACATCATTAATTTTATTTAATAAAGATGCACTCCTACATTTTTTGAAGTATGTGAAGTGGCTTACATTGGCTTTCACTGACATCTAGTGGCCTGGATGCTGCATCATTAAAAAAAAGAGTAGTTTTCGGTAGCCAATGCCATTGTACAAATTCACTATTTACTACAGTAAACCAGGATTAATTTAATCTATGTATCCATTACAGGGCAGTTACTGAGATTTGAGGCCCAGGTATTAGTTTTTGCGTGTTCTGGTCGACTGTGTTGTCTATGTGAGCGTACTCTTATGACAGGTAGCGGATTCGAACACCGTTGACACATTCCCACTACAACCTCTTTGTAATACTCTTCTAGTAGAGTCAATGGCTGGCGTATTCGCCGACAATGCGCACAGACGATGACCGTGTATTGAGAAAACCTGACCGCACTGGATTATGACTAAATTTATGTCACGCATACTATGCGCAATACACACACACAGCATTTGTAAAAGTAATTCAAACAACACTTTTTCATGATCAGATTTTTTTATTTTTTAATACAACATTGATATTGAACAGTTAAACACTTTTGAACAATTACATTTTGTGTAGGCTATTTTCTTATTAACCAGTGAAACACGTGAACTGAACAATTAAAGCACTGTGGTAGTTAATATGCTACCAAAATGATCAACAACTATACAAGATAATAACAAGGTGTATCAGTAAATGAACAATTAGGCTATATTGAACAAATGAAGCTAGCATCTTAACTTAAATGTGTTTGTCTATTGCTAGGCACCTCTTCCCAACACTCTCCATAGAATGGTGTGCTGCTGGGCTGGTTAGCAGTGGTTTCCTCAATTACTTTTCTCATTCACAGTACAGTCTACACTGTCACCATCAGCCTTGATTCCCCCAGTTCCGGAAAATCCATTCCTTGATGAATCATAGATTTACAAGCAAATCATTTTCATCTTCACTGTCCAATGAGCTGGTATCAGCAGAAAAGGATGGCATGGCTTTAAAGCTGTATGCTGCTGTGGTGCCAAACTGTTGCAGAACTTCATTAGGTAGTTTATGCTGGTAACAAGTATCACCAGCCAGCTTCAGTCCGTACCGCACAAGGAGTATGGAGTTGAGAGTGTGCAGTGACAGTCTATTTCTTAACTTTGACTTGACCACACTCATTTGGCTGAACAGCCGTTCAACCTCTGCATTTGAGTGTGGCAAGGAGAGGGCTGCCAGTGCAGCTTTGCACAGTTCTTCGAATGGTTTTAACCCTGAAGCGTCTGTGTAGTTATACACTTCGCTCCAAAATTCAGTGGAATTTTCAGTTGATTCCCACCTCAATAAATGGATATTTCTCCATTGGGAAACAATTTTGTCAATTGACTGTGGGTGGTATCCCAGTAGCTCAGCTACTTTAATAATTTCATTGGTGCCTTTATTGTGTTTTAGTGTTTCCTTAACACTGAACAGGGCCATGTTTCGTAAGGTTTCGAGATTGTCTGGGAGCCTTCCTTGCAGCTCCTTGCTTAGAGCAACAACATATGATGTATCGTTTCCGAATTACTTTTTCGTCCTCTGGCGCAAGGCTGAGTTGGGACATTGTGCTTTCGAAAAGGTACCCAAGATATGGAGCTGGACTGAGATGTCCATCAATGGCATCCTTCAGGACATTCATTTTTGCCATTGGGTTGACTACTCTGCTACAAATTGATGATATGAAGTGTACCAGATTGTCTAAAAGCTTGACAGGATCTGTATGTTCTCCCTCAAATGACTTCACTGCAACTTGAACTTCAGACAGAATTGATTTTAAGAATGTAAGGTAGACATAGTTGGTCTTGTCCATGTACATGGCATGGAGCACATCTGCCATATAGCAATGCTCACTGGCCTTGGTCAACTCAAAGTGGAGTTTCAGTTCTTCCCACTGGTCCAATATACAAGTTACCGCAGGCTCAATCGATATCCAACGTGTGGCACACACTTTGGTGATCTGCAGGGGTTTCTGACCACAATTAATGGTGGCATACACTGCTTTGTATGCCTCTCGCTGTTTTGGGGAAATAGAAAACCAGTTGTAGGTTTCCCTGATTAAGTATTAAACACATCTAGGGATGGTTTCTTTGGATGCTGCCAAAGAATGGCACACACAGCGGATGAGTACCAAATTGGGCAAAGCACATTCGTCCTTTAAAATCTTGTGTACGCCATTGTGCACCCCAGTCATCACAGACGCATTATCACCTGAAGATTCTCCTTTTTAAGGCTACACTTTTCAAGAAACTCAACTATTGCCTTTGCTATTGATCTGGCATCGCCCACCTCCAATTCAACCAGCCCAAGAAATGTGGACACAATTGTTCTTTTTTTAGCAGTAAAATACAGAATCAACACACCCAGGTATTTTGAGACACTGACATATCAGTGGACTCATCCAAAAGGAGACTGAACCTCTCATCCCCCACATCTGATGTTATCCTTTTCAGAAAATAAGGAGCCAATACTCCCTTAATCATTTCTGTGCACTTGGTGCGGTGCATTTGGAAGTTTGTTGCTGCAACAGAATCTGAAAAGGCAGCATTGCAAGCCATACCTAAATGGTTGCATGCTAGCAGTGAACAGTGTTCTGCAATGAACATTGCCATAGTAGCTTCTGCACTTTTGGAGTTATCCACTTTCTTAACTAGCTGCGGTAATGTAGACTGCTTTGCGGGGTTATATGGTTTTGATTTATTTATATGCTTTGCTGTAGCACAATGTTTTTTGATGTCATACATTTTTGCAAGCATATCTGATTTGCAATACGCACAGTATGCTCGACAGTCATCCCCAACTACTGGTTTCAGCCACCCTTTAAATTCATGTAAAGACTCCCACTCTTTTCTGTATTTCTGGCTGTACAGTTTTGATTGAGACATGCTGATAGATGAAATGAAATGCGTGCTACTGCTGCTGCACTCAGCCAACAATTTTTGCTGCTGCCTGCCCACGCAGCCTCTGTGTCCTGGGTATATAGACCTTATGTAGCCCCACCCCTGCTCTCGTTGTCTTTTGTCTTCCTATTTTCACATTTCCACAGCGATCTTAAAGGGTAACTAAACCCTAAAACAACTTTTTTTAGTTAATGATTCAGTAAGACTGGGGCTTTATTAACGCTGTTCATTTATTCAAGTAATTTTGTTGACATAATTTTTTTGACATTTGGGTATGGAATGATATTCCGGACATTATTCAAAAGGAATTGCAAATTGTATTTGCAATTGCGTTTTCAATTTGTGGACGCATAAAATGTGACATAATCCAAACGCAATTGCAAATCGCGCATTACCGTTTGCATTTTCGTTTAAGCGAACGCACAGTGACTGCCAGATTTGAAATGGAAAAGCAAAGTCCGTTTGCAACTGTGTTTCCCATATCTTACCAGTTTTGGCCCTGTCATATTTAAATAGCAATTTCAATTACCACGTCTGCTTTTTCACTTTCTCAGCGTCGCGTATGTAGCCAGCCAAAACTCAAATGAATACTAATTTTTTTTTTTTTTTTTTATTGCAATATTAACAAACAGAACAAGACGATACATACAAGAAATATAAACAATCTTTCAAAACAAAAGAGAAATTATGGTTCAGAATACATTAAGAGAGGAAATGTGAAAGAAATTTAAATATATTCGACAATAGTCTAAAAAGAAAAGAGAGTAAGAGAAGAAAGAAAAAAAAGAAGAAGAAGAAGAGGGCACAAAAAAAAAAAAACATTAAGAGAGAATATTAAACATGGCACAAATTCTGGATGTTTTCATTGCTTTCTTGTTAACAGAAGTTGAAATTGTATTTAAATACATCTTCAATTCTTCTTTGAAAAAGCTAAAGTGGGGTTTACTTTTCATATATTTACATTTATGGATATGAAACTTTCCAATATATAAAAGAAGGTTTATACAAAAACATGCATTAATTAGATTCTTGTCTTTAACATAAAATCCAAAAAGAATGTGTCTATATGATAAAGAAAAGTTACATAAAACCTTTTGGACAATCAGAGCATCAATATTGTTCCAGAAAGACCGAGTAAAAAGACATTCCCAAAACAAATGATCAACAGTTTCAGAGGAGGCTTCACAAAAAGAGCAGGAAGTATCAATATCATTTCTAAATTTCTTTAAAAAAGTATTTAACTGGATAAAATCTATGAATAATTTTATAGGATATTTCTTTAACTTTATAAGTTAGAAAGAATTTCTGAGGATGTGACCAAACATATGACCATTTAATATCATCAAAAAGGTTATTCCAATAAGAAATGGAGGAAGGAATTGAAGTAACAGGGTCCAAAAATAATGACCTAATTTTATAATTTGATTTATGTATTGAAAAACAAATAGAACCAACCACAGTAGATTCAGGGCTAGGGGGAGAAACAGAAGTCACTGTAGCACTATTATTGTTTCTAAACAGCATACAGATTTCCAAAGAGAAGGCCTTGAAAACTATATTAAATTCTTTACTAGATACTGGGAATTGGTATCCTGAAACAAAATCGGAATAATTAAATAAATTACCTTCACTATCAAATAGCTGGTTTACTAATATCACCCCATTATTGAACCAGTTTTCAAGAAATAAAGATTTCCTCTTATGAAGAATATAGTTGTTCCAAATTAAAAAACTGTGTGGCGAGAAATTATGCTTGTAAATAAGTTTCCAAGCCATAAGCATCTGCTGATGATAATTGGAAAGTTTGACAGGAAGTTTACTAATTGAATAATTGCACATTAAAAGAAAATGTATACCTCCTAATTGAGAAAAAATATATCTTGGGATTATACTCCAAATAGAAGATTGATTGTGAAGGAAACGTTTAAGCCAATTAATTTTCAAGGTATTGTTAAGAGAATCAAAATCAATGAAATTTAAGCCACCTTTATTATAAGAATTCAAAATAACTGATTTTCTAATAATCAAATGGAATACTAATTCCCTTAGTATTTCCATTTCCGATGCCTTACACAGAAACCTGTCAATCAGGGTCAAGGGTGGGATTATGCTATGGGGCGTGTTTGTCTTGGGAAGTGACATCACTCACAGTCGACGGTCAAGAAGTGATGCCCTGAACAGATGCCGGTTTATCAAATCAAATCACTTTATTGTCACACTACCATGTACACAAGTGCAACAGTAGGTGAAATTCTTGTGTGCAGTTCCGAGCAACATAGCAGTCATGACAGTGACGAGACATATACCAATTACAGTAAACAACATACTTACACAACACAATTTACAAATCAAATGTACACATACTTACACAACACAATTTTTATATACAATGTACAGTAAACAATACACACAATATACAATACAATAAGTAGGAGTATATGAACTATATATATATATATATATATATATATATATATATATATATATATATGAAGTAGTATATTGAGGAGAATATGTTGACAGTCCAGTGTGAGATTATAGATGAATAAAGTGCAGTGCTAATTATTGATCCTGATAGACTGTGAGTGATGTCACTTCCCAAGACAAACACGCCCCATAGCATAATCCCACCCTTGACCCTGATTGACAGGTTTCCGTGTAAGGCATCGGAAATGGAAATACTAAGGAATTAGTATTCATTTGAGTTTTGGCTGGCTACATACGCGACGCTGAGAAAGTGAAAAAGCAGGCGTGGTAATTGAAATTGCTATTTAAATATGACAGGGCCAAAACTTCGTAAGATATGGGAAACACAGTTGCAAACGGACTTTGCTTTTCCATTTGAAATCTGGCAGTCACTGTGCGTTAAGCTTAAGCGAAAATGCAAACGGTAATCGCGCGATTTGCAATTGCGTTTGGATTATGTCACATTTTATGCGTCCACAAATTGAAAACGCAATTGCAAATACAATTTGCAATTCCTTTTGAATAATGTCCGGAATATCATTCCATATTTGGGTATAAAGTGTTTTAATTCTACAATATATGGTGTAAAAACGTCTGAGTGCTGCCTTCTTCAGGTTGAACGGTGGCTACTGCAGTTGAATTTTCCTATTGGAAGTTGCGGTGCCCTTGCCCTGATGTAAGCAGGTACCAGCTCACCACGCCCTTGCCGTGTGTTGTTTGGATTAGAGTCACTTTCCAAAAGTTGCTAAAAGTTGCCAATTTTTTTTTTTTAAATTGCTAAATTTGTTGCTAGGTGCTTTTTGAAAAAGAAGTTGCTAGGGTAGTCTGAAAAGTTGCTAAATCTAGCAACAAAATTGCTAAGTTGGCAACACTTTCACTTTCAGTGGGTCATGTGATGTTAACGTGGCTGCCCTCATGAGGGTGCCCCTGCCCCATGTAGAATATGAGCTTTTATAAGGTTACTGTGATATGACTGAAATCACACATGTTGAGTGGTCATGATTTTATAGGCATGCTTCAAAATTACTAATCATTTCTTTAGAAGAAAACTTTTTTAAATGAGGGGGGAAATACTAAATGAACCTTTAACTAGCTAAATTAATTAAATAACTAGCTTATTTTCAAGCATTAAAACCCTTTCTCTAGTGGTTTGGAGCTTATGTTGAGAAGCTACCTCAATTCACTCCTCCACTCCGAGGAGCCCAATTTACTGAGCTGCAGCCCTCTATCGCCATTACCAAAGAAGGGAAGCACAACTCCTCTCTGATCTCCCCATTCCGTCCGGATTTTCTCCATTTATCAGCTGTTTGCATTCATATTTTTAAGAATAGGAGATTCCTCCCGTCGGCGACATTACAGGTAAGATGTATCGGAACAGTTTTATTTACTTATCCGCCCTGATGTGATTAGCACTGATATAATTTACTTATTAATTTACAGCACGTTTATTTGTTATTACTGCACGATTGAGCCAATGCAATAAATAAGCACCGCCAAATAAATGTAAGCAAACTGATACTGCTGTTTGACTTGAACGCAACGGTAAAAGAACCTGAGATAGGCCTACATGTAATAGAATTATGGCTCTGTATAGGCCTATTGCTTAATGATATTTTCTGTGGATGGTGTGAATGGCCAAGCTCTGCACAGGCGAATGAAGCTTGAAACACTGGAAATTATGAGTAGGGCAGTTATCATGTCACTAATGCTATTGACTATTTGCCAAAGGTTTGAAAAGCCAACGCAAGTCTGCTGTACGGGATATTTTACATTGGACGATGCCTGCTGTATAATGTATATTGCTTATGTTATAGGCTAGAGAACACATTGGCACTCAATTATTATTGTCATTTTTGTTATTTATTACTTAATTTTTATGCCAATAACTTGACAAAACACGTTTTTTTTTAAGCCCGTGCAACAGTTTAGGACAATTTTTTATACACCAATAAATGTAGGCTATAGACTATTACACCGATGGGTAAATTGGTTTTACTTTTGTCATTCGTTGGATATTCAGGTTTATACACATTAAACTTCAAGACCTTGGCCTAAAGATGGTAAACCAACTGCAATTTACTCAGAATATTACTCCCTCTATTGCACATGGCTTATTTTGGGGAGTTTTATTTGGAAGATTTAATTAGACTATTTAATTGTTTTATATAGAATATTGGGTCTGTTGTACGGAGAACACATTTTTTGGAGCGAGGAGGAGAGATAATCGTTAACAATCATTCAACGAAATGAATATGAATCAATGTAGAATACGAGTGAAAGCACCCCAACTATCTCAATAATGGCATAACAATTTTCATCAGTTCATCAGCCTCTTGTTAGCTATTGTTGATGGCATAAATTAAAATGACTACATTTCTAAAATGCAGAGTAATCAATTGATCGAACAGATAGGCCTACAGAGAGCGTGCATAAAGCAAACTAGGTCAAAGAAAGAATATAATATTAATAATGCAAAAAAATATCACGTTATGATAATCAGCTGTTATGGCAGAAAGCGGGAGACTTAAAGTGAATCATGCTCTCGTTTTTTTCGAGAATTGCCCGTTGATAGGCTACTAGCACATGCCTTATGAATGAACGAACGAACGCAGGAATGACATGGGTTTTTGCATTCTGTCCCACAATATTAGGATAATTTAAAATACATTTATATTACTTTATAACTATTGTGAGAATTGGAGTGTCATTTACAGTTAATTTACAGTAGATGACGCTGTTGGTTTTCAAAACCCATATGTTGAAATAAAAAAAATACATAGTCCTATTTTATCATTAATTTAAGTCCTAAATAATTTATTTAGCCATGCGTTATAATGAAGGCTTTGAAAAATTGACCAACTTTTTGAAATACAGATTTGAATGACAGCAAATCAATCAACATCAACACAATTTGTTCATCAGTGCGGATCAGTCCTACATTTGTTTGAAATGACACGTGAGGTACAACACAAAGTCACTTACGAGTCATAGCACTAAAATCAAAATTATCTTTCCTAATTATTTCAATACAATGACCGCATTAGAGTTGAATCTTTGCCGTAGTAGGATTAGTTATTTTTACCTCCAGTTTCAACACGACTGAAACAACATGTTGCTCAGTTAGACTCCTACTACATCTGTTTGCAATTGACCATGAGGTACAACACAAATTTATATCACTTACGAGCCACAGCACTAATAAAAAATTATAGGGCTACACTATTTTAAAATGCATCTCCTAACATGTACACCAATAATAAATGACCGAGCCAATGAGAATACATCATGGGCGGGATGACACTTTTAGCCACGCCCTTGTAAGCTGCAGCCAGGGATACCTGCAACCTTGTTAAACATCTTCGGACACATCTAACTGCCTATGCAGGGTACACTCAGGTTAATGCAACGTAATTGAACCTAAATGCTTAATATCTTAACATTTTCAGATTTACTGTTTCTCTGAAAAATCGAACGTTGCAGTGGTTGTTTTGTTCCCCCCATTCACAAATGCATGCTGGCGGAAACTTCGAAAACTTTTTTCAAAACTGTGTGTGTGTATGTGTGTGTGTGTATGCTGCTCAAAACAGTCTTTTCAATGTTACAGTATCTTTATTTTTGTTACCAACAATCAGATAATCACAGGAATAATGGAATAAAAGTTTAAACCGTTGCCGTTTGAACTGACAATATTTTCTTAGAACCACTTTTGCTATGACAAACGTGATACTTTAGCTGGTATAGTATTGGAAGATATGATTATTAGGGATGGGCGATACCACTTATTTTCTTTTTGATCGGATACCAAATACTTTTAGACCAATATCACCAATATTGATCAATACTGATACCTATATTAAATTGAATTTTTACAAATTCTTTGGATAAAATTAGTAACTTTATTATTACTTACATTTTTTATATATGTATGGGCCTAAACAGAAAATTATTAGGCTTCTTTTCTACCTTTTAAAAAATAGTTACTATAAGCCACATATTAAACCTCAAAACTAACCATAGATATTAATATATGGTTACTATTAATACAACTAAGTTACCATGGATTCTGCAGTAATGCTGTAGTAAAACCATGGTCAATTGTATCAAAACATTAGTTACTGCCAAAAAAAAACAACAAAAAAAAAAAAAACAGTCGTGGTTACAAGTTATGGTTAATACAATATTACTACAGTAAATCTATGGGTAGTTTTCATAAGGGTATCATTTATTAACAAGGATTAAAGATCGTTATCAATGTTTTAAGAACTCTGAATTTAAGTTAACCTGTAAAAATTGTCAAACAAGCCCATTATAATACATGTCACATCTAGGTATGTTTTTCTGTCATTACCTCAGGAAAGCACTGCTCCCTATTTGAAAGACTAAGGGAGCACTATCTGACTGCTAGTGTATTTTAGCATTTCTGTGCATCAAGATGACTTTCACTTTGCACAAACACCAACACCTCCTGCAACCCCCCTCCACCCTCCTGCTACTCAAACTGCACTTAAGATCTGTGAAGATGATGTGAGCCGGGTCTTTCGGAAACAAAAGACAAGGAAAGCTTCAGGTCCAGATGGCGTCTCATCAGCATGTCTTCGATCCTGTACTAACCAGCTGGCCCCCATCTTTACACAGATCTTCAATAGATCACTGGAGCAGTGTGAAGTCCCATGCTGCTTCAAATGCTCAATCATTATTCCTGTCCAAAGAAACCAAAAATCACAGGACTTAATGACTATAGACCTATCACCCTGACGTCTGTGGTCATTAAATCATTTGAGAGACCTGTGTTGGCCCACCTGAAGAACATCACTGGAACCTTTCTAGTTCCCCTTACATTTGCTTATCAAGCAAACAAGTCTGTGGATTATGTAGTCAACATGGGATTGCATCATGTCTTGCAACATCTGGGCAGACCAGGGGTATATGCAAGGATCCTTTTTGCGGACATCAGTTTGGCTTTCAACACCACGATCCTAGTTATACTCTAGAAACAATTACACCAACTCTCTGTTCCCACGTCTATCTGTCAGTGGATCTCCAGCTTTCTGACGGACAGGCTGCAGCTTGTGTGACAGGGGAAACTCACTTCCAGCACCTGTACAATCACTGGTGCCCCCAGGGATGTGTGCTATCCCCACTACTCTTGTCCCTCTACACAAATGACTGCATTGCCAAGGACCCCTCTGTCAAGCTCCTGATGTTTGCAGATGACACCACTGTCATGGGCCTCATCCGAGATGGTGATGAGTCTGCATACAGAAGGGAGGTTGAACAGATGGCTGTCTGGTGCAGCCAAAACAACCTTGAGCTGAACACGCTCAAAACGGTGGAGATGATTGTGGACTTTAGGAGGAACACCCCAGCACACACACCCCTCACCATTCTAAACATCACTGTGGCAGCTGTGGAGTTATTCAGGTTCCTGGGCACTACCATCTCACAGGACCTGAAGTGGGTGACACACATTGACTCCATTGTGAAAAAGGCCCAGCAGAGGTTGTACTTCTTTCGCCAGCTGAGGAAGTTAAACCTGCCACAGGCGCTGCTGATTCAGTTCTACAATGATACATTTGAATGGGCGATTTTAAATGTCTCAGACCCAGGATTGGCCAAAGTCCAATTGTCTTTGATTTCCACGGCCTGTTACTCACTTGGCAGAAGTGTGCAGATACCGCCTTCTCCACAGGGGGTAATTGGGCATAACCGCTTTCTTCCCCACGATCCACATTAAAGAGGATGGCATGACTGCTCTTCCACCACCCGTGTAAGTACGCAGAGCATTTCCTCTCTACCGCTGGGGGGAGGGGCGGCAGCAGCATCTACTGACAACTCGCCTGATGCTGCGAGAGACGTGGCATCGTCATTATCATCCACAGCGTCAGAACCGCTGAACGAGACATAGCGTAACGGAAAACATGTGGTTTGGAAAGATTGAGGGGCTCGCGGGGTATGTTCTGTCACGAGGACCATCTAAAATTCATCCTGCTCGACCTTGCGTCTCTGCCGTGCATCCTCGTGTGAATCCTCGGGTATCACAGAAGAGGCTGGTGGGAGGGTGCGTGAGGTTGAATCTTCCCTCAGAATGTGCGAAGCATTTGAGACTCATGCCCTTACAGTGAGGACAGTCTTTCTCCATGAGAGCTGTCTGCGTGGGCGCAGCCCAGACACTAAATGCAGCTCTCATGCTGATCTGACGGTGGGATGTGCCTGTCACAAAAGGAACACTTACGGAACGACATCTTTAAAAAGACACGAACACATAAGTGATACTTTTAGATATATAAATATATAAATTAATATACATTTAGATTTAAATCACACAATATACAATACACAATATATGATTGCTTTGTAAGGATACACAAACCCTGCTGAAGCACTGCGGGGAATCAGGATGCTAAGGCCCTTTCACCAGTTAAGGAGGTGTGATGTTCGCTGGAGAACTGCAGGGTAGTGGAAAGTCTTCAGCGAAGATTCTACACGCTGACTCAGGTATATTGACGGCAAAGGTTTAGGGCTTCTAGACAAGAGATGATCGCTGTCTTGAAGGAAGAAATTGTGAGGAAATTGTGTTTTTGCACCTGTTTTTATACTGGACAGTTTCACGCAAAACCAATATTAGAATAGGCACTTCCCATATGCATTACTTCCCATATACATTATTATTTGCAATGTCAAGTGTATTGCGTCATAAGGGAACAGAATGTTCCCCCTATGTTTAATGTTTAATGGAACTAAGGGGAATGGCCATGTACACGGATCCCACAATCACAATCTCTTAGACGACTAATATTATTCAGAATGATTACTATCGCAGCTTATCTATTTCTAAATAGCAGTTTTGCTTAGTTCTATAGATCTGTATACAGTTAATTAATGCAATATTATCTCTAGACAGTGGTAAACAACTAATACTGTTTAATTTCTTTTCTTAGAAGTCCTTTGTTTTCAATGTTCACTTGAGAAAACACAGACTAATAGTAATGAAATAGAAGATAAACAAACACCTTTGGTGTAAAGGTGCAGTTTATTAAACAAACGTCCGGTATCCAGGACGACAGGTGTCAGTATAGAATCCGAAGTATTACTTGGGCCAAAGGGACAAGTGAGCCAGCTAAATTCTAACTCTGTGCACCTCTTAACATAGCCTGACATAGTGATTTAGTTGTATTATACTATCTCAAACCATGCCATATACTCTTAAAACATGGCAAAAGACAGTATTTACTTAAGTATAGTTGAAGTATAGGATTTCCCTTGAAAAGTGTTTTTGAATATGTTCTGTAACTGTCAAATATCTGCTTTCAAATAAGTAAAATCCACTTTTAAACACACCATGAAAACTAAATGGGAATTTTAGTTGTGAAGCATCTATATGCTATGCCCTTTTTTCAAGATGTAATATAAGTCTCAGGTGTCCCCAGAATGTGTCTGGGAAGTTTCAGCTCAAAATACCCCACAAATCATTTATTATACCATGTTATAAATGCGTCTTTTTGGGTGGAATGAAAAACACGCTGATTTTGTGTGTGTCTCTTTAAATGCAAATTAGCTGCTGCTCCCTGCCCCCTTTCCAGAAGAGGGCTGTGCCTTTACAACTTGTGCTTTGGATACTACAGCAACAACAAATCAGTTTTGTGTGTATATCTGGTCTCTGTGAATACAATCAGACACAATGGTAACTTTAGATGCATTAGCCGTGGAATCAGCTAACAAGCACATTCGGAAAGGCTATTTGCAAACATTCACAAAATATAAAGTGCGAAACATCTTCAGGATATAAAGCTGGAACAGGAACAGTTGGTACTGATCCGTGCTTGAGAATCAAATTTTTTGAAAATCCTTTCTTATATCGACACTCATTCACAATGCAGTCTGGTGTAAAATTGTTTGCACAAACAAACACAAATTTTTGTATGTTTTGGGGCAGATTTCCTTCAAAAACAAAACTTGTCCACTGCGTCTTCAGTGGCTCTGATGCCGGGAGTACATGAAGACTCTTATGCTCACTTTTACAGCCAACAACAGAACACTTATGATGCTTACAAAGCTGAGACATTCACTGTATCTGCCAAGCATGGAAAAAAAATGGTGGACTGTGTAGATCACTCAGGGGAGGATCTATGATAATAGGGTGGGTCTGTCACCAGTCGTGGGCGAGATCTGTTTTTACAGGACGTCACTTTAGAGCAGAAACGAAAACCATTCATTTTGACACACTGTTTTTGATTAATAGAGAATATAAGAAATAGGAGTGGGTGGACTTTTAACATTGTAGGGTGGTTGTGTACACACACTGCCAACTCACATTTATGTACAAACACCATTTAAAAGTAAACTTTGCATAATAGGTCCCCTTTAAATAAGAAATGCATTAACACAGGAAGGAAAAATGCTTGTCAAGCCCTTTTATGAGGTCAACTATTTTCAGTCAAATCAAGAGTGAGCAAATCAGTGCCATGGAACTTTAGGAGAAGTAATGGCAACTTGCAGTACCTTTCGCTCTGACTGGATAAAGTATAAAATGAAGTATTACAATTAATTACTGTAGTATTTTTCCATTATTATTTTTAGGTGAATGGAAATCAAATGGAAGCTAATTAGAAATGAAGTTAACAGAGCTTCATTATGTGAATGAATTGATTATGGGAATACTAACTGACTTTTAAAATACTCAAATTTATTTTCATTAACAGATGTTGCAACATCATACAGATCATCAGTGTGTATGTTTCTGCATGTGATTTAGCTTGTAGCATGCGTTCCCTACGTACAACTGTGCTGTTAGTGCTCGTAGCATCAGTGGTGCTGGTTTTGGCTTTACTACACTCCTGGCCCACTCGGGTCTACAGCACTGTGGATGTCAGGTACAAACTAGGCCCTGGAGCTGAACGACTGCTGGAGGAGAGGCTTCCTGAGCCGGATCCGAGTGCAAGCACCATCCCTTACCATGTGAGGGAGAATGTGGCCAGGTCAGTTAGCCATCACAAGACGATAGAGGATTTGTTATGATACTGTATATTAGCTTTCAAACACTAAAATGACATTGTGAAGTCATTCAACAACATGTGGTTTTATTTCAGAAAATATCTTAAAGAAAATTTCCCCCAAAAATGTAAATTGTGTAATCGTTTATTCACCCTCCTGTCATTCTGAGCCCATTATTGTCTTTTTTTTAATTTTTTACTGTGAAACACAAAATGAATTGTTAGGTTGAATCATGTCTAAGTTACTCTTTTCCACAGAACAAAAGTGAGTGGTGATTTTTACTGCAAGCTCCAAAAAGGACAAAAGCACCAAAAAAGGAGCACACAGACTTGTGTGCTGTATTCCATATCTTCTGAAGTCATACTATAGCTTTGGTGTGAGGAACAGACCAGCATATAAGTTTTTATTTACGGATGATCTTCCCGTCCTCTGTAGCTCTCAAATTTAATTCACGCTTGTGTTCAATTCAAAACTGGAACTTTTAGATGTGTGTTGCCTGGTTTGCCATCATATCCTGTGACCGATCCCAATCCAGCAAGTTTGAAAAATGCAACCGCAAATGAGATTTTAGAGGTACAGAAGAGGGAAGATTATCAGTGAGCAA
Source organism: Xyrauchen texanus (assembly GCF_025860055.1). NCBI lineage: Eukaryota > Metazoa > Chordata > Actinopteri > Cypriniformes > Catostomidae > Xyrauchen > Xyrauchen texanus. Next base: position 32,893,107 of record NC_068288.1, read on the forward strand.
CAACTTAAATTCTGGTCTGTTCCTTGGAAAAGCTTGGAATAGCAAACAAGTCTTATGGACTACTTTAACGCTGATATGAGGAGCTTGGCAGTATACCTTACCATCCATTTCCAAAACAGAGGCTCTGACATTCTGGCTAAGATCTTTTGTGTTATGAAAATAATACAGAATCGGAATGACATTGGGGTGAGTAAATCATTCAAAAATTAACATTTTGGTGAACTATTCTTTAAACATCATAAAATAGCTTTGAAAAAAAAATTATAATTCTTCGGGTGAGTAATTCAGTGACAGATTGATCATTTGATAACCCTCCTCATCCACAAGGCTCCTGGCTCGCAACGGGTGTGTGTGTGAAGGAGAGAGTAGAGGGGTCAACTTGCCCTTTGCCCAAATGTTGTTCCCTCGAGTGTCTGCTCACCCCCTGCACACAGCCTTCCAGGCCTCCCAACTCGCACAGATCAAAAAACGGCGTGCCAAAGAGTACCAGAGCTTCCAAATGAGGTGCATTTATTAATTTAATACTGTGTACTAATACTTTAATTCATTGTTAGACAGCGGATAGTGCAATTCTCTTGACTCATTTTATGAAAAAGTATGCATTTTGATAAAGTATTTAACAAAATGCTGAAATACATATAATATCACAATGTAGAAATGCATGTGTTATCATTGTTGGGCAAAATAAAAAACTATTTGCACTAGGTGTAAATGGCACTTGCCACACAGCATGGCTATTTGCTCTCAAATAGTCTGGTGGAAACACATAAATTTAAGACAGTTGCTGCAGTGGCATGGGGTGTAACAAATGGGAATGGGAATGTGCTTTCTACATGTGGACAACCCAGGTTCAATTTCAGCTTTTGTCACACTTTTCCCCATCCTGTTTCCTGTCTCCACTATTAACATTTCCTTTAACACTACTTAATAATAAATACAAACTAATATCTAGATTCTACTGGCTTTCCGTTCAACTCTTTGAGTGTTTAAAAGGCTGTTGTATATATGGCACATTTACAGTGGGTTCTCCCTTCTTGCACAGAAAAGTGCAGAGAACGCCCCTGGGTGCTTCAGCAGCAACACTTCAGCAGAGCTTATTTTCTCTAAAAGAGTTAGCACTGACGGAAAGCGTCTTTTTAAAGATGCCATTCCGTTTATGTGCAGTTCCTGGGTGCAGTCGTTATCTCTCTTCTTCTGAGGGCCACGATCGCTGTCTCACGTGTATGGGTCTTAGTCACGCTGAGACAGCGTTCGTCGATGGTTCATGTTCTCACTGTGAGAACATTACCATGGCAATGTTGCGATCGCATCTTTCTTTTTTTCATAGAGGGAAAGCCGCTCCAGCCGCTCCCCGCCCTGGTCCTTCTGCTTAAATGCACAAGGCCGTGCCGGCTAACGCTGGGGGCGATTTGGGGGCTTTAATGGCAGCATTTCTGCCAGGTGAATCCCATGGACCTCCCATTCCCCAGCATGCTCGTTTCCACCAGTCATGAATCAGTCAGGCGGCTCGCCCCAGGGCAGGCTTAATGTCTCATTCGGAGTTCAAGATGAGGATGAGGTATCGATCACAGAATCGGAGAGAGGGCTTTTGCAGTCTGATGCTGAGGACTCGGCTGGTCTCCCACCATCTGGTGTGATCACCCAGTCAGAGGCCGACGTGGAGCTGAAGACCATGCTTGCCCTGGCTGCTGCGAGCATCGGGCTGGAGTTGAAACCTCCACCCTGCCCTGAGCATTCACGGCTGGACGCGCTGTGCCCCAGTTCCTTTATTCTCAGAGGTGCATGAGGAACTTACAAAGTCATGGTAGGCACATTTTACTGCTGCTAAATTCAGGACATGAGGCCCCTCGACGTGGCAGCTCCTACTCTGCCCTGCCGCGAGGCCCCATCCGCAGGTATGTCAAAGACAATTGTCCCTCTGGTGCCTCTTGCAAGGAGTCTGGAGGCGTGGTTAGCGCTCCCGAACAGTGTTAGGGAGACGATTCCATAGTTTAGGAGTCAGATTTGAAAAGGATCTACCTCCTTTTGTGGATTTGATATTCTTGGAATAAGTAACAAGCCAGAATTTTGTGATCGCCATATCATTCAAAGCTTTGTATGTACTGTAGTTAACAGAATTTTAAAATGAATACAAAATTTAACAGGTAGCCTGTTAACAATGATAAAATGGGGCTAATATGATCATATTCCTTGGTTTTAGTCAGCACTCTGTCATTTGCATTTTGAACCAATTGAAGTTTATTTATTGAACTTGCTGGACATCCTCTCAGTAATGCATTGCAATAATCTAATCTTGACGTCATGAACATACTTTTTTCGGCATCAGCAACAGAGAGCATGTGTCATAATTTAGCAATATTTCTGAGGTGGAAGAATGCTATTCTACAAACATTGGAAATTTCATTTTGAAAGGACAGATAGGTATCAAATATAACACCTGAGTTCTTTGCTGTACATGTGTGTGTATAGGTCGCAGACCCCAGCTGGTCTTCTGATTCTAGCTGAAGCTAACAGCCCCCTGCAGTACCCAACACAGGGTGTGGAGGTTCGGCCACTTAAAACTATCCTTATACCAGGTATTATGCTTTATTTACCTCAAGACATGAATATTACCATATTACTGAAATCAGCAACTCTCATAAATGTTGTGATAAGAGTACTACCAAGCCTTAATTTAATCAATCTTTAATCTAGTTTAATACATATTAAAGTAAATTATTAACTAGGGTACCGTAATGACATTTTCCACTTACCTTCTCTCAAATAATAATCCAGGGATCCAGCAAGAATGACATAAGCCCAGAACTAATGTCACTTCGAAATGCACCCTTAGGTTGTGTCTCAAAGCATAAACATTATCTTTTCATGAATCTGAATTAAAAAATGACTTGAAATTTTCCAAATTACAATGAATTTGATACATATTGCACTGTGCATAATAATAACAAATCTGAAAAGAGCATATTATTAGATTACTGAATTGACATTGCCAAGTGCAAGGCAGTCAAGTGGGTTATGATACAGTCAAAGGGGCTAGACATTAATAGTACTTGGCGGTGATGTGTTGCAGGTTTGGCCTTAAAAGAGCTACCCAGAGATGTCTATACAGTAAGTGCTATTACAGATACATTATGGATGAATTTTGTGCGTGTGTGGTTTGGGTTATCATATTCAGGCATTAACTTCTGCATTTACATTACTTATCTGCAGCCTTAGCTACTACATTCCTATCACTAACCACATTTACATGTGCAAAATTCTCTTGTTCCATATTCTGTTTAAGCCTTTATCATCAAAATCAAACATGTTCCACAGCTATTGGCATATTCCTTCATAAGTAATAGTGAAAGTTAAAGTGGAGATTTAGAGTAAAAAAGGACTCAAATTTGTATCTGTTTCTCACCCACACCTATTATAAAGTTTCTGATGATATGGATTAAACTGCTGGAGTCTTATGGATTACTTTTATGTTTAATTTATGTGATTTTCGGAGCTACAAAGATCTGATCACCATTCTCTTGCATTGTATGGACCTACAGAGCTGAGATATTCTTCTTAAAATCTTAATTTGTGTTCTGCTGAAGAAAGAAAGTCATATACATCTGGGATGGGATGAGGGGGAGTAAATGATGAGAGAATTTTCATTTTTGGGTGAACAATTGCTTTACATACACATTCTTTGCCTGCTATTCTCTTATGGAAAAACTGCAGAGGATTGTTTATTGTTTTACGCTGTATTTTAGACATTTAAGATAGTAATTTTATCAACCAATTAATACTCATTCATGTTCTCAACAATAACTCAAAAGATTGTGATAAATTGCCAAATGTAGGCTTAAGATTTTTTACATTTAATTACATTTGTTTGAATTTTTGTAAAATGCAAAAAAAAAAAAAAAAGAATAAGTTTCTTCAAAAACTTGATTTTACACAGTTGTCTATATCTAATATCACCAAGATATATTGTTTGGATATGTGCAGATATAAATGAATTTTAAGTTATGATGAATAATCTGAATAAGGTGTTTACATGATCTAAACATATATTACCTTGCATATGCCACCTGTCTAATTCAGAATTCTTGAAACTTGAATATTGGCTTAGTCTGGTTATAGCAATCAGGTTTATGTGTTTACATGATGCTTACAGTACATAATCGGAATATGAACAATTTCTGATTAACATCAGAATATTCTTTTGCTTGTACTGTAAACACATCAGTTGATCACCTATCTCTTCCTCTTTCTCTCTTCCTCACTTCTTTCTCTTTTTCTCTTTCTATCTAGCTGAACTTCTCAGCATCTCTGGGCACATTTAATGTGGCAGCAGATGTGGAGGGGGTAAAGGTCAGAGGTGATGGTGAAATGCACATGACCCTGAGTAGTAGCCTTTTACTCAGTCTAAATCGGCAGCTCCAGTTTATTACCTATACTAACACTCAGTTCCACCCTAGCACTGCTGACACAGGTATGCCCACACAGAGACTTATGTATATTTTTTGTTTTGTATCTAATTAAATGACACAAAATTGTAAGTGTAGTTTAAGTGTCTCAATACTGTTTAGGGCACATCTGAGCTGCCAGAAACAAATATTATATTTGTTAATATTATATATGTATATAATATTATTATGTTGAATTTGCACTCATAAACATGGTATTTATGGATCGATCATCTTTATTTCATATGTAGTTTTTATGTGATTGTGATTCAGTGCAGTTACAAACGGAAGGACATCAAGCTTTTTTCACCATCAAGATCTGGCATGGATTAACACCCAAACTCTTCAATACAGGGTCTGATGCAGATAAAGGTGAATACTAACAATTTAATACTCTGCTATAATATTGCATGGCAATATGCTCTTGTTAACTACTGTGCTGTGAAAAAGTATTTGCCCCGTCCTGATTTTTTTTATTTTTGTGAATTTTTCATACTAAAGTGTTTTAGATCTTCAAATGAAATATAACATAAAGAAAGGTAGCTTGAGTAAACAAAAAATACAGTTTTCATATATATATATATATATATATATATATATATATATATATATATATATATATATATATATATATATATATATATTTTTTTTTTTTTTTTTTATTGAAGCTAAAATGATATCCAACACCTTTTTCCACCCATGTGAAAAACCAACTGCCCCCTTAAACTTAATAAAGTGGTTGTGCCACCTTTAGCAGCAACAACTGCAACCAAACGCTTTAGATAACTGGATATCTGTAGAACTGTTTTTTCACAATGCTGTGGTGGAATTTTGTATTCCACTATTCTTTGCAGAACTGCTTGAGTTCAGCCACCTTGGAGGGTTTTCTCAAGTCAACTCAATTTTATTTATAGGGCACTTTCAAAAACCACACTGTGTACCAAAGTGCTGTACATGGAGTTACAAAAAATAAATAAAATCACATACATACAGCTTAAGAATGCAACAAGCATTTAAAACCAATAAAAACAGTATACAATCAAATTGACCTAGTACAATTTATAATGCAATTAATTAAAAACTAGGGAAAATAAATACGTTTTTAAGTCCCCCTGGAAAGAGAATAGAGACGTAGATGATTTTATGACCAATGGAAGCTCATTCCAAAGTCTAGGGGCTGCCACCGCAAAAGCTCTATCCCTTTGAGTTTTTAGGCGAGATCGAGGGACTGACAGACACAGCTGATCACCAGAGCGGAGAGACCTTGAAGATTGAAGCAAGCTTATTAAAGCAGAGATGTACTCTGGTGCAAAACCACGAAGAGCCTTAAATACATACAGCAACACTTTGTACTTGATTCTGTATTGGATCGGTAACCAATGTAGTGAAATCAATACTGGGGTAATATGCTCTCTTTTCCTTGTTCCAGTTAAAAGCCTAGAAGCTGAATTCTGGACCAGCTGCAGGCGAGATAGAGAGGCCTGACTCACACTCAGACACAAAGGCATGCATAACCTTGTACAAATCATCAAAAGAAAGGATGGGCTTGCTATAGATCTGGAAGATGGAATAAACATTTTTAACAACAGCATTTATTTGTTGATCAAACTTGAGCTCGGAGTCAAAAATAAAACCCAGGTTTTTTACATAGGGAAATTTTTCCCTGGAAGCAGTGACAAATTGCTATCTACATTTACCTCACATCACCTTTCACCAAAAAGAATAAACTCTGACTTATTCTCATTTAATTGAAGAAAGTTGTTTGCCAGCCAACAATTCACATCAGCCATGCATTTATGCTGAGACTCAAAAGAGGGGTGCTTCCCATGTATAATAGGAAAGGTGAGAGTCATCAGCATATAGATGGTAGTGTATGCCATGCTTATCAAAGATCTTTCCTAACGGAAGCATGTAGAGGGAGAACAAAACGGGTCCCAAGATGGAGCCCTGAGGGACCCCACATGTTAAAGGAACAACTAATGAGGAACAGTTCTCTAAACAGACTGAAATTGTTCTACCCTTCAGATATGAAGAGACCCAATCCAAGGCTAACTCCTGAAGACCAACCTGGTCTCTTAGGCGATTGATAAGAATGTCATGATCGACTGTATCGAAAGCGGCACTAAGATCAAGCAGCAGAAGACCAACAGGACTACCAGAATCCACACCGAATAAAATATAATTTAAAACTCTCAACAGAGCTGACTCTGTACTATGACCAGCTCTGAAACCTGACTGAATTTTTTGGAGCAAATTATTGATGGCTAAAAAAATCATTTAATTGTGCAAGCATCATCTTCTCTAATATTTTTGACATAAAGGATAATTTTGATATAGGTCGAAAGCTGTTCATATCAAATGAATCAAGGTTTGCTTTCTTAAGAAAAGGCTGAATAACAGCATGCTTGAAGCAGCTGGGAACAAAACCAGTGGTCAGGCTACTGTTGACAATCGATAACACGCTTGGACCAATTGAGTCCACCACCTCCTTAAACAAAGCGAGTGGAATAACATCACACATAGAACCAGTAGGCTTCATATGTGCAATTATATGTTTGAGATGAGACAGGGACACCAGCATAAAACAGGTCAACAGATTTTGTGGAACTGTATAGGTAACAGGATCATTGCTTTTCGAGCATGAACTGCCCATTTAAGGTCCTGCCACAGCATCTCAATCGGGTTCAAGACAGGACTTTGACTAGGCCACGCCAGAATTGTAATTTAGCTTCTTTTGAGCCATTCAGAGGTGGACTTACTCCTATGCTTTGGATCATTGTCTTGCAACATAATCCAGTTGCTCTTGAGCTTCAACACACAGACTGTTGACCAGATGTTCTCCTTTAGGATTTTATGGTAGAGAGCAGAATACACGTTTCCCTCAATTATTGCAAGTCACCCTGGCCCTGAATCAGCAATGCATCCCCACACCATCACACTACCACTCTTGACCGTAGGTATGATGTTCTTTTTGTGGAATTCTGTGTTTGATTTACGCCAGATGTAACAGGACCCCTGTCTTCCAAACAGTTCCACTTTTGACTCATCAGTCCACAGAACAGTCTCCCAAAAGGATTGAGGATCATCAAGGTGTGTTTTGTCAAAATTCAGACTAGTTCTTCTGGGTTAGCAGCAGTTTTTGCCTCACCACTCTTTCATGGATGGCATATTTGGACAGTGTCTTTCTTAGCCAGTCTGATAGTGGAGTCATGAACAGTGAATGTATTGATGCGAGTGAGGCCTGCATTTCCATGGATGTTGTCCTAGGCTTTTTTGTGACTTCCTGGATGAGTCATCGCTGTGCTCTTGGGGGAATTTTGGAAGGACTACAACTTCTGGGAAAGTTCACTACTGTGCCAAGTTTTCTCCATTCAGAGATAATGGCTCTCACTGTGGTTCTTTGGAGTCCCAGGGCCTTTGAAATAGCTTTGTTACCCTTCCCAGAATGATGTATTTCTGGAATTGTTTTCGACCTTGGCATAGTGTGCTACTGGCTGAGACAGTTTAGCCAACTTCATGCTGTTGAAAAAGTTATATTTAGGTGTTGATATGATTGAACATGTCTTACAGTAATCTGGCCTGGGTGAGTCTAGTCTAGCTGAACCCCATTATCGGGTATTGGGGATTTAAAAACTGTATTTTGTGTTTACTCAGATTGCCTTTGTTTTATGTTAGATTTTGTTTGAATTTTTTAAACAATTAAGTGAAAACAGAAGAAATCAGGATGGGGCAAATACTTTTTTACTGCACTGTATTCTGCTATAATTTAATTAATCTTTTAATATATTAGAGGCATTGTAGATTTACACTTCTTTAAATGTAAAGATTGTTTCATTTAGTGTAACAGCATGATTTCCATATTTATTGGTATTTAAGGTGACTAAATTACAAATGAATGAATTGTAGCCATGTGTTTCCTCATGCGTTTAACTTTCCATCTGTTCAGTCTCAGAGTACAACATCAGTGCTCTTGTGACCATAGCAACTAAAACCTTCCTGCGCTATGACAAACTTCAGGATTTAATTGACAGCATACGGCGGTACTATCCAACAGTCACAATAGTGATAGCAGACGACAGTGAACACCCGCTAACAGTGTCAGGCCCTTTCATTGAACATTACATCATGCCCTTTGGAAAAGTAGGTCTATTTATGCCCTATTTCTAAAGTGGTAATATAAAAAAAAATTTTGTGCACTGTGCAGTATGATGGAATCTGATTCTGTACACCTGTCTGTGTCTCAGGGCTGGTTTGCTGGTCGTAATCTAGCCGTGTCACAAGTCACCACCAAGTATGTGCTTTGGGTGGACGATGACTTTATCTTTACTGCCAACACAAAGCTGGAGAAGCTGGTGGATGTGCTAGAGAAAACTAGACTTGACGTGGTGAGGAGCTGACATTTCCCTGAAATGTTATAGGCACATTTTCAGAAAATACTACTTGAAAATAATGTTCACAAAATTGCAAAGATTTGTGCCTCTGGAAAACATGTTGATTGAATATATTGTCAGTATATACAGTTAAATGGGGTAGATGACACATTGCGTGTCCATTTACTTTTTTGTCATCATCAAGATTTTAGGTTAAAAACTATATTAACGTATGTGGAATAGTGTATGTCCTGTAACTGATCACTAATTCTTTCACCATTTTTTCACCAATTTTAATCACCTCTTTGCTTTCACTAGTTCATTTTAAATGGTCTTTAGATATAACAAATTAATTAATCCATCTTAATTAATAATGTGGTCTTAAAATCGACATGCATAAAATAATTATAAAGAAGTAAGCAAATGCAGTTTACAATTGTGATTTTGCAATGTGATGAATTAATTTTTAAAATACAAAAATTACAAGCAATCTCAATAAATATGTGATCTTAAAATATGCTTGTATAATAATTATAACGAAATAAGCAAATTCATATATAAAACGTTTTTGATGGGGTACAGCATCACACCACAGAATACGTCAAATTTTCCAAAAGTATTACATTTCACCTACCCTTTAAATACTGATTTAAATGTACAAAATATAGTCAATCATTTTCACAATCAAGTTAAGACAAGAGGGCAAGACAAAAAATGGTAAAATCAAAGCAATAGACTCATTGCTATATGTCTTGAAGCTCTCATTGATTTAAAACCTGGTTCACAATTACCATGTATTCTCAAACTCCTAGTAATTAAAAAAATGAGAGAAGAGAGGAAGTTACCATGACAGCTCTGATTGCTCTTGTGTCCCCCTATCACTATCTCTGGCAAGTTATCCCAGAAATGCTTGGGAATAGTGAATTAGAATAGAATGGAATCATTAGAAAAAATTATTAATTAGTCCAGGGAGAAGTGGAGTGTTGAGTATATCAGGTCCACAGCAATGACTGAATACCAGCAGTTTTCCATTGCACAGGAAGCAAGGTGTTTCTCAAGGTCCCTCCTTTGGTGAGAAACTTATACCTATGGAAGTAATCACAGTCGCCAGTTAAACCTTTATTTGAGAGAGTGCTGCCCTTCCACACAATATCCACTGCAACAGGCTCCCTCACCCTCAGCTAATTAAATTGCTCTCATGTGTTGGAGGAGTCATTAGACATCCTGTTATTGTTAAAAAATTTATGGAGAAAAATGTGGTTACGGCCATGATCATAGTCAGCTTACCTTACAGAAATATAGGGATGTATATGCCTAACCTGTGTATTCCTTGGGATATCTCTTCTGATCATTAAAAAATTATAAAATTCTGCATTTTTGATATTGATGAAGGTCTTTTTTTAAATAATTCTAGTAACCCATAAGTAATGAGTCAACTGTTACCACATAAGTATGAAGGAATTACTCATGATCTGGACCATTATTCTAAAGTGAGGGTCATGGTAACACATTATTAATTAATGAGATCATACTGTTTCCTTCCTTGGGAGTTAAAAGTTATCTGGACAATCATTCTAAAGAGAAAACACATTATAAACCATTAATAGTAACTGAGGTGTTACTTGTCAGTTAATAATTAATACTTAAGTGTTTGTTCCTACATTTTATTCATTTAATCTAACAGATGGTTAACAAACATGAAAAAAAAATTCTGGAATTGAATTATGAATCATTGAAATACTTGAACATAATTGCATGGGCTACAAACCTTTAGCAGGATTATGCTTTTAATTTTTAAAGGTTACTACATTTTTTAAAAGTCTTATCTCTTAACATAAAGTAAAATAATAAAATTAAGTGTGTTGATCTCCACAAGACCTCAACAGAAAACTGAGAAAACAGGAATGTTCCGTAAGAACAGAACAGAATGTATGTTGAATTTTACCGTGTGCAGGGAGAGCAATGGGAGGGCGGAGCAAAATCTCACTCGCTCTTCTTTCAGTTTCATCATGAGCATTGAATATGGTGAACCCTGATTGGATTAGAAGCTTGATGGACCAGACACTCCATTGTTACTCAGAAAAAAAATGCACTTCACATAAAGTTAAACACTTTTTGTAATATTAACCTACAGTGTATATGAATACAAAATTAATGAAAAAATGTTATGTAAAAATAAAATTTAAAATGCTTTGTATATTCAAGTGTGTATTCAATCATTAATAATGAGTTACCATGACCCTCACTTTAAAATAATTTGGAATTCCTTCATGTTTATGTGGTAACACTTTACTTATTATTTATGGGTTACCAAAATAATTTAAAAAAGACCTCCAGCAATATCAAATCTGCCGAAGTTAATAATTTGTAATGAACGGAAGAGATACCCAAGGAATACACATGTTGGGCACATATAAGCTGACTATGATACTCTACCAGATATTGTAGCCATGATTTAGAGAGCTGTTATGTTCATAAATTAATTCCAGCAAAGAACATATGTGAGGCGCATGTTTCTCTGAAGGAGCATTTCATGATCATGATCACAATAAAAACATAATCATTCACATTTTAGACAAATGTTAATGTTTTGATTAGTAATTAATCAGTAGTTATTTTAAATTAGCCATAATTAGTTGATAGCTCTCAACAATGAAAATTAAAATTAAATTCAGTAATTAATGACTAACTAACAGTGAACTACCTCAGTCATCAGTCCCTATTATTTACTGATTGGTTAATCATGTTTCCATATTAGTTTATAGTAGTAACTAAATAGTTAATGTAGTACTACACATTAATCATGAATTAATTCCTGCATAGTTACCTTTTAATGACAGACCATTATTATAAATTGCTACCCATCAAAAAGCTGAAAAATCAGCTAAGACAGCAAACCACCTCAAGCTGGAAAAATATATTTTATCAGGGTTTTGCTCTTTAAGAGTGCTGCATCAGAGTTAAAGGAATATTGCGAGTTCAAGCATTTGTTGCATGATTTTGATTTCCACATAAAAATTATTTCATCCCCACTTCTCTTTTAAAAAAAAACAAAGAAAAAATTGAGGTTACAGTGATGCACATATAATGGGAGTGAATGGGGTACATTTTAGAGTGTTTAAAGGCATAAATGTGAAGCTTAAAATTGTGTAAAAGCACTTACATGAATTTGCCTGTTAAATTGAATATTAATTCAGTAAATAATAGTTTTTACAGCTATTTTAGCATTTTAGGATTTACAGCATTATGTAATCATGGCAACAAATTAGCAAAATTGGAACTTTGTCAGAAAGGTTAGTTAGCGATTGTGTCACACTAAAATCATGTTAACATGCTTATTGTTTACATCTTATTGCTATACTTTTAAAACAGTAAGTATTTTAATGTAAATGGATTGGCCCCCACTCACTTCATCGTAAGTACCACACTGGAACTCAGATTTTTATTTTTTTTAGAAAAAGAGGGGCAAGTCCAAATAATTTTTATTTGGTAATTAACATTATGCCACAAATGTTGTCGACTGAGCTTAACTTGTACCAAACGGTTCTGAAACCAGAATATTTCTTTCAACAGGTTTTAATTTTCAAACTTTGTGAGATTGTCCTACTCTCCTTCTCTTAGGTATAGGCAATAATGATTGTGGAATTCAAACAGAGTAGACAATTGTCCAAGTCTGTAAAGCTCAAAATTATCAAAAATGTCGAACTGGATTGTATTAGTTGAATAACACATGCTCACTGGAATTTTGGTAATAGTAAATATTTCTAAGAAGGAGGGCTGCCCCCGACCAAAGATTTTCCTATTCTACTAGTAGTCGTTAATTTAAGCCATTAGTCGACTAGTCATTGCACGTTTATATTAATGTAATTGCTTATATGTTGGGGGGCATCAGAAAATGGTTCAGAAAATGGTTCAGAAAATGGCCCTCTTTCCAAACTATTGTTCTGTCTAGCCCTGGAACCATTAGCAGCCGCAATAAAATAGGAGGATGATTTCCAGGGGTGATGGTGGGAGGTGTGGCACATAAGCTTTTGCTTTACACAGATGATATTTTATTATTAGTCTCCAACCCTACTAGATCTATGACTTGCCACCGCAGAATTATTAATTCCTTTTCAAAATTTTGGGTTAATTGGTCTAAATCCGAAGCTTTGGCTCTGACTGCGTTCTGCCCAGTAACGGCTTTTCAACCTGGTGCCTTTCAATGGCCCAAACAGGGCATTAAGTATTTGGGTATTTTATTGAGTTAATTTTGACTCTTTAATAAAAAGGTTTTCGATCGATGTGGACAGATAGATTTATCTATGATTTTGAAGGTTAATGTTATTAATATGAATTGTATTCCAAAATTGAACTACCTGCTACAATCTCTCCCTGTAGATGTCCCCCTCTCTTATTTCAAACAATTTGATAGCGTAGCAAAGTCCTTTATTTGGAATGGTGGAGGGAATGATGGAGGGTTTCTACACTCGGTGACCAATATGAGAGTGGAATACTGAGATCATTTGATAATTAAGTTCAACATTTTTAGATTCCTAGATCCAAGTTCTTTAGGATTTTACAGCTGTGCCATCTGCTCTGTACTATTTTTGGGAGTAGTGAACACCCCCCTAAAGCAGCAGATACTCTGGAAATGGTGCTTACTGCTTATGGGAAAGGTCATGAAGCATCTGTGTATTACTCCCTGTTAATTCAGAGTCTGGGGGAAGGAGCTTTGTCTTCTATCAAGAGATTATGGGAGAAAGATTTAAACTTGTATTGGAGGAGGGAGTGTGGGCTAGGATTCTAAAAAGCATCAGGTCTGCATCTAGAGATGCAAGGGTCCGTCTGATGCAATTTAAGATTTTGCATCGGTTCTACTGGACCCCCACTCGATTGTATAGGCTTGGTCTAATAGACTCACCCACCTGCTGGCAGTGCCAGTCAGAAGACGGGGACACAACCCATGTTTTTTGGGGTTGTGCTAAGATTCAGGAATTTTGGTTCATCACATTGTGTGTGACGTACTGGACACTCCGTTTTCATTTTACCCCATACTGTGTATTTTGGGTGATGGAGGGGTCCTGAATGTGGGAGATAAATACATAAAAAGCTGGGTCCTAACCAGCATGATGATTGGCAGACAGGATCTTGTAAATCTTATTAAGTTGATTCTGAATGCATTATCTTGTGGTTAAATTTATTTTTGTCTGTGTTGGAATCAATACAAAATTTTAATAACAAAAAAAGACTGTGAAATGTGAGAATAATATTAAAGAGAATGATTTATTTCAGCTTCTATCTTTCATCAAATTCCCAGTGGGTCAGAAGTTTACATACACTTTGTCAGTATTTGGTAGAATTGCCTTTAAATTGTTTAACTTGGGTCAAACCTTTTTTGTAGCCTTCCACAAGCTTCTCTCAAACATTTGCTGGAATTTTGGCCCAATTCACCAGACAGAGCTGGTGTAATGGAGTCAGGTTTGTAGGCCTCCTTGCTTGTACACGTTTTTCAGTTCTGCCCACAAATCGGATTGTGGTAAGGGCTTTGAGATGGCCACTCCAATACCTTGACTTTGTTTTCCTTAAGCCATTTTGCCACAACTTTGGAGGTATGCTTGGGGTCATTGTCCATTTTGAAGACCCATTTGTGACCGAGCTTTAACTTCCTGGCTGATGTCCTGAGATATTCACATAATTTTCCTTCCTCATGATGCCATCTATTTTGTGAAGTGCATCAGTCCCTCCTGCAGCAAAGCACCCCCACAACATGAAGCTGCCACCCCCATGCTTCACGGTTGGGATAGTGTTCTTTGGCTTGCAAGCCTCGCCTTTTTTCCTCCAAATGGTCATTATGGCCAAACATAAAAAAAAAAAAAATAATCAGACCAAAGGATATTGCTCAAAATGTTTGTCCCCATGTGCACTTGCAAGCTGGAGTTTTGGAGCAGTGGTTTCTTCCATGCTGAGCAGCTTTTCAGGTTATCTTGATATAGGACTTGTTTTAACATAGATATAGATACTTGTCTACCTGTTTCCTCCAGCATCTTCACAAGATCCTTTGCTGTTTTTCTGGGAATGATTTGCACTTTATGCACCAACCTACGTTCATCTCTAGGAGACCGAATGCGTCTCCTTCCTGAGCGGTATGATGGTTACGTGGTCCCATGGGATTTATACTTGCATAATATTGTTTGTAAAGATGAACGTAGTACCTTCAGGCATTTAGAAATAGAGATTGCTAATGTGACGTCATCGTGACGTATTACCAGTGGTGAACGCAAAGCATTTTGGGAATCCGCAGCACAAACAGAAGGCGCCAGACTTGATTGCATGGAGGGAAGAACACAGTGTTCAAGGTGCCGTCTACCTGCTGTGTTATAAACTGCAATAGTCATTCTCACGATAGAAGTGGCATAAAGATTAAGAACGGAAAATCCTTTTATCGTTTTCCAGCGTGGAAAAATAATAGTACAAGCCATGTTTCAGAGGTGACAAAAAGTGAGACGAATGGCATGGATAGCAGCAGTAAGGAGGTCCAAGATTACCTTCGATAACACTCCGCCACACATGATGGTGTGTTCAAAGCATTTTCACAAAGTTAAATTACAGAGAGTAATTGTAAATGTTATGTTGTGGGCAAATAACCGGCGTGTTTTGTTTGATTTAACCAGACCATTAGATTTGACGTTAGGCCAATGTTAACCGTTAACTAGCATGAAATGGTTAGAACTAAATGGTATGTACTAAAGCGTAACGTTAATCAGTTTTAAATGTTGTACATCTAGGCTACATAGCTATTTATTTGGTGACTGTGTTTGCAGGCAAACCTGCCTATGAAATGTTGGAGTATGATCCTGACTGGGCCTGGGATATGTGGTGCCTTGTGAGGGGAAGGATAAGACTTTGCTGGATAAAATTATGATTGTGTGCTGTGCTTTGACCAATATGTGTCCAAGTATTGTTGTGAAGCCGTCGTGTTAGAATTATACACCATGCTCACATCATTTTTTTTTTTTCAAAAGATTTTGTAATGTCACTTCTCACATGTAATGATTTTTAGCCATCTCTGTAAATAAAATACACAAAGACTGAATGAAATTCTGCCTCCTTTATCTGTATTAAGGAAGAATTGTGCAAAATCAGTTTGGATTGCAATACACAATTACATAACTTAAATGGTAGTAACAACCAACTTAATTTCAGTTTCTTTACATATTTAACATGTAAATACATTTAGATGAAGACATTTATAAAGAGTCCATAGAAAAGATAACTGGAAATGTATGAGGTAGGTTGTGGGTGATAAGTCACAGACATGTGCAAGCATCGCATTGCCATAACTCTTCTCTGGCTGGTGCGCTGCTGAATCCCACGCAACCTAAATGGAACCACTGTATAGGACAGTTCTGATTATCGCAAGCAACCATGTCTGCAAACATTCAGGCTGTCTGCAAAAGCACCACAACACAGCCTTTTCAGGTTGACCTCCCCTGACCAGTCACTATGCTCGTAAGAATCCAGTCCTTTGATTCCCTTTATTTTCTCATCATATCTCGTCTTTGCATTAGGATGTAGTTTTAGGCGGTATGGTCCGACAATGTTTTCTTTAGCCCGCTGCATTTTGTAGGATTATATTCTGTTTTTCACGCTAATTTTTTTATTATTTTCATGCCACTAGCCTGCTATGCGATGCCAGCCTATGTAAACGGGCCAAACATACCCATAATTCTTTGCGTTCTGATGACGTTGCCGCCCAGTTGGTCACATGTCTTAGCAATCTCTATTGCTCCCTCCCAAGGATGAACCAGACTTGTGGAGGTCCACAATTGTTTTCCAAGGTCTTGCCTGATTTTCACATGATGTCAAGCAAAGAGGCACCGAGTTTGAAGGTAGGCCTTAAAATACATCTACAGGTACACCTCCAAGTCATTACACCTCATATGCAGAAGCTAACTGGTTAATTGTCTAAATGCTTTACATAATTTTCTGGAATATTCTAAGCTGCTTAAAGGCACAGTTAACTTGTGTGTAAACTTCTGACCCACTGGAATTGTAATATAATCAGTTAAAAGTGAAACAATCTGTCTGTAAACAATTGTTGGCAAAATTATTGTGTTACACAAAATGAAGATTTTCTAAGGGACTTAACAAAACTATAGTTTTCTAATATTAAATCTGTTGAGTGGATAAAAAATTAGTTTTAATGACTAAGAGATAAAAGTTGTGTATTTGTTCTAGGTGTGGCTTTCTGCGCTTGACATTCATGAGAGATACTGTAAATCTAAACTCTTTTGATAATTTTCTTACTTCACTGAATATTGACCTTAATATTTTAAAATACTGATTCTCAAATACTTTCATTAAAAAATAGTTATTCCTTTGCATTCAACTCCTTTGCCTCTGGATCATTTATTGTTGTCTGCTGATTTATATATGCATCAAGTATAGTATAATGGAAAAATTTAAAATATTTCACTGATTTGGTCATGGTTTGTCTTAGCCAGCAGCTCTGGGGCAGATTATGGCTCTGAAATGGGTCAGTTATGTGACCCTTCCAGTGAAAGAGACTTCTGTGTGTGCAACCACCAGTGCCTGATACATGCCCTGGAGAGAAAGAAGCACATCCAC
Source organism: Xyrauchen texanus (assembly GCF_025860055.1). NCBI lineage: Eukaryota > Metazoa > Chordata > Actinopteri > Cypriniformes > Catostomidae > Xyrauchen > Xyrauchen texanus. Next base: position 32,910,529 of record NC_068288.1, read on the forward strand.
GAGACAGAGACAAAAATAGATTGGGGGGTGGGGGTGGGGGAATGTAGGTGGTTTATGCTATGGGGGGTGATGGGGGGGTTCCTATATTCTCACATAGAAAGTGATAGTCTTTATAAAAGAGTTGCATCCACTTCCATTCATCTTCTTTGCATTGCTATTGTTTTCCTGATGCTTTGTCCATTTAGGTCGGGGGTGCAGTACGTGAAGCAACAGGCTACACTGCCACCTACAGGCAGACAATCTCTGTTGAAGCAGGAGAGGAAGATGGGGACTGTCTACATATGCGGCATGGATTCCACCACATCATCGAGGGATTTCCTCACTGCGTGGTCACTGATGGAGTCATCAACTTCTTCCTTGCCAGGACAGACAAGGTGCAGCAAGTTGGCTTTGACCCTCGGCTTGCCCGTGTTGCACATCTGGGTGAGTTTGGAGTGAAAGATGCACACTCAAGTGGGCATCTGAATGTTGATTTATTTATTTTAAATGAAACTTATGAAACTATATGAATTTATTTCTGATCTTTCTCATTACATATACATTACATTTTTTGAGGATTTTAATAATAATTTTAACATTGGCTGGCATGCACTTTTGTGCAGCTGTGTTATGTGGTGTTAAATGCATTAGGAACTAATAACACTTCTAACAGTAACTGCTTTTATATTTTTAGTTTTAAAGTATATTTATAAATTTAAATATATTCAATTATTTATTTATATATTATTTTAATTAATTTTGTTAATGATATTCATATTATTAATTCTATATTGTAAAATTATTATTATTATTATGGAAACTTTCTGGAGGAAAGCCTATTCTGGAGTCACATGGATATTTTGTATGATATAAGATATACAAAAAAATATTCTGCACTCAGCTTATTGCTAAACAGAAATAAACAATATTTGAAATAATTGCTTTAAACAGAAATAAATAATAGAATTGTATTTTTGAAAAAGGTTTGAAGTATATTTTGCATATACATGTACATTACAATGTATTTTTCATGTGTTTAATGATGATCATATAACCAGACAAACATATGGACGCTTTCACTCACAAAATATAGTAATCTTGGCGCATTGCTAAAACTGCATTTTTGGTGACTGAAAACTACTGTTTTTGCATGATGGTATACACAGGCTTCAGCACAACATAAACACAAATATTACTGAGTGCACCCTTAAAGTGAATTGTAGAATTATGCAATTACAAACGCACGCACACAAATAAAAAGTACACTATGGTTAATGTAAAACTAATTTCCTTATATTATATTATTTTGTTTAGAGTTTTTCATTGATGGGCTTGGCTTCCTGCATGTAGGATCATGTGATGATGTCATTGTGAACCACGCCACTAAGATCAAGTTCCCGTGGGGCAAGTTGGAAAGCGACAAAATGTACGAGAAGTTCCGTTACCCCCCCGCTTCATCTGATGCGACGCACACCAAAAGTGGCCTCTTGTACTTTAAAAATCATTTCCAGTGTTTAACACACAACTGAACATACATTGACTGTATCCTCTATCCATTACTTTACACTCATTCTCCCTCAAATTAACACTTTTTCCATGAGTAGCTAAAGGGACCTGTAAAGTTACTAGAGGTGTGGTGCATATGTACACGTACATAGTCCCATGAGAGTATGGGAAAGTTAAAATGGAATAATTTAATTATTGAAGTCTGCTTATACCGCTGTTTCCACATGTAGGACCCTATGATATCTGCGATGAAATCACTGAATCCAGTCACAAAATTTGCTGTAATATGCAATTTCCAATGTCTTAGAATTTGACATATTTGGGACGAAAATTCTTGGTTTGAATGCATATTTGGTTTGAATGCATAATTAATTAAAATCTCAATAGGCCAAGTGTGATTATTAAACTGCAAAAGGCTGTGATTTAATTAAATTAATATATAATCTGCATGTGCTGCATGCTTTAAAATGAATGTGTGATGCCGGCCGCTCATCCACTGAAAACACCTCATCATGAGCTCCATGCGTGCTCTGTGTGTGTGTGTGTGTGTGTAGTAGATGACAGGTGAGCAGAGCGCTCTGACATACATTTATTTTAAAGAAATCAAAGCTTTTTGGTGTTTAATAATCATACTGGGTCATGTAGCAAACTGCTTAAAAAATGTCAAAATAAAAGCTTGATTTAAAAAAATATAATGTGTTACAGCAATAGCTCACTTATGGGATGTTCTGTTGTGCAGCAATTCATTTGACAAAGTATCTTCATTGCTGTTTCAGATTGTGCTGTGACGATTTTATAAAAAAAACCACTGATAAATATAATGCAATATGTTGAAAAATGTAGTTAATTAAACTAATTATATTTTAATTTGATTCAAGTTTAAACAAATTCAATTGATAAGATATGTTTTTGTTTCTTTTTTAATATTTCTTTATTCATGTTTTATAAAATTTCCTGGAAATTTGTGCCTTGAAAAGAGTGGGAACCATGTTTTTGTGTCTCCTTTTAGCTTTTTTTTTTTTTTTGTTCAGAAGAAACTCTTTAGAGACAGATCAGACAGATTTGTAAATTATGCATGTAAATCAAGCCATCATTTTCTCCTCAGACAATCATGTATAAATATCACAATTCACTGAAAGGACTACAGAAGAAACTTTCTTTGAAACTGAAGAACACAGAAAAGACTGTGGAGGTAAAAGATTTGAAACATGAAACATTTTTTAATTTTAAAGGGACACCTTTTTTGGGACATTCATGTGGAATGTTTCTTCAGTTCCCTGACTGGCATTAATTGTACATTTGTATGTGTGGCTGTTTAAATGCAGCTCATCTCTCTGTACGTTTGCACTAAAACAAATGGAATTTAAATTGGAGAGAACAGACCCTCAGCTTCACTAGAAGGAAGAGACTGATATCAATACCAGATTGATATTAAACCACAGACAATTCAACATATCACATTCTCTCTCTCTCTCTCTCTCTCTCTCTCTTGCTCTCTCTCATACACACCAAAAAATTTTGCAATCTGAGTTTGATATGTTTTAGTTCTAAAGAGTGAATTACCAAAGGCTTAATAACTGTCCTGGTATGACTCACTTAATGTTTATTTTTCCTCAATATCGTTTGATTGCAGCCCTTACCAACCCACAATACTGATGCATGCAGCCTGGTTTCAATAGCAGAGTTGTCTGGGGTTCAGCAATATGAAGTCAATATCCAATCCTCCTATTTTTTAGGAGTCTTTTCCAAAGCCACCAGATTTAGTTGAGGTCGCACATAATGAGTTGATATCAAATTAAAGTCCAATGACACACTATAAAGGCTTTTTTGTTTTTTTGAGCTGGGTTTTTCAGTTAAAGGCAGTTTTAAAAAGAGTCCAGTCAATGGACCTTTTGCTGTACAGAATGGCATCTGATCACTTGCTAACTAAAATCAACACTTTTTATTACACTATCCATCACATATAGGGAAAATCTAATTATTTCCTTTAATAATATATTTGTAAAGGGTTTAATGGAAAGGAGGAGACGCTAACCGGCTTGACAATATAAATAATATTTAAACTATAATTTTAATATATGTAACCAAAAACACACACACAGGTGTCAGACAGCTGGCCGTAAATCTCTCTCTCTGTCGCACTGCGGTCTTCGGTCAGCCTTTATTCCTCTCAAGGGCTGATTAGCCTGATTCTCCCTGCTACATTCCTCCTTCGTTCTCTCAGGCCAGGGAGCCCCTGGCATGACATACACCCCCCCCCCCCCTTTCCCTGGGGAGGGGCGTGACTTCTGCCCCGTATGCCGGCAGGTCATCCCCGTCTACCTGGATGAGGGAGGGGACAAGAGGAGGGAAACATTTTGTTTAAAAATTTAGCACCTACGCTGTAACGGCGGTTGTGCCAAATTAAAAAAACAAAATGTTAAAAAAAGAGAGAGGGAAAGGCAAACACAGAGAAGCAGTGGGCGAGAGAGGGGAAAAACATTTACTCGCTGGTTCTCCGATACGCCGTAGCTTGGTCCTCGGCCACTCCTCCACCCTCTAATGGATGACAGCCGTGCCTCCCCTGGGTGCTTTTTGACTGTTTACAGATTCAACTCATTAATTAAAAAATATTAATTGAAATATTAATAAAGAAATGAATGCGCAGAATTTATATTTGTCTAAAAAACTACTTTATACATCAGAGAATAAGCCTTTTGATCAAAAGGTCTTAAAGATAATGAAACACATGCAGTACAGTTCATCCAGTCAAGTGTGTCCAAACCTGTAACTGGCACTGAATATATGGCAGCTGCAATTTGGTAAAAAAGGAGATTGCCTTTATATATGCAGCCAATTCTGAGAAGTTAAAGCATGTAAGCAACAATATTAGTTCTATCGTACAATGTTTGTTTACATATTGTTTGGGTGTGTATATAAAAGAGAGAGAGAGAGAGATAAGCAGAGGTTTTAAATTACATCGGGTGGGCTTATCATGTACATGAACATCATGTCCTTTTCAAAGATTTTACCTTTGTGTCCAAGTGTGTGTTTGCGCATGTGATTGCTCTCTTTTCTGTTATATCCTTTCTAAAATTGGTGCCATACAAGACTAAAGAAGTGCATGGCTGTCCAGAAAGCCTTAAAATCTTGGAATGAAAGGATTTACACAGATTAAATGTAACATGAAATGGCACATTTATAAAAAGAAAATTTATTAAAACACTTGCGCCCCTCTTTTGTATGTGGCTCTGCTCAAAATGCAGAAAAAAGGTACAAAGTTCTTAACAGTAATTCACTGAGCTTGATTCCTTCCTAAAAAAGTAAAATATTAGGGGAGGCAACCTTACAATTCTCAGTACAGAGCTGCTATGGTGATGTTTTGAGAATGCTAACATTTACTTGCCCTTTATACAGTGCATCCTGAAAGTATTCACAGCGCGTCACTTTTTCCACATTTTGTTATGTTATAGCCTTATTCCAAAATGGATTAAATTCTTTATTTTCCTCAAAATTCTACAAACAATACCCCATAATGACAATGGGAAAGAAGATTGTTTGAAATCTTTGCAAATGTATTAAAAATAAAAAAACTAAATAAATCACATGTACATAAGTATTCACAGCCTTTGCTCAATACTTTGTTGAAGCACCTTTGGCACCAATTACAGCCTCAAGTCTTTTTGTGTATGATGCTACAAGCTTGGCGCATCTATTTTTGGGCAGTTTCTCCCATTCTTCTTTGCAGCAACTCTCGTGCACATCCATTTTCAGATCTCTCCAGAGATGTTCAATCAGGTTCAAGTCTGGGCTCTGGCTGGGCCACTCAAGGACATTCACAGAGTTGTCCCATAGCCACTCCTTTGTTATCTTGGCTGTGTGCTTAGGGTCATTGTCCTATTGGAAGATGAACCATCACCCCAGTCTGAGGTCCTGAGCTCTCTGGAGCAGGTTTTCATCAAGGATGTCTCTGTACATTGCTGCATTCATCTTTCCCTCGATCCTGACTCTCCCAGTTCCTGCCGCTGTAAAACATCCCCACAGCATGATGCTGCCACCACCATGCTTCACTCTAGGGATGGTATTGGCCTTGGTTTCCTCCAGACATGACGCTTGCCATTCAGGCCAAATAGTTCAGTCTTTGTTTCATCAGACCAGAGAATTTTGTTTATATATATATATATATATATATCTTGAATTAAGTTTATTTTTCTTACCCCATTGAATTGCAAAAATGTTTTAAAACACTTTACAGTAAGGTTCCATTAGTTAACATTAGTTAATGCATTGTCACAAACAAACAATTAACAATATGTATTTTTTACAGCATTTATTCATCTTTGTTAACTGTTAGCAAAAACAACTTTTGATTTGTAATTGTCTTTATACTGTACGTATACTGTGTGTTAAATTAACATTAACCAATATTAATAAATGCTGGAAGCATTGTTTATTGTTATTTCATTTTAACTACTGTTGCTAACTAATGTTAACAATTGGTAACCTTATTTTAAAGTGTTACCAATTGTTTTTCTTGTTTTATGCATAAACCTCACTAAAAAAAATGTCAGTGTAGGCAGTTGAATATCTTAAATACTTTGATTGTTTTTATACTTTGAATCAAACGATGAGGTTGACTTTTTCATTCCTGTTTTGTGTGTTGCTCGCACAACTTCTCATCTCTTTCTCATTGTGTCTGCATGGGAAAAAAATCCTAATTTCTTTTGGTGTTTTGTATACCAATTTATAGCTAATATGAAATATAAAAAGTTACATTCTTCCCCTTTCTTTTTGTAAATGTAATGAAAAAAGCATTTGTCAAAGACATGTTTAGATATGAATAATGACCTTATTTAGTCACTCTACAAATAATTAGGTTTTTGATAATCTTCTAGGGGCATTTTCAGAAATGTTATCCCCACAAGACAAGCATTGTCAGTTCACATGCATGGATTCACATTGAGGAACTATAAATATGACAACAGTGAAAAAGGTAACTACAATTTAACTGAATCTCTAAAGGTGGACTAAAGCTCTTACCTTGCTGTCTGAAGAAGCAGTCCCCACACCTGGCCAGAACTTTCTGACAGAGGTGTGCACAGCCACACACCCCTGGGACACAACACCTATTCATACCAGCCTAGTTAAGAGTGCCGTACCAACCTGCAGCATGGCACTGTGTTGATGTTTACTGGGATACACACACTCACACTCTCAGATCAGATGTAACCCATGAGCTCAGAATTCACGTGCAACATCTGGATAATCCCTGTACTATTATCCACATGTGTGTAGATAGTGCCCACCACACCGCCTATCCTCAGAATTCATGGATATTCTTCATATAGACTATCCCTTAACCCTGTCCCTTGACAGAGAGGAAAGAGGTATGGTTTGGTTGGTCTTTGGCTTCATTTAAATTGTTATAATGATCACAAATGAAAACTATTTATGTGTAAATGGTTTAGCTTTTACATTGTAATTTGCTTATATTTCTAATGTTCTAATAATAAATGTTAATTCTCATATTCCTTTTCACCTGTTACACCAAAGGTTTGGATTGAATTAAAGACTATGTTTACATGTTTTAATGTACACTCACCTAAAGGATTATTAGGAACACCTGTTCAATTTCTCATTAATGCAATTATCTAATCAACCAATCACATGGCAGTTGCTTCAATGCATTTAGGGGTGTGGTCCTGGTCAAGACAATCTCCTGAACTCCAAACTGAATGTCAGAATGGGAAAGAAAGGTGATTTAAGCAATTTTGAGTGTGGCATGGTTGTTGGTGCCAGACGGGCCGGTCTGAGTATTTCACAATCTGCTCAGTTACTGGGATTTTCACGCACAACCATTTCTAGGGTTTACAAAGAATGGTGTGAAAAGGAAAAACATCCAGTATGCGGCAGTCCTGTGGGCAAAAATGCCTTGTTGATGCTAGAAGTCAGAGGAGAATGGGCCGACTGATTCAAGCTGATAGAAGAGCAACTTTGCCTGAAATAACCACTCGTTACAACCGAGGTATGCAGCAAAGCATTTGTGAAGCCACAACACGCACAACCTTGAGGCGGATGGGCTACAACAGCAGAAGACCCCACCGGGTACCACTCATCTCCACTACAAATAGGAAAAAGAGGCTACAATTTGCAAGAGCTCACCAAAATTGGACAGTTGAAGACTGGAAAAATGTTGCCTGGTCTGATGAGTCTCAATTTCTGTTGAGACATTCAGATGGTAGAGTCAGAATTTGGCGTAAATAGAATGAGAACATGGATCCATCATACCTTGTTACCACTGTGCAGGCTGGTGGTGGTGGTGTAATGGTGTGGGGGATGTTTTCTTGGCACACTTTAGGCCCCTTAGTGCCAATTGGGCATCGTTTAAATGCCACGGCCTACCTGAGCATTGTTTCTGACCATGTCCATCCCTTTATGGCCACCATGTACCCATCCTCTGATGGCTAATTCCAGCAGGATAATGCACCATGTCACAAAGCTCGAATCATTTCAAATTGGTTTCTTGAACATGACAATGAGTTCACTGTACTAAAATGGCCCCCACAGTCACCAGATCTCAACCCAATAGTGCATCTTTGGGATGTGGTGGAACGGGAGCTTAGTGCCCTGGATGTGCATCCCACAAATCTCCATCAACTGCAAGATGCTATCCTATCAATATGGGCCAACATTTCTAAAGAATGCTTTCAGCACCTTGTTGAATCAATGCCATGTAGTATTAAGGCAGTTCTGAAGGCGAAAGGGGGTCAAACACAGTATTAGTATGTTGTTAATAATAATCCTTTAGGTGAGTGTATATATAAAAGGACCAAACAAAAATGAAATTAAATGCAAAAATGAAATATGGTTCAATGAAATACGGTAGAGGCCAGGCCTGCATGTGCAAAAACATGGTCAAACTCCACACATGCAATCCATATGCATACCAAAGATTTCTCAAACAATGAAAAATACCATGCGCTCTCCTGCACAACGCATGCTCTCACGTCTTTAACTTGAGAGAGTGCAAGAAAGGGGCCGCGTCCAATTTATGACTAGAGTTAAATTACATTAAATTTCTCCACTTGGCTACATATAAGTAGTATTACATTGATCTCTGGAATATTTGATTCTGATTTGTCAATCTTAGCATTCTGCAGTCAAATATGTTTGTATTACTGGCCAGTTAACTGTAAATGTTGACTGATGTCTCTAGCAACCAATTTCCTGTCCAAGTTTCATGCCTCTCCTTTCACTCTGCATTTCTTCTCACATGAGACAATCATTTAAACTCAGATCAATATTTCATGTCCATTAATTACTTTTTATTTAATAAATTATTGTTTGTGATATAATTTAATTAAAACGGTAATGAACATGTAATTATGTAACATGTAATAATAAATGTAATAATGTGCAGTTGGCCAGTTATCGTCGCAAAATAAACCTGATTACCTTGTCAGAGTTTATTTTACAATAATGACTGGCTGACTATCCACTCTCTCTTCCATATTGTAATATCTTCTAAACAAACAAACAAACAAAAACAAATCTGTTAACAAAAAAAATCAGAGAATGATTAATGTAAAAGATTGACAAATTCTAAAACTCTAAATTCTAATGTTATGCTATGTTAGCAGTGTTACTACAAAGAATTACTACAAAGTGTGCCGCTATTGTAATTATGAAAATATGTAATGTAAACACACAGTTTTAAGGTTATAATCAATTATTATAGTTCAAACTTCTACTAGAGCTATCAACCTACATTATATACACCAAACACGGCACAGGATTTCAGACCGTTCTTGAATAGTGAGCTGTGTTTTTTCTAACTGATTGGACTTCCAGTTTTCACACAGCAGATGATCAATAATTGGACAAATCCAATGTTAGTTCAATCCAATCTTCCAATGGAGTGCTTGTTCATTCAAACTCCAATGGTCCACAATGTAAATGTAAACAAACCCACAAAAGGTATTTAATCTACTTTGAATTGCTTTCTCTCTCTCTCTCTCTCTCTCTCTCTCTCTCTCTATATATATATATATGTGTAAAGCACTGAAGGAATGTTCCAGATTCAATACAAATTATGCTCAATCAACTGCAGTTGTCATATAATGTTGATTACCACAACTATACTTTTGACTCATCCCTCATATATTTGAAACAAACAAACCAAAAAATATTGCAGTCATTGCGGTCAGTGTCATCTCGGGAACATCATTTCTGATGGGGCACAAACAATCAGTAAACTCGATTTTACCAATATTTTAAACATTTACGGATAATTCCAAATGTTGTCTGTCAAATTGACATAAAAAAATAATAAAGAAAAACATTAACCTAGTACATCAGTTTTGTACAACAGTACTCTGTTTCTCACTTCTCACTTAATATATAGAGATACACAGATGTTCATCACTGCCTGCCATACGTGCGTGTACAGTGATGGCCCATCCTCTCTCCCAATCTGTTTGCATATGACTAATCTCACAAATATGTGCTATAAAAGCCTCTTGCATTCCCCAGTCATCTTTTACTGATATGAATGTAGTAAGGTCAGATCTCTGGAATTTGTCCATTCTTAAATAAATAAATCATTTGATACCAAAATACACCCTCTTTTATCAAGTTATGATCAATTAATGGCATTTGCATGCATTCATTAGTAGCTTAGTGTGTTTGTGTGTGTGTTTGCTCACCCTATGCTGGTTACTCAGGGCCAGGGATGGGAGAGTGTCTGATAAAGATGTTAGCAGTTGCTGTGAAATTTGGCCAGACTCTTCATCTTCCCCTTTCTCCTTGGATGAATGAAGGAAATATTTGGCTGCTTGTTTTGTTGTTTCTTCTTTACTGGTCCAGGTATGTCTAGCTTACATTTGAGCAGTTTATCCACACTCTACTCTCACGTACACACATTCTTATCTTCTCTCCTTTCTGTTGTCTACCACCCCCATTCCCGCCCTCTTCTCCAACACCCTCCTGCTTCCATCTTGACCTCCAAGTGCAACATAGGGAAACACGAGAAAAGGGCTCTACACATTGCACCACATACCTTCAATCTCAAACATCAATAAAGGAATCTATTATATATAATTTAAACCAATAAATATAACATTTAAGAAAGTTTTTACTTGTCACTGTTGCTTTTGGCCTGCCCACATCTAAGCCATTATCTTTCTATTTTCTGCATGTATATTTTGATAAACAACATGTATATTTTGAATGGGAAAAAATTCCAAAAGTTTAGAGTTAGGGTACCTACAACAGGCTTAAGTTAAGAGCAACAGAAGTCAATGGGAGGTCCCCACCATAATAGCCTAACAACAAACTTGCTTGAGTGTATGTAAAAATGTGCTGCCTTATTTTTTTAATAGACAGCGAATGTGATGACATCTTTGAGGTAACTTCCAGATATTAGCAGTGAAAATAGCAACTTGCTCTCTCTGTACATTAAAGGGTTAGTTCTTTAAAAACTGAAAATTCTCTCATCATTTACTCACCCATATGCCATCTCAGATGTGGATGACTCTCTTTCATCTGTTGAATACAAACAAAGATTGTTTTAGTAGAATTTTTCAGCTCTGTAGGTCCATACAAGGTATGAGTGAATGGGTGCCAAAATGCTGAAGCTCTAAACTCCCACATATAGGCAACATAAATGTAAGCCAGATGACTCTGGTGTGGGTGTTAAACAGATCAACATTTAAGTCATTTTTTTATTATAAATTCTCTTCCCTGCTCAGTAAATTACCACTTTACTTTCACTTTCTCATTCTTCTTCTTGTGTTTTTGATGATTCATATTCTTGTGCATATCGCCCCCTACTGGGAGGGGAGAAGAATTTATGATAAATGACTTGATCTGTTCCCCGTCTGTCGCTCACTTCGACGTTGTGTTCGAAGAAGCGACACTAGGGGTCTCTCTTGAGCACCGAATATGCCTCTGATCTATGAAAAAAGGCCAATGAGAAGTTGGCAGACAGTATTTGCATACCCCGCCCCCAGACATACGGGTATAAAGGCGAGGACAAATGTCGAGTTCATTCAGAAATTTTCTACGGAGCAGATGGTAGTGCATGCAGTCTGCTGCGAGTCACACCTGTTCCTGCTTATTCCTCTGACGCTCTATTCTCCTTCCTTGCACGGCAGTGCAGTTTGCCCCTGGGCACTTTGACAGCGCAGAGAAACTGTAAAAGAGTTGTTTAAAAGAGTGATTTTCTTGATAAAAGAATATATTTCATTAAAAGATCTATACACAGCGACGTTGAACGTCCTTTTCAGGACGCGTCTTTTTAAAGATGCCCTTCCACCCCTGTGTTGTTCCTGAATGTGGTAGAGTGCTCTCCGCTTCAGACGGCCAAAGGTGTTGTCTCGTGTGTCTGGGCAGCAATCACACCGAGGCTGCGTTTGTGGATGGCTCATGCTCGTTGCAACGTTGTGGTCGCGGCTTGCTTTCAACAGAAAGCTCACCACTCCAGCCACCCCCCGCATTGCTCCTTCTTCCAACAGGATTGAGGACGATGCAGCTGGCAATGGAGGCGATCTGGGGATGGCAGCGGGTGCAGCTCCGCCGTGTAAGCCCCCTCGGACCACCCGCCCCCCCAACACGCTCCTTGACTCCTGTCCGTGCTCGCGGTAACAGCGGCTCACCTCGCAGCCAGCCTGCCTATCCTCTGGAGCTCGAGGTGGATGAGCTCGCCACTGCATCGGAGAGCGTGGCATCTGACACTGACGACTCCCCTGGGCTGCCACCTTCGGGCCAGCATGAGGCTGATGCGCAGATGACCGACATGCTTTCCCAGGCTGCCACCAGCGTGGGGCTGGATTGGAACCCTCCATCCTCCCCACAGCATCGCGGTTGGATGACTGCTTCCTGGGGTCTGGGTGCCGCTCACAGCTTCACCCCCGTTGTAGGTAGTTAGGGTACCTAAAACAGGCTTAAGTTAAGAGCAACAGAAGTCAATGGGAGGTCCCCACCATAATAGCCTAACAACAAACTTGCTTGAGTGTATGTAAAAATGTGCTGCCTTATTTTTTTAATAGACAGCGAATGTGATGACATCTTTGAGGTAACTTCCAGATATTAGCAGTGAAAATAGCAACTTGCTCTCTCTGTACATTAAAGGGTTAGTTCTTTAAAAACTGAAAATTCTCTCATCATTTACTCACCCGTATGCCATCTCAGATGTGGATGACTCTCTTTCATCTGTTGAATGCAAACAAAGACTGTTTTAGTAGAATTTTTCAGCTCTGTAGGTCCATACAAGGTATGAGTGAATGGGTGCCAAAATGCTGAAGCTCTAAACTCCCACATATAGGCAACATAAATGTAAGCCAGATGACTCTGGTGTGGGTGTTAAACAGATCAACATTTAAGTCATTTTTTTATTATAAATTCTCTTCCCTGCTCAGTAAATTACCACTTTACTTTCACTTTCTCATTCTTCTTCTTGTGTTTTTGATGATTCATATTCTTGTGCATATCGCCCCCTACTGGGAGGGGAGAAGAATTTATGATAAATGACTTGATCTGTTCCCCGTCTGTCGCTCACTTCGACGTTGTGTTCGAAGAAGCAACACTAGGGGTCTCTCTTGAGCGCCGAATATGCCTCTGATCTATGAAAAAAGGCTAATGAGAAGTTGGCAGACAGTATTTGCATACCCCGCCCCCAGACATACGGGTATAAAGGCGAGCATGAGGGGGCCAGCATGAGGCTGATGCGCAGATGACCGACATGCTTTCCCAGGCTGCCACCAGCGTGGGGCTGGATTGGAACCCTCCATCCTCCCCACAGCATCGCGGTTGGATGACTGCTTCCTGGGGTCTGGGTGCCACTCACAGCCTCACCCCCCCCCCATGAGCTGACGTCATCGTGGAGAGCACCCCTCTCCACCCGTCACAAAGCCACTCGCTCATTCGCTCACGACGGCGGAGCAGCCCACGGGTACACGGCGATTCCCCAGGTGGATAGGGCTGTTGCGCTCCACCTGTGTCCCAGAAACCCTATCACCTGGCGGGGTTGCTCTGTGCTCCCCTCCAAGGCCTGTAGAACAACATCCTCGCTGACCGCGAAAGCCTACAGCACCGACGTACATGCCGCTTCCGCCCTGCACGCTATGGCCCTTCTGCAAGTCCACCAGGCCAAGGCGCTCAAAGATCTGCATGGGGGTAGCCCTGATCCCGATGTGCTGCAGGAACTGCGCTCAGTGACCGACCTCGCCCTCAGAGCCACGAAGGTCACAGCGCAGTCACTCGGGCAGACAATGGCCACGCTTGTGGTCCAGGAACGTCATCTGTGGCTGACCACCGCAAGCCTGCCGCCATGGGCCATGCCCCGTCTGCTCGCCGAGGGTGTCTTCCTGCGGTTAAGAAGCACCCTGCTCCACCTCAACCCGGGCCCAGCTCTCAGCCCCAGCATCGAGCACCCTGCAGGAAGCAGACGCCACCCTCGAGGACCCGGAAGGCTCCCAGGCGCTCCTGAGACGTTCGACCCAGGGCCCGAGATGTTTGCTCCGGAGCTGGTAAGACCATTCCGTCCCCTGTTGGAGGGCCGGGAGGAGAATCTTTTGTTGAATTCATTTCATTTGCTGCCCCTACACATGGGGCGGCGGTACCCAAATTCTCAATTACAGAGATATTTCCTATCCCCCGCCTTCAGCCCCACGACTGTCCCCCGGCCGGCCGGTTCCGACGAGTTCAGAGGACGCCTACATTGGACCTCCTCCTCAGTCACTGACCCTCCCCCTGCCGGGTGTGCTGATCAAGGTAAGTGCTTTGAGTTTTTTCTCAGCACTAGAGCCTCGGGACGCACCCTTGCCTCCCGACGCCGTACTACCTGCTCTGCCCCGCTGCGAAGCACCGCTGGGTATGTCAAAAATACTTGTCCCTTTGGTGCCCCTAGCAAGGAGTTTGGATGCGTGGCATTCACTCCCCAACCCGTCACGCTGGCTGGCCTGGACCATTCGACTCAGTTAAGTAATTCAGTTTGCCAGGCCCCGCCCCCCTTCGTGGGCCGCCGCTTTACCGCAATACATGCCGAACATGCCAAATCCCTGTGCGCGGAAATCGCTACTCTTTTACTCAAAGACGCGATAGAGCCTGTGTCTCCAACCGAAATGAAGAAGGGTTTCTACAGCCCTTACTACGTTGTACCCAATAAAGGCGGCGGCTTACGACCGATGTAGGACTTGCGAGTTTTCAACCGGGCTTTGCTCAAACTCCCGTTCAAAATGCTCACGGAAAAACACATCTTAACTTGCGTCCGGCATCTAGATTGGTTCGCAGCGCTAGACCTGAAGGACGCGTACTTCCATGTCTCAATTCTGCCTTGACACCGACCATTTCTACGGTTCGCGTTCGACGACCAGGTGTATCAGTACAAAGTCCTCCCCTTCGGCATGTCTCTGTCCCCTCGCGTCTTCATGAAAGTCGCAGAGGCGGCTCTTGCCCCGCTCCGGGAAGCTGGCATTCACATACTCAATTACCTCGACGACTGGGGCTTCAGGTCAAGACTCATTAGTTAGACTCAATGTCAGCACGCCTCACCAACGAGCGTGCCCTATCGGTGCTGAGATGCCTCGCCAGTTTTAGGCTACACACAACGGTCCCTTTAAAACTCTTCCAGAGGCTCCTGGGGCATATGGCATCCTCTGGGGTGGTTACCCCCGCCTGCCGCCAGACATTCAAACCCTGGACAGACCTCTGCTTTCTATGGGCAGGAGTACCCTTGCAGCAGGTGTCCCGACGCGTCTTGGTCACGACCGATGCCTCCGGATTGGGTTGGGGCACCGTGTGCAACGGGCACGCAGCTGCGGGCCGTTGGAGAGGGGCCCCGCTGTGCTGGCATATCAATTGCCTAGAGTTGCTGACTGTTTTCTTTGCCCTGCGGAAGTTCCTCCCGTTAGTTCGGGACAAACATGTCCTAGTCAGGACTGACAGCACCACTGTGGTAGCATACATAAATCTCCAAGGTGGCGTACGCTCCCGCCACATGTCACGACTCGCCTGACTCAGGTCGCTGCGTGCCACTCACATCCCCGGCAACCTCAATGTGGTAAATGTGGTAGCGGATGCGCTGTCATGACACCGCTTGCCCAGCGGAGAGTGGAAGCTTCACCCCCAGTCGATCCAGCTGATTTGGGAACGGTTCGGCAAGGCCCAGGTAGACCTGTTTACCTCCCAAGAAACCTCCCACTGCCCGCTCTGGTATGCCCGAACAGAGGCTCCCCTCGGGGCAGATGCACTGGCACACAGCTGGCCTGTGCAAATTGGTGTTCTTCCCGGGCCGAAGACCAGCAGAGGTGCGCAGTTAGGTCAGTGCTCTTATTTCTGCAAGAGAGGCTGGAGGGAAGGCTGTCCCCTTCCACCCTAAAGGTGTATGTCGCTGCTATCGCGCCCCACCACGACGCAGTAGACGACAAGTCTTTGGGTAAGCACGACTTAATCATCAGGTTCCTAAGAGGTGCCCGGAGGTTAAATCCCTAACGGCCGAGCCTGTTCCCCTATTGACAAACGATTCACATGACCACTGTTCATTACGAGCCACTCAAAGCTTCATACGCATCAGGTTTAGCAGCACTCTAGTGGAGGGTCGAGGGAGTAAATGCACCTGCTTTGCGTTGGACGCGCTGTGCATTTGAGCAGATGACATGGTGATTCTGCAGAGACAGGGTCTGTCTGTTCTTCTGTCTTTCTGTTTGTCTGTCTGTTTATCTGGGGGTTTTTTTTATTTATTTTTTTAGGTTTGGCACAGGGATTAACATGGAAAATTTAAAATGTCACTCCATGTCCAAAATGTTGCAGAACCCTGCTGTTCACCCTGCTGAAAAGACCAACTAAAACCAGCCTAAGCTCGTTGCCCAGCCTAGCCAGTTAGCGGGTTTCAGAGGTGTTTTGAACAATTTCTAGCTGGTCAGGCTGGAAGACCAGCTAGCCTCCCAACTTAACTCAGCTTAGCCAAGCTGGGAGTCTAGCTAAGACCACTCATATATGTTTTTATTGGCATAAAACGCAACTCTCAATTTTATACAATATGTAACGGGGGTCCCGGCTCTGTCTCTCTACCAAGGGGTCCTTGGCCTGAAAATGTTTGAAGCTTTAGGCAATTAGCCAATTAGCTTCTTTTAGTCAGTTGGAGGTGTACCTGTGGATGTATTTTAGGGCCTACCTTCAAACTCAGTGCCTCTTTCATGACATCATGGGTAAGTCTAAAGAAATCAGCCAAGACCTCAGAAATAGATTGTGCACCTCCACAACTCTGGTTCATCCTTGGGAGCAATTTCCAAACAAATGCCTCAATAGGCCAAAACAAAATGCCTACAACAGTTTGATATAAATTATATTATTGTGGCAGATGAGACTAGCATTGACTAGACAATACAAAAAGTGGCTTAAGAACTCAATATATTTTTTGTTTTATTCACATATATAATTGAACAAGCTGACATTTGACAGCAACCTATTTTGCATTGAGTTTGCTAATGTGCCAGTTATCACAGGAAAAGATATTGTGTTACATTTGCACAATTTTTTATTGTCTCTCTGTATGTACACGTGCGTCCCTCAGACGGATGCATATGTAGCGTCTCAAAAAAAAGACGTTGGTATTTTGTGTCATAATCGGCGCATTTTTTTAGGACGCTTTGTCAAGTAAAAAGTATTGGGAACTTTAATAATCATGTCTCAAGATTCCTGTATTCCATTGCGCCTCATCAGTGAGCAGTTCTCAATCTGTGGCTGCTGCTTGTTGGTTTTGTTGAGGCATGCTGCCACCTATTGATGTGGCTTGTGTACTTCAACTTGAATTGCTCATATGGTTGGATTTTTTTTTTTCACATTTTAAAATAATAATTTATAATTAATAATAATAATAATTATTATTATTATAATTAACACGTTAAATCGGCAGACCTCATTTGTACTCCTACAGTCACTGGCACTTTTTAGGCATATATATTTTCATTATGATTATTGTAGGGCAGTTTTGAAAAAAAAAAGCTGCTACAAATTCAGTAATTTTGGGCCACAATTATCAGAAACTAATTCAGCTGCCATATGTAAAAATGTAGCCTACAGATCCTGGTGAAACTGTTTTCAATAGACAAAATGTCTTAATTTTTTATTTATTCATTTATTTTTATTTCATTTCATTACATTTTTGTTTATTGGCTTTACCACAAAAATAAATTTTAACATGTCCTTAGAATTTAACCTTCTTTTATAAAAAATATATATATTAACACAAACATTTTTTAATGTCAGAAGAGGCAGAAATATTTTGTGAGTGTTAATTACTATTATAAAGAGTCACAAGGGTATTTGGGGACATTTTTGTCAACAAACAGCACATCACACTGTCTTGAAATCTCATCAAAGACAGCTTGGCATACATATAGTCTTCTGACTTAAAATCAGTGTCTGTGTGACATAAAATACCTAATAGACAATGACAATCAATAGACAATGAAGATCTGGTATGTAATACATATAGGTTATCCAATCTTTGTAATATCATCTGTTCCTAAAATTTGGGGCCACCTTGACCACAGCATGGCCACATTATTATTCTGTTTTTGATCTAATCTGTTCAAATTTATTGCTTGAATACATAATCATGTTAATACTTAAAGAATTGTATGTATGCTTGTGAGGGAAAGACAGAGATTAACTGAAAACCTTGCATGTGTGTTTGAGATTGAAAAGTGACTGTCCAAGTATGTTGGGTTCTTTCTGATCCTGAAGGCATTAGTCAGTCTAATGACTTTAGGTGTGAGAGAGTGTTACCAAGCATGCATTCACTCCTCCACACACATATGCGCACAAAACATACACATGCACAGTGCACACAGACCGAGGAGGTGAATCTGATTATTTTATTTCTGACAATAAGGGTATGAATATCTGTTGAAATTCCAATTGGTTGAAGGTATAATCACTGAGGAGTTTTCTTTTCTTCTGCAAGTTTAACACAGGTGAGTTATTCCTCTTAATTATACAATGTTTATTTTGAGCCAAGTTAAAAAATCCAAGCTCTTTAATAATCCAGACAACAGACCAGACTATACGAGTTTAATACAATCATTTTGTTTAGGAAATGTAAAAGGAAGGTTTATCATTGCCTTATTATAGCAATAGTTAATTACAATATAATGTATCATTACTATCTACTCAGGTAACCTTTAACATTCTGGATTTTATTTAGTCAGAATTATACAATATAAGAAATGAGATTTAATGCAATTATGATAAATAAAAGAGACTTAAACATATCACTTCTAATTTCCATAGCCCTTCTTTAAAATGCTTAGCACAATGGCAATTCTTTATTAGAATAACTGTATCCATAAATAGCAAATTATTTGAAAATTTGTTTGTAAGATGGAAAAGTTGAATTTCCTTGATTTAAAAACTTTTTATAAATTTGTTAATTACTATTATAAAGAGTCACAAGGGTATTTGGGGACATTTTTGTCAACAAACAGCACATCACACTGTCTTGAAATCTCATCAAAGACAGCTGATGGTTATACATTTATTATAGAGGAGAATTGAAAAAGTAATTAAATAGACAGTAATATTTTAAAGGTACTATAATGTTACTATAATCTTTAATTTAAAACTATAAATTCTTTTTTTTTTTTTTTTAAGTAATTTTTCACATCTCAGTGGGCAGAAAAATTCCCCTAATTGAAAAATCACCCATATGCTTTATAGGGTATACTGAGGTACCATGTGTTTGTATTGTGTAGGTAAGCTTTTGTATTCTAAGCCTGAGCAGGCCAGATTTAGCACTGACAATTAAAGCAGAGCTCTCAAAGGCTAAATCCAGAGCAGTGCTGGCTAGTAACAGATTACGTGTAATCTGGATTATGTAATTCGATTACAAAAATCAAGTACTTGTAATTAGATTAAATTACATTTTAAAATACTCGTAATTTGATTAGTTACTTTTTATAGATTACATGATTACATTTTAATAAGGCAGTAAATTGTTAATCATTTATTGATCGTAAAACGTAAAAGATTTCGTTACTAGTTGCATTTTTTGTCATGTAATTTGTAATCATTACTGGATTACAATTCACAAGTAATCTGCCCAGCACTGATCCAGAGCTACTAAAACTCTCAATATTCTCGCAAAAGAAGCTTTCAGATATATTAATGAGATCTAATTTGAATGAACTGTTTTAGTGCTAATTGTTTAGCAAAGATAGGAGATTGGTGTGAAACCAGGTTTTATAGGTTATAGTATACTGTATATTAGCAATGGTTGTAGCCATTTTGCACCTTTGTCTTAGTGATCTTCTAAGACTTGAGGTTTAACCTTGACTTGTATAATTACCATAGCTTCCTGTGTTGGTAATTGGAACTAAAGCAATATGTACAAATGTCTAGCAAATATGATCTCTTGATAGGGGCCATCATTGCATAATTGAGGTTGATTAATTAAAGAGCCTTGTGGTTTATCTCTGTAGGTCTACTAAGTTTATCTCAAGACGGGGCCATGAACGCTTGGGATTTAATTTCTTCCCTGCAAGTATCTGACCTACAATGAAGTTGAAATGCTCACCTTAAATGTCAGCTTTGATGGGGTTGGATGGACCTGCGATTTGAGATATGGCAGCAGTTCAGAGCTCTGCTTATGATGACCCAAACCTGGGGTCAGGCCCAGACGAGGATTCCTCCGAAATATCATTATTAAGGGAAGAGTCGGATTCGGGAATCATGCTTTCTGATGATTCTATTTTACCTAATTACGAACATGAGGATGGAAAAAAGGGAACTGCGAACACTTTGTATGAGGCCTGTGTCCAAAATGACACACAAGCACTGAAGATAGTGTTGGAGAGAGGTGTGACCTGTGACGAGGCCATGGAAGTTGACATTAATGGCTAGGTAAGATACTGCACATTAAACTTAAAGAGCAAGAGACAGACCAATCACAGAGCAGAAAGACCAGATGTTCTGGAATTAGACTTTTTAGGTGTGAGCTATGGTCCATGAGATGGATTAGGCGGTATTCCAATCACAACATTTTATATTTGAACTTTTAAAACTTTAAATTGGTGTTTTGATGGTGTTGTATAACTTAACCATTTAAAATAACTTTAGAAGTGCCATAGGACATGTGGCCATTTAGACACATTCTAATGGTTTGGTTGGTTATAAAAGGATTACATACAGGCCTAATAGGCTCTGATGATTTGATGTGTCTGTGTACTACAAATTAATTTTTTTACTTTTTGTCTGTTAAAGGATTGGATGTAAGGAGGTCAATGTAAAAAAAACATCTCTCTCTCTCTCTCTCTCTCTCTCTCTCTCTCTCTCTCTCTCTCTCTCTCTCTCTCTCTTGTAGAATGGGTTGATGGTGGCTGCATATAAAGGCTTTCTACCGATTTGTTATGGGCTACATGGCTGTCCGCATCTGGACATTAACCATCAAGACAACGATGGCAACACTGCTCTAATGATCGCAGCTCAAGCTGGTTAGTTGTTGCATATGTGACACAATTTCATTATTTTGATGGTAATAGAGGAAATACGAATAATATGAATTATTTCAGTGACCATGTTTACATCCACAAGAATATTCCTATACCATTCTAGGTTGGTCATATTCTGAGGATGAATGCGTCATGTGTTCAGAACTGTGCTGTTACTGATAGCTTAATGACTTTGACTTATTAACAAGAGCTATTGGCTCACAGGGACCTGGGTTTTAAAACATTCTGGATCATATCCTGATCCTTTCCCTCTCCACCACTTTCCTGTCTGCACCTACTGTACTGTTCTACAGATATAAATGATGTAAAATTCCCAAAACAAACAAAAAAATGCATAATTTAAACATGTTAACCCAACTGAAATAACCTGATTAAGCCAAATCCCAGAAATCCAAAAAGGATGTGACATGTAAACACCTTTTTCAGAATGTTAATGAATAATCCTTTTTATTGGTGATATTGTATCCAAATACTGTAATTATAGCAAGTACAGTAAAGTAATTCTGGATGGTATGGGACACAGGCTGTTGCTAAAAGTCAAAATTGTTTTTGTTTTTTACAAACATTAAAATAAATTAACATTTATCAGCATACAAATGAGAGAAAGCATCTTTAAATTTTTTATAGCCTACAATTTGAAATGTTATTGCACTCTTGCATGGCATTTTTCAGGACTGAGAATTAGCTAAATTATTATATCACTAAACAGAATTATAAAAAATGCAGTTGACTAATTGGCAGGAGCTGAGACATGCTCAGAAGAGGGGCAGCAGGGGCACAAGCCCCATTCATTCTCAAACCTTAAGGTGCCCTTTTGGTCTTTCAGAAAAAGGGTAACATTTTTAATAATTGAATTAAAATAGTTAAATATTAGGCTGACCACTAGCCTATTATTAGTATTTGTGATAAAGGAAAAAATTTAAAAATGATGTACAGAATATAATACATGAAAAATGCTTAAATACTCAAAATTAAAATAAATCAGGTAAGTATATACTGTATAATTACTAATTAAAAAAATTATCAGTGCCCTTTTTCATCCTTCTGTCCCTGTCCCTGATAAGGTCTGTGCATGTCACTATGTAAGTCACTATGTATGTCCAGTATTTCCAGAAGAGAAAAGTGGGTGAAGAATGGGCATAGTCTTATTTGAAATATGTTGATTACCATGTATTCAATAACATTCTAATAACTATGAAGCATGTAAACCACTTTTCCTGAAATAAGGATTAATATGGACCTTCAGAAAATGGTGTGCAATTATGGTCAATATTTCTGTTCACAGGTCACGTCTCCATATGTAATTACATCATGAATTACTTTCCTGGAGCAGATACAGAGATCAGAGACAACAGAGGATTTACTGTGCTCATTAAAGCTGCCATACAGGGCAGGGATGATGTGGTGGCAGCTCTGATAATGCACAGTGAGTAGGTGATTTCTGAACAGACACATGTACACACAAATATGCTGAAAATTTCCTTTACTCCACAAAGGTCAGATACACACATCAATTGTTTTCATTACATAAATGGCAGAAACACTTAATTTTTCATGCAGAACAATGAACTCATGTGACAGTAACAACTCAAGACACCGGGTGACTCACTTAGTCATTCAAAAATCAAATAGCTGGCACTGACCCAGTTTACCTTAAAAGCACCCATAGGCTTAAGCAATTAAGCAGCTAAACAATAGCATTGTGTATGCACTGCATACTGTGTGCATGTTTTTGTTTAGCAACCCTAGCTGACTATGGATAGCCAGGCTATTCTTAGACTTCATGTCTTAATACTTCTTATAATACTATCAAGGCATCAATTAATGGCTCTGTTCCAAAACTCCTAGTGAGCTGCTTCCATAGATACATTTAAAGGCATCATAAGAACAACCACCTATGCAAAGACTTTTCCAAAAGTTATTACATTTTTCTGGAACTTAATTGTGCTTCATTCTTAGAAACCCTATTTTCACCATATTCTAAGGCAGTATCATGTATACATCATGGTCAAGGCAATCCCAAAATGGATTGAGATAATCTAAGTGAAAATATAAATACAAGATGTTCCAGACAAAGTGAGAGAATAGTTAACTAGTTAATTATAGTAAATATAATTCATTCAGTACAGAAATATATTGATATAAATAGTTTAAAATGAAGTTTTTTTTAATTTTACCCCTATTTATTTGGATGCTATGTATATTTATGCTTATTAGAGCGGGGTTTTTCAAATTCTTGATGCCAAGAACCCCCAAATATGATTATCAGTTTGAAAACTTGTATTGCGTTTACATTTACATCTATGCATTTGGCAGACGCTTTTATCCAAAGTGACTTACAGTGCCCTTATTACAGGGACAATCCCCCCTGAGCAACCTGGAGTTAAGTGCCTTACTCAAGGACACAATGGTGGTGGCTGTGGGGATCAAACCAGTGACCTTCTGATTAACAGTTATGTGCTTTAGCCCACTACACCACCACCGCTAACCACTGTTTCTCCTCTTGCATCACCTATGTTGAAATCAAAAGGGAATCAAGTCTCCCATGCGCTTTGTATGGCATGTATTGTTGCTGTCTATGTAGAGCTTTCTATATCAGTCACTTGTAAAGTTTAATTTCTGTTAGGATGCTACTCTATGCTACTCAGCTGCTATGTAGGCAATAGGTATCGAGGCAGCTCTCTAAGTTTTGTAACAGAGCTAATATGTAAATTTTAATGTCCATCTACTTTGTTTAAAACATCATCCTCCTTCAGCCTGTCTAATTCACAATATATCTGCCAGGGATTTTGGACATTCATTTTAAGATCTTCTTCTCAGTTTTGCTCTCTCCATCTCAGGTGTGGCTGTAGATGCTGTAGACTCAAACCGTGGGAAATGCGCACGTGACTGGGCACTGAAAACAGGTCGCTTCGACACACTGCATCGTTTGCGCCGCCTTGCACTATGCTCCACTGCAGAACAGTTTTGTGACACCTACATCCCTGAGTGGCCCAAACAAGCAACATCCAATAAGACTGCTGGTCAGAAGCTGACTCATCATTTCAAGAGCACATTTGGTTTCGGCTTCCCACGAGACCCGCAGGACAATGGTGTCATGGATCATATGGTGCAGATGACCACCAGCATTCGCAGCCCACTCATAGCCATGGCCACACACCCACTGTGCCCAAGCAGCCCTCCAGAGGCAGGAAAACGGCGACTGGCTGTGGCTGAGCTTGTGCAGAAACCCTCAGGGACAGAGTTGGAGAAGAGTTCACTTTGCCATAGAAACAGCTCCATCACCTCCATTTCTCCCTCTGTCCACTCGGCCGGGTCTGTCTATGTGTCTAATGCTGATACAGAGAGGCGTGGCAGTGTGCTTTCCATTGCTCAGTCTGGTATGCGTACCTTCATCTCACGTAGTGTAGCATCCAGATGTAACAGCATTTTCCCCTCGGGCTGTGTTCCACAGATCAAAGTCACAAAGTCTTCTGAGCCCACCCAAAGAAGGAGAAAAAGAACAAAAGACAGAAGGGTTATCTGGAGCCTCCAAAGTGGAAGTACAAGGAGGCTAAGGAGGAGAAGAAAGAAAAGAAAGCACAAAAAGAAAAGGACGAGAAAAAGAAGAAAAGAAAAGACAAGGAAAAAAGAAATAAAAAGTGATTATTGAATGGGCGGTGATGATCCCATAAAATCACTTAAGCGCAGTTTTCTCTCCTGTGTTGTCCAATTGCCCATTGGGCAGGCTGTTTGGAGGAGCTCTAATAGCCAATAGGTTTTAATCACATCAAAGCCACGAAACATTATGTGCTACTTGCTTGAAGGTGGCTTGGGCTGCTGCTCCCTATATGCAGATTATGCAGTCTCTGTAGGGCACCAAAACCACAAAAAAGTCAATTTTATGTTATTGAAGGACCCAACACCAACACCCCACATCCCAAACCCTTTCTGGTCTGATAATCATGAACTTCTACATAAGGCAACAGTTTGACCTGCACTGGCCCTGCAGGTGGTATTAGGGGGAGGGACATTCTCAGTATGAAGATCATTAGATTGGACAAAAGTCTATGTATGTGCAAGATTCAATTTTCCCGGAATAGAGAGACTGTACATTTTCAACTTATATACATGATTAGGGTTTATTTTGACCACTTTTTGGATTGCACTTGCATAAAAATAAAATCAAAGCTAACAGACAAATTAAAATCCACAAAACAATTTTTTTTTGATGATTTCATGAGGTCTTTAAAACAATGAAAAGTCTAAGTTCTCAGTCTTTGAAGAGATCCTCAATGTAATGGCATATGGGGAAATGCTTTTTGGCAGAATCAGTGAAGCAATGCAGTGAATACCACAGTGGCTCTAAAAGGAAATGTGCATCAGTAGTGCATTCCACTTTCACACAACTACTTCCTACCATTATTGCCTGTTTAAAAGGACAGTTTTTGTGTGGTAAACCTGCGACCTGAAATTTCAGTTAATCTTCATAGGCCAAAGCAAGTGACTTAAGTCATAGCTCATATGGTGGTACAAGAAGCAGTTATGTTTATTACAGTATGTATTTTGTATGTAAATATGTATGATCCATTGTAAGATAGTGTAAATATTATTTAAATAAACTATAATGCTGCTTTTCCACCATCTGGCCGAACAGTTCTCGTCACAAAACTGTACAGTTCCATGCTGATGCAGGCCAGTTGGCATGGTTAAGCTTTCTTTTTTCATGTTGTGCAGTGAAATCAGGGGAATGTCCTTAACAGATCTGTCTTTTGGTGGTGATGTGAGAGGTAAACATTGGACCGAGTGCACTCTGGGGGATGATTACATTTTACTGCTTTTTCCCTTGGTTTTACCCACGAAGCTGAGTTGTATTTTACCCTGCTAATACACAGAAAAGAGGATGCCACCGGACATGAACAAACAGAAAGTTAAAAGTTCCCAGACAACATGTTATATTAGTATTTTATGAAAAAAGTACATGAGAATATTGAAATATTTGTATACATTTTGAGTTTTAATGAGCTATATAGGGTATTACGCTATGGAGCGCACATACTGTATACCCAGTTCACTCTGCTGTACACAATGGCACCAAAATAAAAAAAATAAAGTATGAGTCGATTTGTGTTCTCCATGCGTGTTTGTGATGACGTAAGATGAACACAAATGGACCAGGGTTCGATAGAATCAAGTGAGTGTGAAACCAGACCAACACTGTGGGAGGCACTGGGAACATTCGCACTCGGAATCAGACCACAGAAAACATGCCCAGTGTGAAAGCCCCCATACACACCTTGGATGGCATGCAGGTGAATAAATTGAGAGTTTTTTCAATATTACTTAATCTATCATCATAAAATCACGAAGATACACTAAACCTACACACAAGCACGGTTGAGATCGGTTGAGTATGGTTAGCTAACTGGGCCAAGAACGGTTTAAAATCGTGCCGTGCCTAACCATGCTTAACCTGCCATTCCAGGCAGGTGTCGCTGACAGAGAACGCTTGCAGGTCCCCAACCCTCTTAATGGAGGCTAACGCGATCAGGAGGGCCGTCTTCAGGGAGAGGACCTTAAGCTCAACTGAATCTAGTGGCTCGAAGGGGGGGTCTCTGAAGGACCGTGATGACAACTGAGAGATCCCAGGAGGGGAACAGGCTTGGCCGGGGAGGGTTCAGTCTTCGGGCACCTTTCAGGAACCTGCTAATCAAGTCATGCTTACCCAGGGACTTGCCATCTACTGCATCTTGGTGGGCCGTGATAGCAGCTACATACACCTTCAAGGTGGAGGAGGACAGCCTCTCCTCCAGCCTCTCCTGCAGGAATGAAAGCACTGACTAAACTGCGTATCTCTGTGGGTCTTCGGCTTGGGAAAACACCAATTCGCAAACGTGTGCCACTTTAGGGCATATAGTTGCCTTGTGGAGGGAGCTCTGGCTTGGTTGATCGTGTCTATGACTGCAGGTGGTAGATCCATTCCACGTCCCATCCAGGGGCCAGATGTGGAGATTCCAGAGGTCTGGGCGTGGGGGTCAGAGGGTGCCCTGTCCTTGAGAAAGAAGGTCCTTCCTCAGGGGAATTTTCCAGGGAGGTGCTGTCGCGAGAAGCGTGAAGATCCGAGAGCCAGGTCCAGGTGGGCCAGTATGGAGCCACTAAGGTGACCTTTTCCTCGTCCTCACTGATCATGCACAGCACCAGTGCAAGTAGGCTCACTGGGGGAAATGCATACTTGCACAGCCCCCGGGGCCAGCTGTGTGCCAGCACGTCTGTCCCGAGAGGAGCTTCTGTCAGGGAGTACCAGAGCGGGCCATGACCTGGGAGGCAAAGAGATCTACCTGTGCCGTGACGAATCGGTCCCAAATCAGCTGGACCACCTGGGGGTGGAGCCTCCACTCTCCGTTGTGTGAAACCTGTCGGGACAGCACATTCGCTGTCGTGTTGCGGTTGCCAGGGATGTGAGTGGCGTGCAGGGACCTGAGTCATGGCTGACTCAAAAGGAGGAGATGGCTGGCGAGTTGTGACATATGACGAGAGTGCACGCCGCCTTGGTCGATTGCAGCCCAGTTGATTCCTCTGTGTCAGACGCCTGGACACTCTCCGATGCAGCGGCGATATCGTCATCCAATTCCAGGGGCTCAAGGGAGAATGCTGGCTGGCTGTTAGGCGAGCCGCACTCATCCCAAGCTCGGACAGAAGCGAGTGAGCGTGTCGGGGAGCGGGTGGTTCGTGGGGATGTCAGGACCCCCCTATCTGAGGGTTGTCCCCACCTAAAATATCATTAAAATATTTGTATTGTAAATAATATAATGATATATTCTTAAAATAATTGTTTAAGAAATAAAATAATACAAATGCAAACGGGGCAACAACAAAAAAACCCTTGGTGTCCCCTTCAAAAATTGCTCTTGAGAATTGTTATGTTTATTGTCCCCCCCAACATTTTGATGACATTTTCGCCCCTGGACACAACGTCGAGTGAGTGACAGAAGGGGAACTCAAAATATCTCAACATAACACTTTTTTTGTTTAAAATATTATTACAGAACTCAACAGCATCAATTTAGAAAATACAACAGTCCATATAAACCACTAGAGATTTAATACAAAAGAATATTCATATAAATAAATATTTTATGTAAGTATGTACATACAGTAAACATACCAAAATGTAAAAGTGCATTAGATCTTGTACACATAATACAGTGGACTAAATGTATATTTCTATATCTCATCCTTTTGGGGTCTATGAACTTTCTGTGTTACTCAATGCCGTGTTTCAACAGTGGGGTATTTCAAATCTTCTTTGTTGTGAATAAAACCAGTTTCCCATCCTAATTTGTCAGTCTCGTTTACTGTAACCTGTTAGGATGATTCTCCCCAACGTAAGAGGCAAGTGTTTACTATAATTTTCCTAATAGTTTTTAAGTAAAAGTTTTTAGCATATTCACAACTTGCTTAAATTCTTAGGTGTGATGGAGTAAATTGTGTATATGTAAAGGTTTGTGTCTTTGTCATTTACAATATGAATGAATTCAAGCAATTTAAATAAATCTTTAACCTTAAAGTTCATTAAAAGCATACTGTATGTAAGTCACAACCCATGAGTTTAATGTACTTAAACAATTTGAGTTGTCTCAAAATATATAAGTTCACTCTTAAAATTTGTGCAATCACTTGATATAGTCTTTGCGATGAGTGTACTTTAGTAAAGTTAGGTTAAAACAGCATTTTTTTCATAGTAAATTAAATTGTCATATGAAATCAACAAAAACTGTTGCAGCATGTACAGATGTAATGTTATGAATCAGGGTTAGCTGCTGAACTTTTTTTGTTTTTCAATTCTTGTTTGCCCATATGTATGATTGACGCAACATGCACATTTCGCTTACTTTAATATGGGAAATCCTGTGTTTCACAGTATATTGCAATCACTCTTCTTTCCTCATAGTGCTTGCTGTGGTGTGCTGGATGATGTATGTAAGACTCACAGTGTCTCGGGGTAAGTATTGTTTGACCTGAGAAAGCTACTGCTATACATCAGCAGTAGCACACTAATGGACAATAAGAGTAAGAAAGTGCAATTATTTGACACAGTCCACACAATGTCCATCATATAGAGGGACATATGTAAAAGGACCTCATTCCCTTATAGAAGTACTGTAAATAACTCATCCACTCTTTATATAATATAAAAGAGTGCTACCTAAGTTATTAGGAGTCTTTAAAAGGTTTTTGACTAACATTTTTAATTCTGTCATCTTGTACTCACCCGCATGTCATTCCAAACCCATATGACTTTCTTCTGTAGAACACAACAGGAGACCTTACGCATAATATTGATTACCACAAAAATGTATTTTGAGTTGGACCCTAAAACCCTGAAATGACTATAGAAATGACCATTTAAACAACTTTACAGCTCAAATAATAAACAAGAAGAATTAATGAAAATGCTTTTATACAATTATAAGTTTCACAATTCTGTGTTTAACCCTCCAAAATTTGGCATTCACTTTCATTGTCCCCATTCACTTCCATTGTAAGTACCTCACTGTAACCTCGATTTTTGTTCTTATAAAGAAAATGAGGGGTGAGTCTTGTACTGAATCTGGAACATTCCTTTAAGGTGTCATTACAGGTCAATATAAAATGAAATCCCAGTTCAAAGATCATACATAAGCAGATGCAATTTGCTTTTATTTTAGTATTGCTTAGGGTTTGTTGAATATAATCTATTTCAGACAAACACACATAAACAAAAAACTAATTGAAAAGCCAATGAATGTCCAATGCTTGCTGTCATTAATAAGTGTTGTTCCCTTTCCTTGTTTCTTTCATTTTCTCATTCTGTCTCTCACATCCAGTCTCTATTCCAACCCCTAAACTCTGGTTCTTCTCCAATTTGAATGAAAGTAATATTCAGCTGTACACTAAAGTAAGCCTTGGTTGTCCCGCCCCTTCCGGTGCTCCATATCCTATAACTGTGTCTATAGGCAAGATTGAAAGCCCTTCACAAACCCCAGCGACCACAGAACCATTTGTGACCTCTGAGGTCATCACATATCCGGATAAATATCTGTATTTCAATATCATTGCCCAGCACAGCCAAGAGGGGACTTTAGTGTGCTGGTACAAATCCACTCGCACTGGAGAAATATCTGAATTCAGTAACAATGTTACATTGGTCATATGTAAGTAAGTTTGGTCATGAATATTTGGGTATTTTTAACATATTACATAAAAAAAAAAAAAACTAAAGCTTCACTCTTTCTCTTTTTCTCTCTCCCTCTTCCAGCATCCCTCCCTCCTCCCAAACTGACTTTGGAGCCCAATCTTTTTCGTGTGGGTGGGAATTACACAGTGTTCTGTGATTCAACTGCTGGCCCAGCAACTAACTTCTCAATGAGTCTGTTTTACCGCCCCCTCCCTGTTGCCACTGGCAACAGCTTGACCCTCATTGGTACAGTGAATGTAACAGGTGTGAACCATTATATCTTTTCTACAGTGAGGTATGCAGTCAACCGAGTAGAGTATGTCTGCACTATGGAGATGTTGTACCATGGAAGGCACTTATATTCACCTATGTCCAATTTTGAGGCAGCCATCCCAGGTACAGAGGAGCAATTTATTTCTTTATATGTATATGGATATAAGTGTTTTTAAATGTGCTTTCATTACAACATTTTTAAGTTGAAGTGTGTAATTTCTGTGCCACTAGCACCACTAAAGAGAATTGCAAAAACATTGATTAAACAAAGAGATTTGTTGACACCATTAGTTGAGTCAGTATTGCGAACGATCATGCCACTCAAACAAACAGAGCAATAGTTTTGCAGTGCCACAGAGACATATTTGGGGTTTTTCCACTGCACGGTACAACTCGACTTAACTCGACTCTGCTCGGTTTTTGGTGGTTTTCCACTGTGGATAGTACCTGGTACCTGATAATTTTTTTAGTACCACCTTGGTCGAGGTTCCAAGCGAGCCGAGCCGATACTGTATGTGACTTCAAAATCCTGCAGATCACTGATTGGTCAGGGAGAATCATCACTACCAGCGTCACTGGATTTCCGACACACGACATCAACCCGTTAGTTTTAAAGTTAGAAACAGCGATAGCAGTATCATTTGTTCATGCGACTTTCGAATTGTGAAAAAGGAAATGGCTGTGCGCAAAAGGTGCGAGGTGCAGACGGTCCACTCATTAGCGATGAGCAAAACGGAAAAGTCTCTCAGGAAGTTTATCAGCTGTTGGCTGCACACGGTTACCACCGGACCTACCAACAGTGTAGGGAAAAGTAAAAAACATTTAAGTAACTACAGAACCATCAAGAAAAAGTGGAAGTGGTTCGACCAAATGGACGCTATCTAAACGGTGAGCAATGGGAGGTAGAGTGCCCTGGACTGGCATTGATCCACGATGGAGGATGGTACATTTTGTTATGTTAAATCTATACTCTGCTTGAAAACTTTATTTAGTTGACCAGCTACTGGAAGCTTGCTTCTAATACAACTTGGCCAATTTAACTGTTACACTTGTAAAATCACCATGCAACATCTGCTTTATGCAGCACAATGAGATAGTAGCTAACAGCTAGCGGTCGTGTTATTGTTTTCGTCAGTTTGTGTCATGTTTAAGATAATGTCACAGCAGTAGAGGCGGCGCAACTATGACAATCAGCCTATAATCACACCCACGTTGTGGCACGAAACTGCAATGGAAATGCAAGCTCAGAAAAGTAAAGTGAGTAGAGTTGAGGTGAGTCGAACCATAACGTGCAGTGGAAAAGTGTCAATTGTATACAGTTTTTGAACTTGTTGAACTTTTTGGAAAAAGTTACACACTTCAGCTTTTAAGTTTCCCAGATCAAAACTCTATTGCTTTAAGATTTCCTCAGAAAACTTAATGGAGCTCTTCAAATATTCCTCAGGAGAAATAATAATAATAATAATAATAAAAAACATGACAATTGTTGATATGCAAGAGGATAGAGCTATAAAGTATTACAAATTATCTAAAATGGAGTAACTATTTGCACTAGGTTTAAATAGCACCTGCCACACAGCATGGTTATTTGCACTCCAATAGTGGAAACTATTTTCCACTAGTGGAAACTTTAAAGTTAAAGTTGCTGCAGTGGCTGGATGACCAGGGTTCAATCTCGCCTTTTGTCCCACTTTTTCCCATCCTATTTCCTGTCTCCACCCCTAATATTTCCTTTAATACTGCTTATAATAACAACTAAAAATGAAGATATAGGTTTATTTCCTTACAGTGACTTGGCCACGGTGAAGATTGGATAGTTTAGAGAAAGGTTTGATACAGGTAAATTAACAATGGTTTTACTGTAGTAATATTGTAGTAACCTGTTTTTTTTTTGACAGAATCCACAGTTTGAATGCAGTTAACTATGGTGTTACTACAGTAATAAGGTGTAGACATAGTAACCATGTTTAATTTTGTGGTCACTATGATTTTACCAAAAAACACCATGGTGAAACGGTTTGGGTGATTTTAGTGCAAATTGCCTCTGCCTCATTAAAATATTTAAATTATTAACAATAAATGTGCATTGCATAGCTCAGATAATTAAGACTTGGAAGAAATGGGAGAGAAATAGAGGTCCATTTTGTAATCTCTGACTTTTGCTGGTAGACCTGAATAGTTGGATACTTGTTAAGAAAAGAATCTTCTCAAACATCTGAGAAGCACAAGAATTAAGAAAAATTCTCGATTCGCTCCCCTTTGCATCTTAATGCTGTCTAGGAGAATCCATTTAGAGAGAGGTCTCACTGTGATTTTGCTTTCCACTGGTTTATGTACATTTTTGCAGTGTGTACTGTATGTATATTTTCTCAAGCATGGGGTGTTATGTTCCCTTGTGCTCTTTTAGAAGAGCTTCCAATTCGGCTCTTGACAAATGATCATGAAGCAAGCTGTCTAGGAAATCTGGATATCAACCTCAGAGACAAATGGGTACCTGTTTGTCAGAAGGAAATCAATACAGCAAACGCTTCATCCACCGCTGCTGCTACGGCTGAAGTGGTGTGCAGGGAACTGGGATGTGGGCATGCGCTGGGCTGGAAGAGGGTTCAGGATAACAGACTTCTGAGCACACACACAACTGGGGGGATCAATTGCAGTGGGAGCGAAAGAAAGACCAGAGATTGCCCAATGGATGACGTTCAGTTCTGCAAACAGATAAACACTCTCTCCATACTTTGCTCAGGTGAGATTGAAAAAGACAGAGAGAGAATGAGTATAATTTTGCAGTATTACATCACACTTGACTTCAATGTTACATCCAGAAATTGTCCAATGAAATGACTTGATGACTCTCAGTTTTCTTTCCTGTGTTAACTTATTTCTTATTGGGCGGGATTTATATAAGAGCTTGTCCCATTTAAAAAATATACCAATATTTTTTAATAGACCTTTAGACCTTTGACTAGTTACGTCACAACCTTAAACCACGATTGATACTTGTTATTCATTTGCAGGTGGTAGTATGGGGAGTGACTTTCTCCATCTATAAAGCATTTCTCTGAAAAAAAAAAAAAAAGTCTGTATAGCACAAGATTACTCATCAATGTTTTGGTCCATTTTCCTGGAAGAGAGAGAGAGAGACAGTCAATTTTAATATGATTTGTTTGTTTTTAAACATGTATAAATCAGCTTAAGTTCAATTTGATCTACTTTTAGGATTATCTAAGTATGTGGATGTCCTTAGATGTGGACTAAAAGCCACAAAACTTCTGTTTTCAAGGGCTGTTTAATTTTTCTCATTCCCTATAATGTTGCATATGTTTCTAATAAATGTCTTCCTGTTACTCTACCCTTGTCAGATGTATTGCCACCACCTAAACTCTCAGTGGTTACGTATGACCGTGTCTCCAAGTTGTATGTCACTGACAAACAATCTGTGGAAATCTCCTGTTACTTCGACTCAACTTTTTTGAAATCAGGAGACACTGTAACTCACCCGTTACACACTTGCACTCAAATAATAATAATAAAATAGAATATTATTATTACCATGCAACTAATGATAATTCAAAAGCAGTTTACAGTTGTCCTTTTAACAGCATTTGTTCACTGTTTATAGGGGAGACTTCTCTTGAGACGCAGTGGCATTGTTGAGAGAAGCACTTACATGACTCCAGGAATGACAGTGTCTCTAACACAGTACGCCCCAGTGCCTGAAGGAAAGTATGAGTGTTTATTCAAACTTGATGCAGGAACAGAAAGCATCTCTCCACCCAGCAATTCAGTTTTCATTTACAGTGAGTATTTATAAATTACCAAATTTTCCATGTGTTACAATTGACAATTTTTTTTAATTTTTTTTAAAAAGATTTTTCAATTTGGAGCCATTGGTTCCCTCTGGAATATTTTTTGTGTTTTTAGAATAGGGGGTTGCAATTTAAGAGTAAAATAAGATGTAGCCTAATGTTCATGGCGACTACAAATTAAAGTCATGATTGTGTTTAAAGGAATGTTCCAGGCTCAAAACCAATCAATAGAAAGTATTTGTGCCATAATGTTGATTAACCACAAAAAACTATTTTTTTTCTTTGATTATCCTACCCCGACTTCCCTGTTCATCTCATATTAAAGGCATCTTAATTATCCCGTATTAAAGCAACAAAATACTCAGGGGGGGCAAAACACTTGAGGGAGATGCCCTACAAAATCCCCTTGGTCTGACAGCGAGATGCTCCATATCAGTTTTCCTGACCAACCACTAGGCAGCGCCATGATGATTCTGATTGCCGCTGGATTGTTTTATGGTTCTGGTCTCCATAAGAAACAATGTAAAACTACTGAAACAAGTGATCCAGATGGATCATTTTAAGTGTTATTTGGAGTAAAAAAAATTATCTAGCTCAACTTTTGAGCAGTTGTGCAGTTGCTGGCTGTCATAACAACGAAGTAGGTAATGAAATAAACTACCTGAGCCATCACTTCATGTCATTCAGCCACTCAGGTGAGGCACTGTGTAAAGTTATGATTATCAACACTCTTTACCAATAGGAGTGAAAACAAAGGAGACTTAAAAAATGAACAGTCTTCCATTATTACGAATTCTAGAACACATCTGCATCGTGAAAAAGGTGGATTGAAGCACACAAAATGCTCAAGCCAAGCTTCCCATATTCGTGTGGTGAAAAGTTGGCAACCCTTAACTCTGTTAAAGACCCCTGTATTAAACACTGTAACACCAGTAGATACTGTACCTAATTTTATCATACTAAAATCATCCTAACACGTACATTTTAACATCTTTTGGCTGTACATAACATTTATGGACAGGCCCCCTTTCACTTGCGCTGTAAGTGCCTTACTGTAACCACAATTATCGCTTTTTTATATACATGAATTAAGCAAGATTATATTTGTGGTAATCCACATAATGCCACAAATGTATTGTATTTTATCCTGGCACTTTCCCTAAATGCAGAAGTTGCAGAACTAACACCAGGGGACAGTGATGAGCTGATGGTATTTGAAATCCTCTATTAGCACAGGGGTTGGCAACCAGGCACTTGCACACATCAAAGGGTACTTGAGCACTTACACTTTTTCTTTCTGGAGAGAAAGTGCCCTTTTTTCTGGGGTTCTTTTTTGTACTATGTTGCTGGCGTGCCAGTGATTACCCCTCCGTGTGTCAGTGCTGGCATGCATGCCAAAGGTTGCCGACCCCTGTATTAGCACTATGGTATAGTTAAAGCATTAATAGAAGCTGCTAACTGCTGAAGAAAACCTGCTATATCCTGACTCTTTGGCTATAAGCAGTTTCATCAGCAGAGGCATCAAATGGAATTGCAAGAATTGTTTTTGATTCCAAGCAGGTTTCCCAAACACTCCCCCCATCTTCCACTGCACAAAAATATGAAAATTCTTACATGGTATATACTCACTCTTATGTTGATCCAAATCCCATACGACTTTCATTCTTTCTTTCTGTGGAATGGAAAAGGGAGATGTAAGGGACCAACTGTTTCAATACCCATTCACTTTCACTGTATGACTAAGAGTAGCATCAATATGTAAAGTTAGTAAAGTTTTTTTTCACACCAAAACAGTCATAATTGAGTAATATATTATAATTTTCCACCCTGTCTCTGGCCATCTGTCTAAACACTCAGTTTTGGCCTAAGCACCTTCTTTGAGCTTCAGTGTAAATGCCCACTGTTCTGACATTGCGCAGCCCCTCAAAATCAGCCATTTTTTAAACTAAATCGGTAGAGAATGAACAACTCACAATATTTGAAACGAAACCTCAGGGTTTACACATGACACACATCCAACATATTTTATCCAAATATATTAAACTGTTGACCTCAAGCAAAGCTGTTAACTCACACACCCTATCTACACCGGACGTGAGAGGCATGTCGCATCAAAAGCAATAGAACTCACATAATAAATTATGCTGTCTTCCATGGAAGCATCTACCAAGCTGTCTACCATGGAAACAGGTGTCCCATTCCATTTTGTGCTGATGTTACTACTGCCAATAACAAATGAACGGTTTAGAAATGTTGTGTCAATGCACCCTGTGTAGACAGCCTCAAGCCATTGCAGCATGTCACATCAATGGACATGCATGGTCTAGACAGCGTGTTGACATCATTAACTATCAAACAGTCATGACATCTGAAATATTAATGAATGTAACTGTTTACTTTTTATGAGGTCCAATAGCGTTTTTTCAATATACTTCAATGACACACACACATCCAGTTTCCAGTAGGATCCTGCACTGCGTTGCACATCGCCAGAGCCACATTAAATGTCAAAGACGTCCATCTAGTGTGTGTTAATATACACCAACAATTAAAAATAGCACAGATGGGCAAAAGAACAGTTTGTGAGCAGATTAAGCACAAAACAACAAGAGGCGCAGCAGCTGATGACACCACGTCTTCTATTCAGAGTTTAAACTTGACACTGCTACTTTTAAAAGCCCTTCGAGATACATGACAACAGTCAAAGACGTCTGTGTAGTGCACGCTTACATACAAAAATAATTCTAAATAGTCCAGCTGCTTCCCCATTGTTGTTAGTGAATACTGAGGCCACAGTAGGCCTACAGTATGTCCTCTTCTCTCACTCTTTCTTTACAAACTGAGCCCAAGGGGTCTGGGCTACGTTTGCGATGATGTAAAGTAGACATTGATGTTGTTGCTGTAGAGGCGGTTATGAGTTAAAAAGTACCCGTAGTGACGTAGGGTTGTCGCAGAAGTAGAGAACTGGGCATTTTGGCAGCTTGGTTTCAATAAATGCTATAATTGCTTTGGGGATTACGTTTTGAGTTCGGAAATTTACAGTATGTTTTATAATAGAAAGGCCTCTTAAAGTATATGTCAAAATATCAAGGAAAATTGTATTCCTTGTGACAAAGAAATTAAGTCATAATGGGTGTGGGACAATAATGTAAATTTTTGGGGTGAATTAACCCTTTAAATCTAGGTCTAGCACCTCTTTGTCTACCCAAGACAGTAGAATGAGTCTATCCATACTGTACTGATGTTCGCTCCTGTTTGCCTTTGCAGTATACAATCCTCCGGATCCAGTGCCAATTGTTGCTGGTGTTCTCACAACTGCAGTGGGGGTAGCAATTATGATGTATGTTTGTGTATACAAAACCAGCTCAGAGATGGAGGTCAATACAACTCCAACACATTTTCAAGGCCCAGAGGCAACACAGATTGACACAAAGCCAGAAAGTAGTGTCAACTACTTACCTCAGCATATGTAGCCCAGAGGAATTTAATTTCTGGTTTACAATCTTTGAAACTTTAGCATGGCATGCAAATATATTATAACAACAACCTTATATATTAAATACTATGATGTGAAGGTAAAACTATTTTTACAATAGAATTCAAGAGGTTCAAGAGAATATTTGCACATAAGAATTTTGCTTCATACGGAAAATGTTTTTCAAAACAAGACTAAGTTTATGTAGATTTTAAGGTAGGTAAAACTGCATCTTGAATTAATTTTTTAAAACGTACTTTTGTTATAAAGGAATTAATATGTATTTAATCTATAATGGTTGTAGCAAGGGAAGTCTGCCTTACAAGTTGCTCAACATGCATGATGGTACTGAATTATTGGAAAAGATATTGTCTTGTATCATTATCAACCAGTTTAACTATTAGCTATCTATTTTAGTACCTCAATGTTTATATATTGGATTTCATTCATTTTTTTTCAACTGTTCTACTCCACTTAAATATATATATTTTTTCTATATTTTTCTTTCTATCTTCTTGGTGGTCCCATTGTTTAATTTTGAGCTGTATACTGTACAGCCATTTTTGGTAAAATCCTTTCAAGCAATGAAGGGCAATGCAAGACAAAACTGGTGGTCTCAGTTTATTGTATTCAGTATTACAATTTGGTGTAAAGGCAATCAATACAAAATAAATCTGGTTTAACATAGTCTCTGTTTTGTTTTACAAGGGAAAGACTCAGTTATTACATTTACAGTAATACACTATATAACACAGTAAATTGAGCTCTCTGCTTCCGACTCAGCGAGTACTCAAAGTTTAGGTGGTATAGTCCAAAGAAATGCCATTTTGTCCCTTTTTATGTTGTATCTTCCTGGTATGTGATGTAACTGCATATAAGTAAGCTAACATTAACAGCCATAACATAATGACAAAAGTCATATTAGTCATCTAATTAACAGTTAAAATATACCAAGGGGTTTGTAACAGCACAAAATATTCAATCAGGACTTTTACAGCAAATTCCTGATTCAGTGAAACCATGGTACTGCTGATAAAGAGGCTTGTAAGGGTTTCATTTGCTTCAGTGGTTTCTTTGTGTATATATTTCTGTCAAGTCTCTCTTTCCCCAGAATTATCAGTGCAGAAATAAAACAATTCATTGGATGGGAGAAATATTACCCCATTACATTCTTCCTAGTGTCATTTTAGCAGAGTTGGGTGGATGATTAAAAATGGCACTGACACCACCAGACAAGAGATGTAATTGGTAACTGTACCATCAATGCACAGAATGACCTAAAACATTCCATTTAAGAAATCATGTCCTCATCTTCTCATTAACAGAGGATAGCTGTCAGGCTAGAATATAGCACCATAGTTGGTTTAAGTTGTAAAAGGTTTCAGAGTGATCTAGTTGCAGGTAAGGAAGTTAGGGAGGTGGGTAGGGTGGGGGTGAGGTGGGCATTTTCTCCTTAATAGCGTTTACTGCTGATGGTGGAGATGCTGGATTTGGTGATGGAGCCACTACTGAATCCACCTCCAATACCACCATAGCCGAATCCAGAGCTGCTGCTTCCTGAGTAACCTGCAAGACAAAGAATAACAGTTCAAATATTCATCCAACATGGAATGGAGAAAGAGATGAGTAGAGAGAATAATCCACGGAGATATGACAATTGACTTACTTCCTCCTCCAGAGGACTGCTGCACATGAATGGTGGCTGTAGCTCCACCACTAGACAGTCTGAATAAAGAAGAAAGGAGATCTACTTAATAATATGCTTTAACACTCAGAGGTTTGTAGCTTAGGTTTGAGAGTAAAATCAGGGGAAGTGTCTTAAAACTTTTCCTACCTGCTCTCCTCTCCCTCCAACAGCTTCCTGTAGGTGGCAATTTCAATGTCTAGGGCCAGTTTGACGTTCATGAGCTCCTGGTACTCGCGCACCTGGCGGGCCATGTCCTGTTTGGCTCTTTGGAGGGCTTCTTCGAGGTCCTTGATGCGGAGCTTAGCATCCTTTACTGCAATCTCTCCACGCTCCTCAGCCTCAGCGATCTGAGCCTCAAGGTTGGCACGCTAGTAACACAAAAAAATTTACAAAGTCAGCCTTTTGCAAAAGAAACTGGAGATGTGAAAAAGTAATGTATCAACATTTGGGTCATCATTACCTGGTTCTTGACGGCATCAATCTCGTTCTGCAGTCGGGCAATCATGCGGTTGAGCTCAGCAATCTCAGTCTTGGTTGAGCGGAGGTCCTCACCATATTGACCAGCAGAGGACTGCATCTCTTCGAACTGTAACATATATGCAGATAATTCAGCCCTTGTGTAGCATCTGATGAGATGGGCTTCAATGTCTAGAGAGTGTAATCAATATTAAATGTTAAATAGTTATCAGTATTTGTCTGCTCGACCCACCTTCTGTTTGTACCAGCTCTCAGCCTCGGCACGGCTGCGGTTGGCAATGTCCTCATACTGAGCACGAACTTCAGCTACAATGGAGTCCATGTCAAGATTTCTGCTGTTGTCCATCTCCACAATAACGGAAGTGTCCTTGATCTGAGACTGGAGTTCACGCAGCTCCTGCAAACACAGACCATTCAATCTGTAAATGACCTACGCTTACAAAATAGCAGTACTCATTCATTGGTCAAACACCACAAAATGTAACTTACAGCCTCATAGACTGCCCTAAGGAAGTTGATCTCATCCTGAAGAGCATCAACCTTGGCCTCGAGCTCAACTTTGTTCATGTAGGCGGCATCAACATCCTGAGAGAAATGGGAGGGAGAATGAAGAGGACAATTTATGCCATTGCTTTTTAATAAATAAAACCTCAAAGCTTTGATATTTGATAAAGATATTATGGTTATTACCTTCTTAAGCAGGACAAACTCATTCTCAACAGATGCACGCTTGTTGATCTCAACCTCATACCTGTTGCACAGATGGGAAGATGTCAATAAATCCCTTCTGTTTTTACCACCAATTCAGCTCACCCCAAATGGTTTATCAAAGTTTGCATAGCATCTTCACTTACTTGTTCTTAAAGTCCTCAACCAGGCCCTGCATGTTCTTCAACTCTGATTCCAGCTTCGTCTTCTCGTTACCCAGGCCATCAAGCTGTCTGCGTAGGTTAGCAATGTAGGCCTCAAACATGGAGTCGATGTTGGAACGGGTGGTGGTCTGTTCCTGGAGGAGACTCCATTTGGTCTCCAGCATCTTGTTCTGCTGCTCCAGGAAACGCACCTGCGGACAGAGAAAAAGTAATCAGTTTTATTCCTCTGATAAATGTATTTTTTTTTACACTTACTATTAAACAAATTTGAGAAACATTGCATTTTAATAAACAAGTACATTGTTTCAGTGAATTGACTGAATGAATATGTGGATTGATGGATTTGTCTGGCTTGTATGACTCTTTTGTAGTTCAGGCTCTTTAAGTCTCTTTGTACATGCTCTCTTCGAGCAATGTTAAGTGAATACAAATGGTCATGAGTCATTTTTGCAAGCATTTGTCTGCAGGGTGGAGTGAGCGAAGGGGAGGGATAGGTGAAAGTGGACTCGCTGGGTTGGCAGAGCCACGCACAAGCTATGAACTCCTAGAAAATAAAAGATGGAATCTTTATCTTCCAGTAATGGCCTCGCCCAAACCTGTATTGCTCCATCGGTTAAACTGAGCCGTAACATCACAGAAACAAGACATACCTGCCTTGTGTGGTCGTTGGATATAAGCCAGATCTTCCAGCACATGCCCAGCTACTAATCTACTAAACACTATTTTTATTTTTTTTGCTAAGATACCTGCATAATGAATGTA
Source organism: Xyrauchen texanus (assembly GCF_025860055.1). Classification (NCBI taxonomy): domain Eukaryota; kingdom Metazoa; phylum Chordata; class Actinopteri; order Cypriniformes; family Catostomidae; genus Xyrauchen; species Xyrauchen texanus. Next base: position 32,952,049 of record NC_068288.1, read on the forward strand.
TTAGTCCTTTTCTCTTAAGTGCTATCTTGATTTAAGTATGTTACATGAACAATGATGAACTGAAAAGACTTAAACCTCAGAAAATGTTTCATAGATTTATAGACCTAGTCTTTGACCTTTAACCTGCTGACAGTGAATAGAAATTATAAAGCAGAGTATACATTTGGAGTGTCTAGCCTCTACAGTAGAGATGACTTATTCTGGTCACACACGTTTTACTACACAGACACAAAAAAATAAAGGTGATTGAGTGTGAGTATGTGTGTATGCAGACTGCATGCCTTTTAGGGTGTGTACTGTCCACATTTGCTCAGAGAGTTATGAAGCATTTGTTTGTTACCAAATATGTGTGTAACAGACACACAGTTGGCTTAAGCTCTGATGAAAAAAAATTAATCCACACTTACACAAAAAAGTTGATATGTTCTAAAATATAAAAATACACACAGCGGGGGGCCTGGGTAGCACAGCAAGTAAAGACGCAGACTACCACCCTTGGAGTCAGGATTTAGAATCCAGGGCGTGCTGAGTGACTCCACCCATTTCTCCTAAGCAACCAAGTTGTCCCTGTTGCTAGGGAGGGTAGAGTCACATGGGGTAAACTCTTCGCGGTCACTATAATGTTGTTCACTCTCGGTGGGGCGCGTGGTGAGTTGTTCATGGATGCTGTGGAGAATAGCGTGAAGCCTATCAGAGGCATCTGAGATTCGTCCTCCACCACCCGGATTGAGGAAAGTCACTACACCACCATGAGGACTTAGAGAGTATTGGGAATTCCAAATTGGGGAGAAAAGGGGGAGAAAATAATAATAATATAAAAATTAAATAATCAATGCACAGTGTCTAGTGGATATAGGGGATAGGCTAATATGAAAGAACAGAATGACAATATTTATTTCAAATAAACCATTGTTTTTTTAGTGGTATAAAATGTCTAGAATTTGGACTGCACAACACTGCTTTCTTGTAGAACTCCTTAAATGTGTGTATGTATAATTAAGACTCGGTATAAGAATAACTAGGTTTTCCCCTAAACTCCACCCAAATTAGGATAGTCTTTGTCATGAGGTCTTTTAAGGGCTTTTTTTTTTTTACCAGCCAAAGCAATACTATTTCAGAGATCCTGTTTTAATGTAAGTATTCCATCTGAGGAATTTAGATGAAAAAGGTTAAATGACAGTATTAAAGCTGATATGCTTGACCTCTATACGTCTACTGCCTAGTTAGCAATGATAGTATGGCAGTGGGCTCTGATGTAAGTGGATGAAATGAAACTTTACACTACAGAGTTCATCTCATCCTTGTCTTTACTACGAAAAAGCTTATCTTGCTAATATTCCAAAGAAATGTTGTTGTGCAAGACTAGACACACTGTATTTCACTCTCTGATTTTATAGCTTCAAGCACTATTGCAGTGTGAAGAAATAACTTCAGGCATTCAGAGTGTAGAATGATTGCTTCAAAGGTCGTAGTTTGTATAATAAAAGTAGAATTCTGCATTTGTGTTTGAGAATTTGAATGCACCGACCAAGATTAGACTGACATGTGCAGAGCAATCCTATTATATATATTTGCATAGTATGTTAATTACACAGTTAATTTAAAAGAGAATAGATATAGAATAGAATACTCACTTTGTCAATAAAGGATGCAAAACGGTTGTTGAGGCCCTTGATCTGATCCTTTTCCTGAGTGCGGACAGCTTGAATTGAGGGGTCAATTTTCAAGTCGAGGGGGGCCAAGAGGCTCTGGTTCACGGTGACAGCTGTAATGGGCGCTTGGACGAAGCCCATGCCTCCACCAAATCCTCCACCAAATCCTCCACCAAGACCTCCACCCATGCTGCTGCTGCTGAAGTTGTAGCTACTGCCTGCACTCCCAAACCCTGAACCAAAACCAGCTGCGGCTCCCACACCAGATCGCCTGATGCTGGTCACACTGCTGACCCTGCTGGAGCCAGCGGGAGCGGCATAGGCTGACTGACTGGAGTAGCTCTTCCTGATGGAACCACCGCTGCTGCCACCACCGATGCTGTAGCTGATAGACCTGGTGCTTGTCATGGTGAAATCTGGTCTTGAAGTTGCTGTAAAGGAGGTAAGAGAGTACTCTCTGAGAGAGGAGTGGAGTGGAGGAGGTTTGCTCACAAAGGAGAGTCAAAGTCCCTCTGCTTATCTCTCTGCTGCTGGCCAACCTTTTTTATGTGCACATGGATTGGGTGGGGGTGGGGTGGGGGGGCGGAGCTGTCTGCTCACACATAGATAGACTCTCACACACCCTACCTGTTAGACAGGTGCAGAGAGAAAGTGGCAAGACAAATGGTCATGCCCAGCCTCAGGCTTTGCCTCAGGATGAATGAGAAAATGAGAGAAGGAGAGGCAAAGACTTGAGGACAGATATCCCAGTTGACATTTTCTGTCGAAATAGACAGTGTAGCTGTCACAGTTTGCCAGAGGGAGTTCTGCCTCTGTATCTGGTTGGCTGAGCAGGCGTAGAGTATGAGTTAATCTCTACAAACAGCAGCTTCTTTGACATTTATGAATATATTTTTTCCATCTACTTGCCAGTGTCTAGGCACCCCAGTAGCTGGACAGTTGCACTGTTGAGATTTACAGGGAAAAGTATAGTGGGCAGAGTTTCCGTTCGTATCGATTCTCATTCCGTAACTTATTCTGTTAATGAAAAAGTGCACACAGCTCTGCACAATGGCCCAATTCATGTATTTTATGGCTTTATACGACACGATATGTGTGTACATATGAGTGTATACATATTTGTTGAGGTGGAGCCGAGTGATGTGATAGGACACAGTGTGTAATTCCCGAACTGTGTTAAAACAACAGCAAGAATCTGCTGTAACTGTTAAAGGAATTGTTGTCAAAAAAATTTATTCAGAATACCTGTATTATTTTCCATATAATGACAGTAAATGGAGACTGAGGCTGCCAGTTATTAACATTCAGCCGAACATCTACTTTTGTGTTCCACAGAAGAATGAAGGTCATATGATTTTGCAATAAAATGAAGGTGAGTAAATGATGACAGAATTTTCATTTTGGGGTGAATTATCCCTATAAACTTATTTATCAACCAACTTTGATCACTCCATAACAATTCTCACAAACAAGACTCCCAGCATAGCTGGACAATTTCCCAGTTCCAGTTGAAGTCAACACAAACAGATACATTTTTAGGGTGTCACTGCTACCATTGATGAGTATTACATACACAGCATTACACTATCTTCTACAACTACAAATCATGACACTATTACTTGTATAATGCAGGTGTGAAATGTGTGAGATCATAGTACGTTAATCACCGCATTGTCCAAGTGTTTATTTTGAGTAAAAAGCTGTAGGTAATTCTAATGTGGCATTCAAAGACACAAGGGAAGGACAGGCAGGAAAGGGCTGTATCTCCGGGATATTGTGGTGAAGGTTGACTGTAATAACTGTGGCAAACTATTAAACCAAACGTGTGTAACACAGGAGTCTGGCCAGAGTGTGTAGGCAGCATTTCAGTATCCACAGGATAGTGTGTGGACTCATCCATGACATTTTGTTTATTATTCATGAGCATGTATAAATATATGTAAAAGTGTGCATGGGTGTTTTAAAGTTGAAGTGATCTGAAGTTCAGGTATGTTATGCATATTTACAAGTGAATAATTTATCTGCTCTTGCAACGTAAAAGGGTTTGGCACCTTGGCATTAGTGCAAGGCAGTAACCTATTTGCACTGCAATAAATCACTGTGGGGAAAGAATTGTGCATAGATATGTACTGAAGGGACAAAGGTGATAACAGCGGAAAAAAGCAGCCCACAAGTGCCCAACATAGATGGGAACTCCTTCAATACTGTTTAAAAAGAATCTCAGAGTGATACCTCAAGAAGATGGTTGAGAAAATGTTGAGTACATATGTCTGTAAATTCTAGGCAAAGGGTGACAACTAAAATAAACATAGTTTTGATAGTCACAACTTAATTCACCTAGTTACATTTATGTTATTCCATAGTTTTGATGACTTTACTATTATTCTAAAATGTGAAGAAAAAAATATATATAATAAAGAACAAGTAAGTGTTTCAAAACTTTTGACCAGTAGTGTCACACATATACAATGGGGTTCACATTTTACTTGTGAAAATGCTTCTATTTAGCATTTTGCTAATATGATAGTAACAAAAATGAGGATTATTGCAAATTACATTATCTGCATAACAATTTGAGCCAAAATTTTAATTAATATTTTAAATGGCCATCTTTTGCTTTAACGTCAATTGGCATGGACTCTACAAGTTTATGCAAAACCTGATAACCATGTTATGCCAGCATTATTTGAAAATGTTTCAAATGAAAATTTAACTGAAATGTTTTACAAATAGGTTAACATGATCATTGTCACAAATTTGCTTATTTGATTTTCTAGAAAATATTCCTTATTCAATTAATAAGGAGTGGTGGTGGTGTAGTGGGCTAAAGCACTGCACTGGTAATCAGAAGGTCATTGGTTAGATCTCCACAGCCACCACCATTATGTCCTTGAGCAAGGCACTTAACTCCAGGTTGCTCCCTGTAGTAAGGGCACTGTAAGTCGCTTTGGATAAAAACGTCTGCCAAATGCATATATACATAAATATATATAAATATAAATTAAGGTCATAAAATGTCTTTGTACTTTATTTCCATGTAGAAAATAGATGAATATAGGTTGAAAATAGATTGAATCCCTGATTTTTAATGTGAACAACTGAACCCCTATGTGTATGATTAGCAGTTCTCTATCAATTGAAGGGACAAGTCTGATGATGAGAGATAAAGATTTGGAGCAGGTAGCACATTCCTGGGGCAAGAAATGGCTAGGTGACAAGAACAGACACGCCCACTATTCTGATCATTATCAGACCTGAAACACTGCACTATACCTTAGAACAAACCATTTAAATTATGCTTTAAAATATTCAAATATGTCTAGATGAAATCCGCACTGTAAACTTTTTCAGTACAATTTTATGTAAATGAAAGCAGTACAGATGTGCAGTGGTACATCAGTCACGAAGAGCGCAAGTATGGAGCTAAATTCATGACTAAAGTCTTTGAAGCATAAAAGCATGTTGAATTGCTCTTATCAAAAAAATAAATGCACTGTATTATCAGTGCTTGCATTTAAATGCGTTGAATTTACAGTGATTGCATTGTGGGAGGCTGAAATTTAACATGGTTTTATTTTTAAACATTAAATATTTCATTTGGAAACATTTCACAACTAATTTCATTATTAAAAATTAAACAATAAATATTCAACTTCCAAAATTTGTTTCCAAAATATTCAGTTCATTTGAAAATACCATCTAGATTTTTCGACAGGTAAAATTCAGCCCATTCTATTTCGCTTAACAAAATTTGCTTCCTCAAATTCAATGGTTCAAATTTTGTTGGAAATGTAAGCTTCCACATCCGTAAACTGCAGGAAAAGCAGATATGCACAATCTCCATCTGATGCTATTCATTGTCACCAGTAGGTGGTGCAGTGCAACTGGGTGTTGGCTGCTGAAGACTAAAGCTACAGGTAGAGGGAACAGCTGTGTACGTTTTGATAGTTTGTTATTCAATTTGAAAAGAAATGAGCAGAAACAAGAAACTAACATAAAATAATATATTACAATAAAAAATTATAAATGAATGAATGAAAAATGTATTAGGCCAAAATCAATAAACAATATGCCTACCTTAGCGCACGACTTGGTACAAAGTGGCCGTATGATATATTATTAAATTCAGAAGGAATGATGTCAATGTTATACTGTATTTACAGGGACATTGTCTATCTTGGTGCATCTTCCCACATTCCTTCTCTTTACAAACTCTCATCTTCCTCTCTGACACCGAAGGGCACATGCACATTATTATGCATTGATGATCAGTTTGGCCGCAAAGCGCTGATCTCCACTTAATCAGTGAATATTAGTACATTTACCCTATGTTAGTGCTTCCACTGCCATTTTGTGCTCATGAAATAGGCCTGCCAATACGTAAACCTCTTTATACTTTTTATATAGTCTTCACAGACCATATAGAAACTTGAAACACCCACAGATGATAAATGAAACATTGCAAACGCACATTTAATGAACAAAGCAGTGATTGTGAACTGTAGATTGTAGCCTTGAGCCCAAAAATAATTACAAAACTATGTATTTAATTATGCAGTAATGAGTTTAATTATTTAAGAAAATAACTTTGAAAAATTTCAGCAAGCTAAATTACAAGTATTTATAAAGTTATGCACAATGAGTGACATACGGTCAGATTTCAGCACTTCACAATGGACAGAAAAGAAGCACTTAAAAGTGCGTTGCGCGTTTGTGTTAAGTGCAGGTTTGGGAAATGCATGAGAAAAAGGAAAGAAGTTAGCAACTTTGCATGTGGAGAACGTCCTTAAGAGCTAAGACCAATAGTTATCAGAATTTATTTGCTTTAATGATAATCTTTTCTTCCATGTTTTCAGCAATCTGATATGAGCTCTGTAAATTGTTTTATGTCTGGCTGTGAATAATAAGCCTTTCAATGACTGCTGCAGCGGCTATTAAAACGATAAAATATTTTTAGCTCTTTTGGCGCCTGTCACGAAGAGTTGTGCATGTGAATAGAAATATTGGGTGCACGAGCACTGCATGCATGCCGCCTCCATGCCGCTAGCAAAAAACCCTGCAATTTGCCTCTTTCACTGAAAATTAACTGGATAATTGTAAACGCGAACATTCTAAAGGCTTGCTAGTGTGTAACGGCCTTTAGAGCGTTCGCTTTAACACGTCCAGGGTAGACAGCTTCAAGCCGTCTTTGCGCATTGTGCACCCGTTGTAGACAGCAACATTTATTATACCAGACAATAGTTATGGGCCGTTCATGAACGATTCGTTCATCTTGAATTAAACTTTTATATGACTCAGAAAAACGAGTAGTCTCAGAGAGTGATTCGTTCATTTTGTGTTGGCCACGCATGCACATTGTGTTTGTTTCTTACTTGAAAACCGCATAGGCGCTGTACAGGAAACAAAAATAATTAGTTCCCCTTTCAACACTTTTGGTCCAAGTAGTTTGTTCTTTTGTCACTTGACAGCCATATACTGTATGCTATGCATCGCTAACACAGGAAACAGAAATGATTAGTTCACCTCCTGAGTCATCTGGTCCCTGTCGTTGCGTATACAGCTGTCACGAGAAAAAGGAACGAAGGACTCTGACAAGAAGATCCCAGAGGTGAACTAATCTTTCTTTTTCACAAAATTTGACCTTGGCTGAATTATATTACTTTCCTTATTGGGACTATAATCAAAGTTTGCACAAGTAGACGTGTTGTGGGGGAATTGGCTATTGAAAATGTAACATTTTAATTTAATTCTGCTCAAATGAACGAAATGACTTGAATAAAGATTTGTTCATTTTGCTGAACAAGACTCAAAGTTATTATCCAAATCACTACCCTACAATCGACCAGAAGTCGGAAAAAAGGACAGGCTCAGGTAAAAGAAGACCCTGTTAGCCTAATACTGCTCATATGTGGCTGTTGTTTTTGTGTTGGATGTTAACTACTTCGACAGAGACAAAACGTGATCAATAAGCTGAGCGGAACAGACCAATTCGTTGAGAAGCGTGACACGACACCATCATGACACCATCATTTTCACCAAAACCATATAAATGTTCTTATTTGAAATAAAAACAATTGTCTAACTATCATTTTCTTACAGGATTATGATAATTATCATGTGAGCTATTTTGCGTGGGACAAAATGCAGTTCCCCTTCTGTCACTCACTTTGACGTTGTGTTGAATGTAGTGACACAAGGTGTCTTTCTTGAGAGCCTCGCATACCTCTGAACTTGAGAAAAGGCCAATGAGAAATTGGCAGACAGAATTTGCATGTCCTGCCCCCGAACATACGGGTATAAAGGGAAGCGGGCGTGTGTCTGTCAATCAGATTTTTTCTTCGGAACCGAGCGGCTGTGCAGCAGCAAGCTGAATCTCACTACTGTTCCACTCACCTCTGTTGGCGAAGCACTACTGTTGGATTTCCGGCGCATCACCAGCGGCTTTCTTGCTTCTCTCTAAAAGAATGTTTCCTCCTAAAAGAGTTAGTTTCTCTAAAAGAGTTTACACAAAGAGCAATACACAGCAGGTCTTGAACGTCCTTTTCAGGACGCATCTTTTTAAAGATGCCCTTCCGCCTCTGTGTAGTTCCTGGATGCGGTCAATATTTCTCCAAGACTGATGGTCATAGATGCTGCCTCTTGTGTCTGGGTAGCGATCACACTGAGGCAGCGTTTGTGGATGGTTCATGCACTCACTGCGAGAACATGACCATGGCAGCGTTGCGGTCGCAGCTTTCAGTCCTCAAGGTGAATGCCACTTTGGGGCGATTTGGGGATGGCAGCGGGCTCGGTTTCGCCAGGTAAAGCCCCACAAATCACCTGCCCCTCGGCATGCTCCCTTGCTTCCGTCCGGGCTTGAGGTTAGTGCAGTTCGCCTCATGGCCAGCCTGCGTTCTCTCTCAAGTCCCTGAACTGGATAACGAGGACTCGACTGGGCTGCCACGTACAGATGGCCGAGATGCAGATGGCCGAAATGCTTGCCCGGGCTGCCCCGAGTGTGGGCTTGGACTGAAAACCTCTGTCCTCACCACAGCCTTCACGGCTTGACGATTGGTACCTTGGGTCAGGGCGCGCTCCCAGCCATGAGTCTCTGTCTCCAAGACCCCTTCTCGGACCCGGAAAGCTTCTAAGGGCTTCTGAGACGGAGGACTAGGGCAGTCAGATGTTCGCTCCGGAGCTGGTACCAAGACCACTCCGTCCCCCGGTCGAGGGCTGGGAGGAAAATCTTTATTTTCCTTTGCCGCACCCCCTTCGGGCTGCGGTACCCACATTCTCAATAAAAGAGATTTCCTTACTCCTTGTGCCATCCAGCCAGTGCGTGCCATTCTCACGGCGCCCCGGCTCCAAAGTCCTACAGTCCCGGTTCCCCGGACGCAGTCACCTTGCCTCCAGACCCGCGACTGCTCATCCCTGGCAGGCCGGCACTGACGAGTTTCTGAAGACTCTTCTCCAGGACCTCTTCCTCAGTCTCTAACCTGCCCCCTGCCGGGTGCGCAGAGCAAGGTAAGTGCTTTGAGTCTTTTCTCAGCACCCAAGCCGCTTTTGCCTACCGACACGCTCTAACCTGCTCCCCCCCACCGTGAAGCCCCACCCGGTACATCAAAAACTATCGTCCCTCTAGTGCCCCTCGCGCGGAGTCTGGACACGTGGATTTCGCTGTCCAACCCATCGCATTGGCTGGCCAGGACCATCCAACTTGGCTACGTGATTCAATTCGCAAGGATACGCCTCATTTCAGCGGTATTCGCTCCACCTCGATGCGTGGTGAAAACTCTAGTGCCTTACAGGCAGAGATTACAACTCTGCTACTCAAGGACACGATAGAGCCCATTCCTCCAGCCGAGATGTAGAAGGGTTTCTATAGCCATTACCTCATCATACCCAAAAAAGGTCTTGGACTTGCGAGTTTTCAACCAGGTTTTACACAAACTCCCGTTCAAAATGCTCACGCAGGAACCAGTGTTCGGCATCAAGATTGGTTAGCGCCGGTAGACCTGAAGTACGCGTACCACGTCTCCATCTTGCCTCGACACCGACCCTTCCTACTGTTAGCGTTCAACGGCCAGGCGTATCAGTACAAGGTCCTCCCCTTCGGCCAGTCCCTGTCTCCTCGTGTCTTCATGAAGGTCGCAGAGGCAGACCTTGCCCTTGGGCATTTGCATACTCAATTACCTCGATGACTGGCTTATCATAGCTCACTCTTGAGAGTTACAATGCGCTCACAAGTACCAGGTGCTCAGGCACCTCAGCCGTCTAGGGCTTCAGATCAACTGGGAAAAGTCTGCCATCAGACTTTCAACCCTTGGACAGACCTCTGTTTTCTGCAGACTGGAGTCCCCTTACAGCAGGTGTCCAGACATGTCGTGGTCACCACAGATGCCTCTCAATGGGGTCGGGGCGCTGTGTGCAACGGGCTGTGTTGGCACATCAACTGCCTTGAGTTGCTGGCTGTATTCCTTGCCCTGCGGAGGTTTCTCCCGCTGATTTGGGGCAAGCATGTCTTGATCAGTTCATACAGCACCGCAACGATAGCATACATAAATAAGCAAGGCGTTGTGCACTCTCGTCATATGACACAACTCGCCGCCATCTACTCCTCAGGTCACTGCACAGCACTTATATCCCCGGCAACCTCAACAGGACAGATTTCGCCACCCCCAGTAGTCCAGCTGATTTGGGACCGGTTCAGCATGGCACAGGTAGGTCTCTTTGCCTCCCAAGACAATTCTCACTGCCCGCTCTGGTACTCCCTGACAGAGGCCCCTCTCGGGACAGATGCGGTGGCACACAGCTGGCCCCAGGGGCTGCATAAGTACGCATTTCCCCCAGCTAGCCTTCTTGAACTGGTGCTGTGCAAGGTCAGGGAGGACAAGAAACAAGTAACCTTAGTGGCTCCTTACTGGCCCACTCGGACTTCCCACTCATGCTCCTCGTGATAGATACTCCCTGGAAAATCCACTGAGGAAGGATCTTCTTTCCCAGGGATGGGGCACCCTCTGGCACCCTCGCCCAGACCTCTGGAACCTCCACGTCTGGCCCCTGGATGGGACGCGGAAGATCTGATGACGTACCACCTGCAGTTGTAGACACGATAAACCAAGCCAGAGCTCCCTCCACCAGGCAACTTTACGCCCTAAAGTGGCGCTTGTTCGCTAATTGGTGTTCTTCCCGAGCCGAATACCCGCAGAGGTGCACAGTTCGGTCAGTGCTTTCATTCCTTCATTAGAGGCTGGAGGGGAAGCTGTCCCCCTCCACCTTGAAAGTGTATGTAGCCGCTATCGTGGCCCATCACGACGCAGTGGACGGCAAGTCCCTGGGTAAGCACGACTTGATTATCAGGTTCCTTAGAGGCGCCTGGAGGCTGAACCCTCCCCGGCCAAGCCTGTTCCCCTCCTGGGATCTCTCAGTGGTCCTCTCGGGCCTTCAGAGAGCCCCCTTCGAGCCGCTTGACTCAGTTGAGCTCAAGGCCCTCTCCTTGAAGATGGCCCTCCTGATAGCGCTTGCTTCCATCAAGAGGGTTGGGGACCTGCAAGCAATCTCTGTCAGAGACACTTGCCTGGAGTTCAGTCCAGCAGATATTCATGTCATCCTAAGACGACCGGGCTACGTGCCCAAGGTCCCTACGACCCCTTCAGGGATCAGGTCGTGAACCTGCAAGCACTGCTCTGGCAGGAGGCAGACCCAGTCTTTTCGTTGCTGTGTCCAGTATGTGCTTTTCTTATCTATCTGGACCACACGCAGAGCTTTAGATGTTCTGAGCAGCTCTTTGTCTGCTTTGGCGGACAGCGGAAAGGGAACGCCATCTCCAAACAGAGGTTAGCTCACTGGGTCGTTGACGCCAACTCTCTGACCTACCAGACCCAAGCCATGCCCGCCCCCCTTGTGGGTTCGAGCACACGCGACGAGAAGTGTGGCATCCTTGTTGGCAATGGCCAATGGCACCTCCCTAGCAGACACCTGCAGAGCAGTGGGCTGGGCACCACCCAACACCTTTGTGAGATTCTACAGTCTCAGGGTTTAGTCGGTCTCGTCCCGTGTTTTGTCAGGTCCGAGCCGGTAGAACTCAGTAATACGGAACAGCCGTCCGGGTGTTCTTCTTGCATCTAGCGCCCTTCACCAAGTTGATCCAGTGCGCTTTCTCTCCCAGGTTAGCCACTAAACTCTCACTTCCTGGATGTTCTTTCTCCCTAGCCTTCTGGCCTACAAAGTCAGCAGAGGAATTTGTGGCCAGACCCACTACGAGCCGCAAGTGCTCTGTACTGGGGTAGGGCTCCACAGGCTTAATTCCCTCTTCAGGCAACTCCCTGTTATGAATTTTCCATGGTACGGTCCCCGTGGAATGGTACGGTCCCCTGTATGAGGACTCACGTCTCCCTTGGACAGTCCTTCTGCCCCCAGTCCCTGTGTTTGTAGAGCTCATCCCTCATCAGGTTGGACCTACCACCATGCCACTCCTACATGTTGCTTGACAACCCATGTGGTGTATTGGCCACATATCACCTCCCCCTAGTCTGGGCAGGATGTGGTCTTCGCAGGGTCATTTCCCCCTAAAAGAATAGGATCAGGAAAGATCGCCTTCCCCAACGCATTTCATAGCATTACAGCCCCAGCCGTTTTACGATCTATGCGGGAAACATAGAGAGAGAAAAGGCTGTGGCTGGCTGGTTGCTCCCATGTTGGTTATATAGCACCTGTTCCCCCCTTAGGAGCACTGGGAACCTAAGGTCTGTATATGACACCTTTTTCTGGGGGCACTGGGGAGGGTTACGTGCTGCCGATATAGTTCCTTCTAGCATGCAGCAGCCTGCTTGCACCTGTGTCAGCAGTTCGCGTAACATGGTCTAGTGCATTGTGCTTTGAAATGGGACCCCTTGTGTCACTACATTCGACACAACGTTGAGTGAGTAACAGAAGGGGAACGTCATGGTTACTGTTGTAACTTCCATTCCCTGATGGAGGGAATGAGACGTTGTGTCCCCTTTGCCATGACACTAGACCTACCACTGTAATTAGCCGTACCTTATTCTCAGCTCCTCAGTGCAAAAACCTGACTGACTGACAAGACGCACGCCCACTTCCCTTTATACCCATATGTCCAGGGATGGGACATGCAAATTCTGTCTGCCAATTTCTCCTTGGCCTTTTCTCAAGTTCAGAGGTACGGCTTTCAAAAAAGACCCCTTGTGTCACTACATTCGACACAAAGTCTCATTCCCTCATCAGGGAATGGAGGTTACAACAGTAACCATGACGTTTATTTTTATTACAAACTATTAGTAGACAATATTCAGGCTGATTTGATTGGGGGGACTAATGCTACTCATCATAGTAATATCATTATATTTGTGCATAACTTTATAAACATTTGTAATTTTCTCCCTGGAAATTTTTAAAGATATAATCATCGTAATTAACTACATAGCCTAATTACATTTTGTTTTGCAATAGTTGTGCAGAACGATTGTGTATTTATTTTACACAATAAATGCTTTTTTCTTCAGGTGTGCATTTGTAATGTTTAGTTTTCACAAATTGCTCGAGATGAAAGCTTCCAGGATCAATGAACAGAGTGGAGGCCGTATAGTCCTGCCAATGACATTAATTTAATATAACCCACCTTGATATTGCGGAGCGCCAAACAAGGAGACAGTGGAACTTGCGCTTTAGGGACATTCACCAATCGAGAGGTCTGCTATTTACTCTTAGAGGTGATAACAGTGACAGAAATGTGGTGCTGCACAACTTGTGGTGCGGGTGAGAGTGCCCTTGGGTTTCAGAATGGAAGAGGAGACGATGAGAAAAGTAATTTACATTTTTCTGCTTTCTCTGATTTTATTTGATCTATTCATCCCTTTATATATATTTTTTATGCATTATTATTATTATTATTATTATTATTAACCTTGGCTGGGTTTCTTGAAGCACTAAGTATGACGTTAGTAGCACTTAATTAGTACTTAATCTCTAAGGCACGTTTCCCAAAATCATTGTTATCTACTGTAAGTAGTTCATAAAAACATTTGTAAATGAATGCCCTTAAATCGCTCTTAAGCCCATTAAGTGCAACTTAAAAATATCTTTCTGGCATCTTTTACAGTTTATCAACGACAATGGGGTATTTAATAAAATGTGTTGTATTAATATATATTGATGATTGGACATCCAGTGTAAACTATTTCAGAGGATAAAATAGTGTTAAAAAAAATCACTATGAAATCAATAATCAGTCTCCACAGTCTGAGCATGCAACGTGATAGGTCTAAACAAGACACATAATACAGTATAACATTATAACAGCTTTCATTCATAGGCATAATTGTAATGGCAATAGAAAGAAGACATGTTCTTATTAAACATATTATTTAAGAAGACAAAGTAGGCTATATGAGTAATATGACCATGCATTTTAAAACTTAAATAAACATGCCTTAATAAATAATGAAAATATGTTAAACAGAGGAGATAAGAGTGTGCAATGAAAGATTCCCTCTCTTCATCCTCCTCTTCTTCCATCCTCCAATGGCTGATTCAAATTGGATCGCCTCTTTCTTTTTACAAGGCAGTAACCAATTGTATGATGAATAATGATGCCCAATTTCTTTAATTAAATTCTGTAATAGTAAGGTAATACATTTTGGTGCCTCGACAAGGTTACAAATTTTCATTTTGAGAAGACGAACAACTGGACATGCTGGCCAAAGTGATCAGCACCTTTGGACTGGATAGCTCCTGTAAAAGCACTTAAGTTCAACTTAGTAATGCCCGTTCAATGTACTGGTTTGGGAAACAGGCGTTACACTATTATAAAATAACGAGTGACATTAGTTAAGATGATCCTTAAAACATAAGTTGCAACGTTATTGGGAAACCCAACCCTTGTCAATTAAAATGCTCGTAGCTCTGTAGGATTACTTCAGAGAAATCGTAAATCTATGAGCATTTTTAAGTACTCCTTAAGTTATGATGGCTTTGGGCAACAGGAGGCAAACTAAGATGAATCTTAAGATGCATTCTATGATTTCATCTTTTTTTTCAGAAAATCCATTCTGATTGGCTGGCTGCCAAGGTTTTTATAACTTTATCAGATTACAGATAAGTGTTGTTTAGAAGTTACCAGGCTACAACAATGAGCACCTCTGTGGAAGAACTAGACAAAAACTACTTGACATTTGATTAGATTTGCCAAAGCTTGCAAATAAATAAAAAAGCAGTTAGGAGTACTGCTTTAAACAGATTGTTAAAGCGATTATTTGAATGAGCTACCACTTTGTTGTATGGTATACCACAGTAAATAATAAAATATGTTAAAAAAAAAAAACATTCAGGGGGCCTCCAAAGAAATTGCCTAGGGCCATTCAATGTCTAGAACCAGCCCTGAATTATGATTCTGTGTAGGTAGACATAGGCATAATAAAGAAAGGTGACCACGGTTTATTAAATAAATATGTAAGAGGCAATTATTCCATTAATATGATATGCTGGAATATATATTTTTTTTATTTAACATTGTACCATGGTGAAAACTGAGCCTTGTTTATTTTTGTTATTTGCATTTCCTGAACTGTCAATATCTGCATACTAATGTCCGGTGCTGAAGTAAATAATTCCAAAAAAACAGGGACTTCTACACAGTTGAGGATTTTTAAAATCAGAAATGTAATTGACAAACATACAATATTTTTTATAAAATTAAAAAAATATTTTCTAGGCTAGTTTTCAGTTCAAAGCTTAGTTTTCAGCTTTTCTCTTTATTTTTTCGATTAGAGCGTTTCAACACGGTTTTATGCTTCAAAGACTTTAGACATGAATTTAGCTCCATATGCAAGGCATGTGGCCAGGCCACCTGTCAGTCATAAGACGGGTGGAATCATTTTCAGATGTGCACCATTTATTCAGGTGAAAAACACTACCACTGCATTTCTTAGAACAGAACATCTTCAGATACCTACTTTAATGGCACACCCAATAGTCTAGATCTGATAAAATGAGCCAGATTCGTGTTTTTAATCCGATCAAGTCTAGTCACATTTGTTTCAACAAAAAGGATTAACAAGTGAGACATACAAAACAACTGTATGCATTTTGACCGAGTGCAAAACATATGTCAATGGAACAACAAAAACAAAACAGAATTGGGAGCAGATTTATTTGAATATTTAATAATTAATGCACGAAACAGTCAATATTTCCATTTCAAACCACGTGCTCGAAGGCATTATTGGATCACAGTAATGTCAAACATATTTTATATAATTATTTTAACACTTCAAAATGCTCAGGTCATTTACATCTTTGGAACTGATCTCTAACAATATCGGGGACATGAATCTACAACCTTCTAGAGTTAAATTGCCATGTTTTATTTAGTAAATGTTGGCTGTCAAACCTGTATGGAGAATGATGGTCACTGGTTTTATCTCTATATCAAAGAACATCAAAATAGTTAATGACAGTTTACGCAAGTCTTTTGAAAAGTAAATTACATGTACACTGAGTATGTTGAAATAAAGTTTAGAAGTTGTAAGTAATTCAGCTGAAACAGACTGTAGAGATGTGTAATTTTTTCAAGTTTGTACCCAATAGACCTTATTCATGCAGCATTATCTTTTAATGGGAATGACAAAGAGGCTGTGAGGGATAGACAGTCTCTTTAATGGCACAAACGGTATAAAGCTATATAAAGCTCATAGATCACATCTGATTTTTCAACTCGTGTTGTCTGTAGTTCTAATTGTATACTGAATGTTCTTGGACAGATCATTTATCAATGTTCATTGAAGAGACTGTGAGTCTATCCCGCACAGCTTCTTGTCATTCCCATTAAAAAATCAAAAATGGTGAAAAAGGTCTATTTGCAAAAATCAATGCTTGATTAAAGATCAGATCTCAGGTTTCCGTTGCACAAACCTAATTCATTCTAACACATGATAAGAATTTGTACCAGAAGGAAACCAGTCTGTAATACTTGACTATGCTAGATAGACTGAAGTCCTCTCCCATGACCTTCTACTACACCCTTCCCAGCACTGCATGACTGAATCAAACCAAATGCCTTTCTGTTGAAATTCTTGACTCATACCTTATTCAACGACCTTGATGTAATTTGGTGGAGAAAATTCTTCCAATTATATGTTCTA
The DNA here is from genome assembly GCF_025860055.1 of Xyrauchen texanus. Lineage (NCBI taxonomy): Eukaryota > Metazoa > Chordata > Actinopteri > Cypriniformes > Catostomidae > Xyrauchen > Xyrauchen texanus. The sequence continues at coordinate 32,968,838 of NC_068288.1, forward strand.
TCTATTCAAGACAATTGAAAGGTCATCCCACTTACACATTCCATCCACCCACAGATGATATTTTAATAAAAGCTAATTGTGAATTGCACAAGACTTCCCATGGCCTTTTTACATATTTTATTTGCTTTTTGTTGCAGGGGTCAAGAAGTGTACGTGTCTCTGTCTGTACATGTCTCTCTTATCCTCTGTCTCCTGACATCTCATGACATGGGCATGCCTTCTTTTGGGCTAGTGGATGGGTGTTGCTTTGAAAACCTTTTAGAGAAACTCACTCTGGGGTATCTCGTTACTCTCTGTCAGAAAGAGCTGCTAATTCTATAGCTGTTCTGCACCAACCTTCAAGAAGAATACCTTTAAAGAAAGAGGGTACTCATGCAAAAAGCCACAATCATAACTCTTAGCCTGCCAGTCACAGAGAAACTTTTTAGACACATCCAAATCTCAATAGATTTTGTTGTGATGAAAACACACACACACACACACAAAAACACACACACATGTTGTGCCTATCCTCATGCGGACTTTGTTCTGCTGCTGTCCATTATGCTCCACTTTCTAATTGTCATTAAGTTGTTGCAGGAATAACATAATGGTTTAAAAAAGTTTCATTTGTATGCACTCAGTAGTCTAACACTGCTTGTCAATGTCATTTGAGATAGCCAACCAAATCAATGAAGGTGGGACTCAAGTTTAAGATGCTAAGTGGGAAGACGTAAGTATCTAACTAAACATGCAATATTTGCCCACTGTTTTATGACTGAAATGTTGTACCGACCGACAGTATTTTCCAAGGGTGCAAACTATTCACCATTTGGAGAAATTCAAAATTTTTTAATTTATAATATGTCATATAAAGCACGTGATTCGTAGGTCATTTATAACTGTGAATGTGAAAACATTAACAAAGCAGTTTGCAGCATATCAGGCTTAAGACAAAGAGCGAATGTGTGTATATTGTAGAGGAATTGAATGTATGTGGTTTTCTGGCAGGCTTTTGAAGTAGCTTTTTTAGAAAATTCACTTGACAATGTCTAAGAAAATGATCTTACAAAGTAGTTATCACCCACAGATTAGAACTAGAACATGGCAAGACCTGTGACTTGTTGCTTCCATTGTGTTTTAGGTTGAGGTACACACAATGAGGGACAACTTGAATAATAATTTAGTTTTGACAGCTGATGTCATGTAATTTTACAGATACATCAGTGATGAAAAGTAATTATTATTATATTAATCTTTTCTTTGAGACAGCACAAAAAAAAAGAAAGAAAAGATGACTGAAACAGGCAAATTGCTAGCAATACAGACACAGTGCTTGTCTTGTACTGTGTGAACTTAAAAGGGTTCACACAGTACAATGTGATTCCTGTGTAAAATGTACAAGAAAGATTTCAGGGATAAAAAGTGGAAAATGAGTATTTATGGCTTTTTGAATATTGCTGCTCAGGGTAGGTTGTGAAGAATTTATGAATGAGAGGATTTGCTGAGGCAGATATCAGATCACTGCCAGTAGCTCATGGCCATTTACAAATCATTGGCATCTAATTTCTAAAGTAAACAATTACCTACTTGTTCAACATGATGTTGAGCAATTACTCATATATTCATTTTTATTATATTATATTTATTTTTTTAAATAAAACAAGTCCTTAGCTGTTTCTTTTATGACAGACAAGATGTGTAAACCTAAATAGGTGCATTTACTAAAATAGACAAGTATACTGCTTAAACATTTTATACTGAGGGCCTTTTCAGCGTATTTGACAGTGGGTGTGGTCGGTTGATATGAGGCAAAAATAGACACATAGCCAGAGCCCAGAGCCCTAGACATTGGCTCACCACCAACCATTGGGTAACTTTCAGTCTGGTTTCTCACCTGGTTGTATCTAAATTCCCTAGCTCACAAATCGTGAATCATGGTCAGGTCTAAGGGGAGGGGTGGTCAGATGAAGAGCGAACCCATTGGTCATCCTAAAGGTAAATAACCCCCCAAAAAAAAAGATCACAATCTAGTACCGGCCCAGTCGTGAATCAGCATATCATGAAAACAAATTCAGGCACTGGCGAGTGTGTTGGTCAAGTAAAAATTGGTATGCTGATTACTCAGTTACCTTTCATGCGATAACGAGTTTGTGGAGGTCATGACAAGAAAGCAACCCCGCAGTTGCTGAAAGTCTTGCAAGAGCGTGTGACGTTCACACTCTGTGTTTATCTTGTTTATTTGGAGTAACACAGAAAGCCTAAACATAACCCTAAACCTAACAATAAACTAAACTTGACTAATTTTAACCCTAAATCTTAACTTAGTGACAGCGAATGAGACTCTAGGGAGTCCTAGGCTGCCCGAATGTTACCTTTTAGATAGCCCTGTAGGGACCTTATTCAGAGTAGTGCCATATACATTATTTTTGACAGGAATAAAAACTAGGCTGTGCGGATAGACTTACATTTAAATTGACATTAAATGTCATTACATTAAATGTTACTTTAAATTTTCACCCATTCTCTGACAACTTGAGAGACAAAACAACATTCCCTGTAAGTGAACATGGTTTTGAACTGTTCTGTGAATCTTTAGGGATGGAACGTTTCAGTGCACTGGAGCGATTTTGACAATGGGACAGATAGAAATGGCTCCCTGGGAAGTGCACTTTCTACTGAATGAGGGAGCTGAGTGAGATACACCCTAGAATCAAGGAGACTCAGTAGTAATGCAGTGATTAAGTCAGGGAAGGGTGGGGTGTATGCTGGTCTCTATAACAATTGTTTATTTCTGTACCAGAAGCCGATATCATCATATTTTTTATTTATTTTTTTGTCCTGGTATTTACAGTGTTATGACAACAGAATCCAGTTAGGAGATAAGAACAGAAATAAGTGTAAACAAAAACAGTCAGATCAGATTTGTTTATAAAGGCTAAAATATCTTTTTAGACATCAGACATGTCCAAACAGTCAGAAGTGGGCATTTCTGTAGTTATTTGCCATTGTTGGTATTTTATATTTCACAGTGCCTAGCAACCATCAAGTTTGTGATCCTGCATCCTGATACAGCATCCTGTACAGTAACAGAGTGATCTTTGATCCAGACTGTTCTACTCTCTGTTTGTCATAGGTTAGCTCCATTCATAGTCTGCACTGCAAGACTAAAAACTGTAATTCAAACAGTCTCCATCATATCCCACTATGGAAACTTTCTTATACAATGTAGACATAGTCTGAAGTGAGCCATGTGTTTCCATTTTTGTAACTAATTTACATATTGTTATATAACACCATGCAGCCTGTGATATTATAGCTCCAACTTTTTCTGTTAAAGTGGATGGGATTCATTCCAAAACTATGCAAGGCCTAAAAAAATCAGACAATAGTACTTTTGTTTTCTTTTCTTTGCTTTTTTTTTTCTGTGAGCAATACTTTGGTGTGTGTGACATTCTGAATTATCTACCAAATATCCATTGCAACATACAGTCGTAATTTATAGTGACACCCTATGTCCACTTGTATTTGTATACATATTTGTCTTATTAGTTTATTAAATCAGCCATTGTTTATATAGTCTTTGTGTAACAGAGTGTCTATTACTGTGTTAAAAGCTGATGGGGTAAAAAATGAATGTGTCAATCAACACAAAAGAACAAGAATCCTACATATGTATAGCCATAATCCTGTTCTGACTTCATTTGTCAGCTGTCAGAAGAACTTCTACAAATTGCAAACTGCAACTATGAACCTTGTAATTCAACTATGAGTCTATGCCACTATACCCCTTTATTTCTTTGTCATTACTTTGGGCCCATGTCAGGGCTGGAGTGATTTATATGAGAACTAGATAGGTAAAGCTTGTCATGACTAAGTTTGATGGTGGCTTGTTGAAGCCTTTTCTGAATGTTTAAACTAGTTTTAAAAGTTTGAAGTTTGATGGTTATTCACAGACATTACAGTTGGATAAACATCCAGCTAGCTAGAGTAGCTAGCTAGATAGATAGCTGACAGACTGTCAACTAGCCTAGAGAGAGATAGAGAGAGAGAGAGAGAGAACCTTCACTTCAGCCTAGACCACCTGCCCATCAACATAACAGGTCTCATCTAAACATGCCACCTCAACATCCCAACACTGTCATTATAATTGATTCTAATGGATTCTAAGTATCTCAACCAAAGAAAATGACTACCAACTCACAAAGTCGCATAGTTCCATAGCCCAACCGCAGACTCATTTCTTAAGCTCCTCTGACAGTCCACACTCAGAGATCGCCAAAATGTTGTAATTCACACTGGCACAAATTATCGATGCTCCAAAAAAGAAAAAGTAGAATATGCTGTGAAAAATATGGCAGAAAACACTCAGAAGAGGTTCCCTAGGACCAAAATAACAATCTGCACTCTGCAGTCAAGAACAGACTTTCCCAAGGACTTAATAAAAAAATAATAAAAAAAGCCTCATCAAAGCCTGCTCTGACCTTCCCAATATAACCATCACTTATCACCCCACTCTAACAGAGCAGCACTTGTACGACCACATACACCTGAACCAAGAAGGGAGGAGAATCAGAAAGATGTGATGCTTGGAAGAGATCCATCAATCCACAGGCTAAATAAAGGCTCACCGCACCATCAACCAAGACAACTCAACAGCTCCCACAGTCTCTGCTATCATCTGCTGAAAAGTACAAAACGACTAACTGATAGAGCCCCACATAACAGAGCCCTTCACAGGGAACCCCCACACAACAGAGCTCCACCCAGCATCATCCAAACAGCTCATGGTCATGAGAATCCCTACAGTGGCCCGAGGCATCCCCTCCACAGCTCTACACTTACTCAGAGGTGCTTTAAGGTAAAAAGCATCTAGATTTTTCTGACATAGAAGTTGTTCGCCAACTACTCTAGCTTATTTGCAAGATATTAGGCTAAATTGTACTCTAGAATGCAATAAAATATGCTTTTTTTTTATGTGGAAGAATCTCCCCCCCCCCTTGTTATTCTATACTGCTATACTGTGATACTTTAAACTGCTATGCTCTATTGTCTTATCTTTGTATCTAACTTTTCATTCACAAAATTACACTTGAAATCTCACTGTATAAGCTTGTTGAATATCCAAGGCCTTTTTTCTTCCATCTTAGTCCTAAAAACTCAAATTCAGAGTTACTACAAAACATTACAAGATATTGTAATCATGTTAGAAACATGATGTCGGGAGGATGTAAACACCTTCTGAACCTCAAGGTTATAGAGAAATAATCCTGCCCTCCAACAAACACAAACATGTGAGTCATGGCAGAGACTCTGTTGGGGTCATTGTGTGGTATAAAGAAATCCTCTCATCACATTTATCAGTCACAAAGACAGCACTCACACATATTTGGCTAAAACTTCGAAAAGGCATAATAGAGAATGACAAAGATCTAAATACAAGGGCAGCTTACACCCCACCTACATAATCACGTACCATTATCAAAGTTTTCTCCATCCTCCACACAGAGATCAGTGAATTTCAGGCACCGGGAAACATACTGCTATGTGGGGATTTCAATGCCAGGACAGGGCACGAATGTGACATCATAGACACTTATGGAAATAACCACATTTTCAAGAATTCCCTGTAACTGACCCACACAGCAACTGTTCGCAATAACCTTGACTAAATAGTTAACAGAAATGGAAAGGAGTTAATACAGCTCTACCGCCACCTCGGCCTATACCTACTAAAGGTCAGAATCCGAGGAGACTCGTTGGGCCACTTCACATACAGCTCAGATCTTGTCTCGAGTGTTGTTGATTATGCTAACACAGACATGAACCCCTCCTATATAAGTGCTTTCACAGTCAGACAATAGACATACTTGACAGATCATTTCCAAATTAACGTCAAAAGAAACAATATTACAATCAAAGACGTTGAAGAGTCCATTAATAAAAATGTCTTCTGGAAGAAATTGAATCATTTAAATACAACCAAAAATCAGGACATACCTATATCAAACAGAAATATCTGGAAAGATAATTTTAAAACTCTTTACAAAGATCTCTTATCACCCCAACAATTAATGACCATGAGCAAGCTTGAAACACTAGAATCAGCAATCAAAGACAGCCAGAACCCTCTAGATTATAACCTCACACTAAAAGAACTGACACATACACTTAAACAATTAAAAAAAATATCAAAGAGTGTGGCCCTGACTTAATTAGAACAGAAATGCTCAAAACAGCTCATCTGACTTACAAACTGCTTTACTAAAATTATTCAACCTTATTTTAGAAACTAGACACTTTCTTGAAACCTTGAACAAGGGACTAAGTCTGTGTTCAGACTGCTGGCAGGTAGACTGTCCGCACTATTAATTGCAAGAGATCAAATCAGATTTGCGCATTCAGACATGAGCAACCTATCTGCATGGGTTGCTTTGGTAATGACGTAGGCGTACCCACGTGACGATGCTTTCAAAACAGATGCGGGTGCATCATCTCGCTCTTCAAATAAGCGCCCTATCCAGTCGCGGTGCAGAACTCCTCCGTCGCATAAGAAAAAATCAGCGACAGAGGAGACTGGTAAATATTG